>NC_135149.1:31462086-31801306 GCF_050948215.1 Halictus rubicundus | reverse complement strand
CTGGCATTATTAGGAATCCGCTGCTAATGATGCAGGTAAGATGATGCAGGTTCTGGTCCAGGCTAAAAATTAGACTAGGAGGCAGCACTACACTGTCGTTGCCAAATCTGGCAGAGCTCTGCAACTTTGATAGCAGGGCTCTGCTATGTGGCGCAACGATCGTCGGTTAGGTCTCGGTTAGGTGAGCACCTAACCAGACTCGCCGGATTCTATCGATCTTGGCGGCTGTGGAAGGCTCGCCGTTTCTACTAGCTGTCTTCTGGCGGGAATTTTGTTTTTTGAAGTCGAAGAGCTGAAGTTGGATGTGGGAAAATCAAGAGTTCTAGAACCTTTTGACCTTTTAACTGGATGACTCTGCAATTATGAATACAGTGGACTCTCGCTGTTCCAACAAAAATGTATAAATAGAAGAGTAGATTAAAATTATATTTTTATATCTCGTCTTCTAAAATTACGATAAGAAATTCGTATCGCGTATAAGCTGACGTAATTGCTCCGGTTTCCAGGAACCGGACCTGGGTCAAACATGTAAACGGAAACACGCAAAAAATATTCGATAAGAGGCTTCCTGAATGGACGAAAACGTTACGTCATCTTACGAGAACGTTACGCGCATCAAACGATGCGTATCGATTATCAGAAAACTGCGCAGTCGACTATATCGCTGGATTACGCTTATCTGTGGTGTATATTTGGAGCAGAACGGATATTTTTATAGTCGAAAACAGGAGTACTGTTCCTGAATGGTTTAATCAGATAGAAAATTATTTGCCACGGATTACGTGACGGTGTTTCTTTCGTGAAACGCGGATCCGCGGTTTCTGCCTAATCTGATCGGCAGCCACGACAGGTTCGAAAAATGGCCGCATTTTTGGCCTTCGTGGCCTCTGACTCCGAGTCACGGAACACGCATGTCCACGCTGGCTGAAACCGAATCTGCCAGATAAAGAAATAAAAATGAAAGTGGAGTATACTGGTGGAACACAGTGGTGGACAAAAGCGTTGGCACGGTACGAAATTCTGCATAGAAACAATTATTTTAAGTCGTAGGTAAAACATTTAAGTTTTAATAATCGAAAATCTCGCCATTTTGTGACAGAGTATGATGATCACGATGGTGCTTACTTTAATCAATAAGTTTTATTTAAGGAAAAGTTATGTTTTACTGTTGTGAATCGAACGTTTCATATGCAACAAGCTAATATAACCAGACTTTATGCAAAACAAAAATTTTACACCTGAATTGCAACAAACTGGATTGAACTGAAAATTCGTTTCTCTCAATAAAGATGAAACAATAATTAAAACAATTATTTTTTTGTTAAGATACACGCAAAATATGTAAACAATTATTTCATTAGTTGTAAGTAGACTCCAGATTTAGTTATGACAAAAATGGTTAAATACAAACTTCTAAAGACAATAGAGGAATTGAATAATGTTGTTATATCGTTCTGAACTTATTAAAATTATTAAGAGAGAAAATTATGCATTTTCATCTTAGTGCTGTGTTTTACAATCGACTTGGACAATTGTTATTTTGGTTTATCACCGTGCCAATACTTTTGCCGACCAGTGTGTGGCACAGCAGCAGCATCGCACGCCGATCTCGAGGAATAAAGTTTGCAAATCGTCGCTGCGGAATTTCTCGCTGCCGATCGTTCCGATAACCGGCCGGCGTTTGCCATAAGCCGCATTATCTCGGCAACGATACCGTAAAGCGATTACGTCGAGCTTTGTATCATCGAGGAGGTCTTATTCGCGACGAACGAGATCCGTCGGTGCGAGCCATCGGGAACCATCGATGATGAAAGTTCGATCGAATAACTCTCTTCGCGATCTTTTGAAAGCCGTGATTCATTTACACATTGTGTAATCCATGGTAGAATGAATTTAGAGTCTGAATATAAGAATCGGTGCGTAGTTAGCTCCTGTTTTTTTCTTCCTTTTGAGCGAGTTATGTCCGATTACCTTCGCAACACGCGGTAAAAATGATCGTCGAAGGTCTGAGCATTGATCCTTGCATCCTTTCGACACATCCTGATCTTGATTGGATTTAACATGAATTCGATCACTGTAGACGGCCGGCTGGGGCATTTTTACTGGCGTAATTTATCGACGTACTTGTTAACGTTCTCGTTAGTTGATATCCTGTTCCTGTTCGAGGTTCATAATTCCTCTCGCGTGAACCCGGATCGAATAAAATTAATCTGCGTTGTACTTCGAGCGAAAATCAGTTCTTAATGTTTGAACAAACGTTGAATATTTTTAACAACTGCTTTCGATTAAAAATTTCTGTTGTTTGTTTTCTATTTTTTGGTAGAATCCGTGACTTCATTCTCAGTTTCTATGCACTTGTGCCCGAAATGAGTACATCAAATGTAAAATAGTGAGAGCATTTCAAGATTTTAAAAACACCATTGTATTGTTCTCATAATCAGTTCAACAAAATTATTAAGTAAAGAAGCAAGTGGCTATGTAGCTACTGTGTTTTGCAATTAATACAGACAATTTTTATTTAAAATGTATATTCTATAGTGTATTCTGGTATATTCTAGTACAGTCTGGCATATTCTGGTATATTATAGTATGTGGAAGTATACTCTAGTATATTCTAGTATATTTTAGTATATTCTGGTATATTATAGTCTATTATAGTATATTCTAGTATATTTTAGTATATTCTAGTATATTCGGGTATATTTTAGTACATTCTGGCATATTCTGGTATATTATAGTATATTGAAGTATATTTTAGTATATTCTAGTATATTTTAGTATATTCTAGTATGTTCTGGTATATTCTAGTCTATTATAGTATATTGAAGTATATTCTAGTATATTCTAGTATATTTTAGTATATTCGAGTATGTTCTGGTATATTCTAGTCTATTATGGTATATTCTAGTATATTCTGGTATATTCTAGTATATTCTGGTATGTTCTAGTATTTTCTGGTACATTCTAGTATATTCTAGTATATTTCAGTACATTTTAGAGTATTCTAGTATATTCATGCAAATGAATCTATTCACGAGTCCATTCTTCGAGTTCTATTCCGCGTCTATTCATGAGTGTCTTCTACCTTGAAGAAAACTGGGAAACCCGCCGGAAAATTGATGAAACGGGTGAAGGTGTCTCACTATATAGAAACAAGCGATTAGAGTCGTCTCGCCCGCGTGTTGTTTAATTACTTTAACGAAGCGAGGTTAATTGTTTCTCTACCAGAGAGATTACCGGTGACGCATTGTCGGTGGAGGGATCGATGAAAAAGTTTCTTCCTCCTCGATCCCTGGAAAATGACGGCGATGCTCGAGTTTCTTAATCAAAGTCTTACGGGCTGAGCTAAGAGACACGGTCACTGTTTTACATTAGAGTGTCACGGGTGAAATAACGTTACGGCCGAACTGAGCTAATCGACTGTCGATCGCCGATTATTTCTACCCCATTACGCGATCTAAGAGAATCGGGCGATACTTCATTGGCACGGTACCTGTTCCATAGGCGATTCGATTATAACCGATGATCTAAATATCGAGGTTGGCACAGGTGTCTTATATCGAAGAAGGTGCGTGCAATTGTTTTCTGGGAATGCGTGAGACAATGAAGAATTCTGTTCCAGGTACGATGAAGTCAATAATCTGAATCACATACACTGTCGATTGTTCTATATTCTTTGAAGACAAATTACATGCTGTAGATTAACAAAGAAGAATACATCGGGGAATGTTGACCACAGAAATTTTGCTATATTTTTAACAATCGGATGATTAGGTGATTTATGATGCATTTTAAATTTGTTCTCAGTGACATTTTAGCATTTTCTCGAAACAAATAAATTCTAATTGATATTCTACATTTGGAAAAACTAGTGGAAGCAACATTTCACTATGGATCCGAGGGTTGAAATATGAAATAAATAAAATATTTGTCCAAGTAATCTATAAAACAAAAATGGGTGCAGTATTATCCTGAGATCTTTTGAGTAATTATTGTCGGGGAATGTACATGGGTTAAAAAAATCGTCACCAGACCAGTAGAGGGTTAAAATTTCACGTTATCGCGCGTCTAATCACTATAAATCACAATCTAGAGATTGAGAAAGAGTATTGAATAGCCGAGGGATTAAATTCGTCATACTTCAAATGAAGTCGAAGGTCGAAGGTTACTCTCTAAAACCTTGAAGCTTCGAAATATGACTACTGGTGTTGGAACGCCGGTCTGGATTCCTGTACACACTTTGTCACCAAACGAATAATCGAGGAGTGAATAACATTGATTCGATTCTATATACGTAGGGTTAAGAGGGTATTATACGGGCCAGAGAAGGCTCGCTGTGTCCTTGACATAATTAACTGAAGTTGTAGGTGGACTATGTTTCGACACGCTCGCATTGGTCCTGTTTATTGTCTCACGCACGTGTCCTTTCGTGTTCGATCCTGCCCTGATCTATATATTTTTAAGAGCCCTGATCGTTCGTGTATCGAGGAAAAAATACCGTGAAAAGGTAAATGATACTTCACTTCGTACTACAATAGAATCATTTATTATTTCACTTATTCAAATTTGTGAGAAGCTTCTTCAAAAATGTTAGTAATTCAAGAGACACTGTTAATGTCCCGTGTTGATCAGGCATAAATACTTTGTTCATTCAAGTCAACATTGTTTTAAAATTATTTTTATTGGTTCACTAGCTTTGAAGTCACTCTACATTTTCACAGTAAAAACGTCACAACACTAATTTAACCTTTCAACAATTATTCGCCGGGAAACGACGTAGCTCAAAATATATTTATAAAAGAAAATTATAATAATAAATAAATAAATGGTGCAAAATGCTAGAAATTATTTTAAATGGTACAAGTTATTTTACATTTCTAAGTTGGTTGTATATAATAAAAAAAAATGGCAATTTCAGGTAATTTTAAAATGACCCTCCTGTAAAATTTCCTTTTTTCCGACTTACGTCACTTTCCTGACGAATCAAGGATTTTCGTGGATTTCAAGAACTGTGCGAGTTAGTATTCTACACTCGATTCGGATTGTCGTTTCCATTAGAAAGTATAATGCACTGTTTTCTGAGTTTTCCTTCTAGGTTCCTTGTCATCGAAATAACAGCTCGGTCGTATCATTCCCCGACGATTAATGGATAGGAAGAATTCCCAACGTCCGAAGGACTTTCGCTGAATGGCCAGTTACTTGCAATAGAAAATTGCGAAATACGTGGTTTCAAGGGTGGGAATAAGCTTCGTTTCTTCCACAGATGGAGGTGGGTGTCGCCGACGCTCGAAAAGGGACTCGACGGTGAGTAATTACAGACGTTAATATTAGATGCTTCAAATTCAGTGAATTCTACCGTTTTCCGAGCAGCATTTCAGCCTGAACGTCTCACTATAATGTACCCGATCTTCTTCCCTGAAAATGCTTCTCAATTTTTCTGTCACAAAAAGTACTTGAACCCGTTGAAGTATTAGAATTATTGAAAATGTAGTTCCGCTTAGTAAAATTTCCTTTCGCAAACGTCCTTTTTAACACTAGATTTACGGGACCCGTGAAAATGGCGGATTCTAATACTTTTAATTAACGAATATTGAGATTGTAAAGGTGCATCCACGAGGAACTATTTAACAAATTGATTTCTTTGGGTATATATTAATAAAAACATTCACGTTATTTTTATAAAGTAATGTAAAATAGTGATTTTTAGTGCTCCGTAAACCTATTGTTAAAGAATCTGTATAGTACCGTGCAGGATGCGGAATACGAAGATTGATAATTGATGTACTGTTATAAAGTCAAGGATCTAGCTTAATCTATATCATTCTTCCTGCAATTAACGAAAGAAATAAACATCGATTTCTATTTGTGTGGGAGTGCGGCAATACGCGTTTAATTAGCTTCCACGGCGTCCTTCGACAATCAAAGGAAACGCGCCGATGAAAAAAGTAGAAACGGAAGCAGCCGGCCATTATGACTTGCGTGTTTCGTACGGCACCGTTCGAGGTACCGGAAGCAAAGAAGAGCCTTCGAACTGAATTTCTGAATAACATTGATCTTCACGGTGAAAAGTGTGTTGCCGCGATTCTCACGGTTCGTCTGGCCTACGCGACGCGACGCGACGCGACACGACGAGGAGGCCCGTAGAACTTTTCTGCGGGCAGCAAACGGGTTTCAACTTATCTGCCGAAGGTCTGGGTTAGGTCTCACCGAGAGGGCGGCCTTGCCGATTTGACAATGTCGATACAATGCGATCAATCGGGTTACCGAAACGAGGACACATTTTAAAATCTGGCGCCAGCGAGCGTTGCATCACCAGACGCTCGTTCCGCGTGTAGTCGGACGCTCGGCAGACAGCTCCAATTCCGCTACAATAGTTCCGAAATACTAATCCTAATCGACCTGTCCCGGCCGATCTATTGTTCGGTTCAATCGCGCTATTCACTCGGAGATTTAGAGTTCGTTACGATATATGATCGCATTGTTCGCTTGCCGTTGCGTTAACCAAATCATCTTACCGCTTTTTCCTTTCCATCTGTTATAATACTTTGTTATTATGTAATACGTGATTGATTGGATAAACTCTCTAGCGCTGGTGCCAGATTAGAGCATTAGGGTACCGATAAGTAATCAATTATTTGCAAACAATTTGTTTTGCCTTTGGTTCTGTACCGATCGTTGAAACACGTATTCTTTTACAGTTTTCGGTAAAGCAACCTGTATTCAAAATATTCTCGTAATTTTTTTTTTACAACCCTGTAATAAAATGGCGGCGTCCATACCTCCCGAGGATCATATTGAAAATTTGCTGGAAAGATGGCAAACTGTCCTTGATAATGATGGAGATTATATAATAAATTTTAAGAAAGTTGAGAAGTATAAGAAATCAAAATTTACTGGAAAGTTTGTTTTAGATTCGAAAATAATTGATTACTTATGCGTCCCCCTACTATGTTATATTGCGAATATATTAATTGCTCGTGGTAATATGGAACAGCAATTACAGAGTCTAGACACTGTCTGTTACGTATAATTTTATGCTTACCGTCATACAATTTTTTCGCGCAAAACTGTCCCGCTCCGATAAGCGACAGGAACGGTAATTTTCGAACTATGGTGCGCATTCTCTTTTCATATGTCATTTCGCTTCATTGCACCCACTTTTTGCGACTATTACCTCCGGCTGTTTTGTTACATTCGTAGCCCGCAGCGTCGCCGAACTCGAACGGTAATTAAAAGCTTGAAAAATAGCGTGCAACGGAACCAATATACCCATAACTGCGACACCATTCGTGCAATAGGAAGAATAATCATTTTATTCGTAAAGAATTTGTCCAATCGTGCTTAATATTCTTGTTTCAATTTATTTTATGCAGTTACTAAAACTGCATAAAACTCGCAATATGGTAATATCTGTTGTTGTTAACAATTCATTTTGTATATTTCCATAATTCAAAACAAAGAAGGTTAACGCTTAAATCTTTAGTACTAAAAATACCGAGCACTATTCGCTACTGGTAGACATTTATAATAATCACAAAATTTATTTCATTGAAATATCCCACGATTTTTATTATATGTGCTCGAATAAAGAAGTTTAGTCAAAAATTTCTCATGGAAACATTTTTGCGAATTCAATAACAAAATAAAAAGTTACAGGTCATTTTGGTCCATCCGGTAGTTCTAGTGTTAGTCCGGTAACGAAACGTTTAATTTCGTTTAAAAAATAGTTAGGATCAGCACGTTTATGCGCGCAATTTCAGCGTAGACTGCGTCGAAATTTCTGTCGTTGGAGAATCAGTCTAGAAACGTCGGAAGGCGGGGGTGTAACGTCTTGAATCGCTCCAGGGCGAAACCATACTTTCGCTCTGGTGGCCAGCGGCACTGTTAGGCCAATTCGTGTTATAACAGGATAAACAGAATCGACCCGTACACGCGTCTAACGTGCCAGCGTTCTGTGTCTCGGGCCAAGAAATTAACGACCGTTTAAGCAAGACTAATTTCAGCTCTCCTAACTGTAATAAACAACTTTCTGCGCCGGCGATGTTGATTATTTTTATGTAATCTGGAAAGCCGCTCTAGGAAATTGCCACAACTAACTCATGCTTGTTGACACAGCGCTAAACTGTTCTAGTCACCTCTTTTTTCGTCGAATCTCATTCTCGCGGACTTTGAAATTGTTTCTATAAAATATTTAGCTCCCATACGTTCCCCAGAAGTAGCTACAAGAAATAGTAATAAAATTTTACCAAATTATATCATATTTTCAAGAGATACATTTTACAATGCGAGTATTTTGCTAAAATAAGAAAATGGGTTGAATTCTTAGTCTGAGAAATTAACAGTGAATTAAATAAAATTAACACTGAACCTACCACGGTCAAAATGACCGGTTTTATATTTTACAATTATTGAAACTGTAGAAATTCATTTATGGAAAATAGCGGAATAAATTTCCTTGTCCAAGCAAATTATATTGAAAATTGCGTACAATTTTAATAAATATCGGTGTGGTTCTGAATCATCCTTATTGTTTACAGCAAAAGCAAGATCACCGTGACACCTCGGCTGAATAAACTCATTATGGGATGACGGTGCAGATCATGCGACTTGCCCACCGCGGTGGTCATTTGCTCCATTTTTATTATTTCGCAGAACGGAGATGTAAAAGGAATTTGAAATCTGTTCCAGGAAATACTATACAGCATGGAGTAGACTAAATGCGCCTAAGGTGTCTATTGAATAAGTCACCTGGATCGCATGCTAGTCGGATCCGTAACGACAGGCGCATAGTTGACGGTGGTGCTCTGCGAAGCATGCAGCCTGACCGTGGTGATGGTTGAACCATGACGATCAAGTGTACCATACTGGATCAGGGAGATCGTAGACTGTAACCTAATGATCCATTTGATCCAGCGTTTGTTTACAATGTATCATTCATTGTCATGGAGATCTGCATTGATTACTCACGACTGTTGTATCGGTTTTAAAAATCTAGTAGTCGTAGGTCAGGAATTCTGAATCAATTTTTCAATTTTTTCACTTTTAACACTAGATTTACGGGACATGTTAAAATTACGGGTTCCAAATTAATTAATTTACAATTATAGGAATTGTAAAAGTATATTTACAGGAAATTTGTTCAATACATTTATTCCTTGGATTACATATTATGGTGAAAGCCTATGAAAGTCTGGGTAAATATCTTCTTGTTATTTTTATAAAATAATAAAAAATAGTCTCTTTTAGTGCTCCGCAAACCTAGTGTTAAATTCAAGATCAGGTTATTACAACAGACTAAAGTCTACAATGTTTTGTATAAGGTAGGACAAAAATCTATTAAACTTTTTTAAAACTGTAATTAAAGTAACTAAGAAACAATAGTTCCTAAAAATTGGTTCAACATTGTTCTTGTAAGTGCTCACAAGTATCTTTGCAATTCGTTATTCGGCTTTCACCATTTTCCCGTAACCATTGTTCCCTCGGTGCTTCCTCCGCTCTGTGAAATAATCGATACTTGTACCTCATGAATTATGCAAATGTACGAATCTTGCTGTGTACTGTTCCAAGTGGACCGTTTGATTAATTATCCCCCACAGGTATAAATTATTCCATCAACCCTCCGTGCACTCAATTGTTTTATATATATTTCTTACATTCTTTAATTGAAAACTGTTTCAGCAGTACATAGAGCAAGCGTGAGCGACTGTCAACTGTAATCGAAGATTGTTATATATTAATTATAATATTTACTAATAGATTTTTCCTATCCTAAAGATATAAGATGTATACAAAAATTCCAAACTATCGAATATCGACTAATAGAAAATTCATAGAAAATTTCCAATCGTGACATTTTGCCAAAAGATCAACTGTCTCATATCGACTTATGTTGAATGCTTATTGCTTTCTAAATATCCATCAACCTCGAAAATTAAAAAATTAATAAAATTTAATAAACACCATTACTGTAATAAACGGTCAAAGTTGGAAGTTTTGAAGATAGCCTTTCTCATGGAAAAGAGAAGAGATGCCCTGACGATCCTTTTTAATATTTTCCTTCCAATTTTTTTTTAATGAAAAAAGGAAGCTTCTTTAAGCTGCAAATTACCATGGTCGATGAAAAATTACTATTCATAATGTATTAAACATGTTACGCCAAATGCAATGTAGACAATTTTCAAAATTCTTAAGACTTCGCAAGGAATATCTTCTGTATCATACGAGATCATGGAATTTTACAAAATGGAGTATTTACAGCATACTTTCTTCTACACGATCATGCAAGAATTATTTCCCATCTCGTCCCATATCACGAGTTATTATTGTTTAAAGTCGCCCGCGTCCGTGCGGCTATGCGCATAGGTCCTCGGACACCTCAGTATACTTTGTCCATTAGTTCAGTATATCTTCTAAGACAGAAGAGATCGTGGAATTTTACAAAATGGAATATGTTCAGCACACTTTCTTCTATATAATCGTGCAAGAATTATTTCCAATCTCGTCCAATATCACAAGTTATTATTGTTTAAAGTCTAAAGGGTTCTTCGTCGGGACTCTTTGACGACTAAAAAACACTTTAGGCACTAAACCAAATTTTATTTAAAAAGGGATTTTTCAAAAATTTAGAGTTACGATATATTTACTAAGCTGGATGTGTTTCTAAAAGTTGTTAAGTTTGTAAATATATTGAGCCCACTGTGCGGCGGCGTGGAAAATAAAGAACAGGATTTCTAGGCGATCGATTCACGAAGAGATACTCGTGACTTACTAGGGAATGATTCACAACATCGTTTGCACTAGACTTTGGACAAGTTTACGGATAAGGCCAGCGAACCCGTCGAGTGTCTCAGCTGATACACTGATTTGTACGTGGCTTGTACCTACACGTGCTTGTTGCGCGCAAGTTCGCAATACAGGTTCGCGTAGAACGTGAGTTCGTAATATACAGGTTGTGTTGCGGGATCGACACGTGTTTTAACAGTTTGCGAAACGATTTCTGCGAGTTTCGTTTTACTTCCTCGAGCTTCATAACCCTCGCTAATTGATACTCTCGGCCACCGACCCTTTGGAAAACAGTTCGAGTCGTTTCGGAGCAATTCTCCATTGCTGGATTTGCATCTGCCCAAACATTTGATTCTGTTTGTTACAAACACAATTTCAGTGGTATTATTTGATTCAGTATATTTACCGAAAACGGCGCTATGGTGGGGGTATTTAACACTACTATTTTAACATTACTATTTTTAACCCTTAGCACTCGAATGGCGACTAAACATTGCTGTAATTTCTTTGTATTTCTTTGTATAGCATGAAAAATATATACTTTTTGGAGTTAAAATGGCTTCGAGTGCGAAGGGTTAATTTACGATTATTGAGATTGCAATGATTGTAAGGAATTATCCAACAAATTTATTTCCTTGGGTATATCTTATTTAAAAACCGACGAATAATTTGGACAGACAAATTCTTGCTATATTTATAAAGTAATATAAAACGGTCGCTCTCAGTACCCCGTAAACCTAATGTTTAAATATTTTCACTGTTTTGCATCCGATCCATTCACAAAATCCGCAGTCTAATTACAATACACGATAATGAACCCCGTTCCGTCGTTTCCCCTGGAAGTGATCATTCGAACAAAATCCATTGACCATGGTGGGTATGTTGCAACAATCCGCGGAATGCGAATCGGCAAAAACATGATTCGACGAAGGCGGGAAAATGGGAAAACCGAATGTAAGTGCAACCGAACCAGTTTCCCTAAGGAAGAACTTATAGCAACAAAGGGTGGAAACTCCTGAGAGGAAGAAAGTGCTGTTACGGCGTTTGCTGTTTCGCTTGTACAACAATCGTCGTTCGAACACGATTACATTATCAATTGCTTGTCACCGTCGGATCCTGGAAAGCCCCAAGAGAGATCCTCCCCCGATAGATCAACCGGACACGGCACTGCGTCATTTTGACCGGCGGGTACGAGTTCACTCTCGTTCCAGGACGTTCATTCTTTCTAAACGAGGACCAATGGGGGACGGGTGTGACGCGAGCCAACTTTCTTTCCTGCCTATTTCGCTCATTGAAAACTGGACTCTTTCCGCGTTGCTTTATTTTATTTTCATTTCCTTTGTGCCGGACCCGAACCCGGACCACGCCGGCGCGGGCTGACGTCAATTAAGTGCGCGGGAGCTCTTATGCTTCCCACTCGCGGACGTCTTTCACGTAATGCCAGGGGAACCGGTGATTTATAAAAGTAGTCAGAATTGAAACTGATCGCGCGAAGAAAAAGCGGCGTCGTGGTGAAAGAATTGCTCGTGATAGATCGTATCGGGCCTCGATCACTTTTCAGACATGACACACCAGATAAAACGCTGGGCTCGTTCAGTTTGACGAGATGCTGTCGAACTGTGCTTTCATCTTCGAAACATTCAATATTTTGTACCAGGGTTGGGCACATTTCATGAATTCAAATTTATTGCTAATTTCTCGAAACACTTACATAGAGTCAGTCCCGTAAGTATTCGTTCGCTCTTAAAAATCGCATAACTTTGTCAATGTTGGACTATAGTACTTGAATTTTCTTGAGAAGTTAGAACAATTGGATCGCTACATAAAGTGAAAACATTTTTTTTAAATATACTAAAGTATTTTAAAATATACTAAAATATACGAAAATACTGAAAGTTGTATTTTGCAACTTTTTTATATGGACTTGGAAAATTTAGAAAGTACGATTTTGAGATCTGTATGAATTATACATGTTCTGAAAATTTCGGTCAACGTTGCAATGTGCTGCAAATGTTCCAAATGCTCACATAAGGGCGAAATTCCCCGAGAAGGTCAAAATTCTGTGACTTTCGCCCTTAAGTTTTCTCAGCGCAATGTTGACCGAGTTAGATGAAATATTCAGAATATTTATAATTGATACAAATGTACGAAACGTACTCTTTAAATTTTTAATATAAGCTCGCATAAAGAAGTTGCAAAATACAACTTTTAGTACTTTCTCTGCACTTTCGACCAATTGCAATTTTAATCAAACATTTTTTTCACGTTATGTAATGATCTAATTGTTCTAACTTCTCAAAAAAAAATTCAAGTAGCATAGTCCAATATTGACAAAGTTATGCGATTTTTAAGAGCGTACGAATACTTATATGACTGACTGTATATGAAAACTTATTTTTAACACTAGAACTATCAAGCACTATATGCAACTGCAATACATTGGCTTATAATAACAACAAAATTGCATTTGTTTAGATTTCGTATCAGTCTTCTTTTAATATCTATTTCAATAGAGAAGTTCGTTAAAAAATTTTAATGAAATTTGAAGACTTTTGTCTTCTGATAAATAGCTGTCATTTTCGTTATGGTACGGCATGTTTACACAAAGATGTAAACACGAATTTCAATTATTCACTAAATAATCTATAGGCTATAAGAATATATAATAAATAAAATTGAAATTAATAACAGTCATGTTAATTCAACTAAACTTCATTTTTACCTGTTTCCACTAACTGTCCACTTATTTTTGTCCCTGACTGTATTTGTAATTTCAATATTTCTAAAAGAAAAAATTAGGAGCGAGTCATTTTGACTCATCCGGTAGTTCTAGTGTTAATTACTCTAAATTCTTATTATTATTTTCATGAATGATTCTGCACACAGTATTAAAGACGAAGAGGTTTCTAAATTCCTTACAGAAAAGAAAGTCAAGGTTCTTGATTATTCGAATAAATTATTCGAACAATAATAGTTGATATAATATATTATCTTATGTATTTTATTACATCTAGTAAGATTGTAGTTACATGTACTTTAGATTATTTCGTTACTTGGAATTTATTTTAAGATGATCGTGAGTTCTTTTCTTATTAGATTAAAAAGAAAACTGAACGCTGAATAAAAACTTCCTTTACTAAAAGATGAGAAATACCATACGACACTTGCCTGATCACTTCTCTCGATTACTTTCCTTGGGGGCATCTAAAAACGAAGATTATGCATACCATCTGCAATATCGGAAGACATAAGGAATCACATTGTTGGAACCTGCAATGATATAACTCCGGAAATACTTGAATTTGCGTCACTAGTTCTCATTGATTGTTAACGCAGCTGTATTGAATACTACGAAGAGCGTCACGTAAATTAAAAAGCAATCAAAGAATGTCTCAGCAATGATTAGGTTTTAGTCAACACTCGATACCGGTTCTGCTAGCAAGATCAAACAGTGCATAATATAAGAAACTCAAGATCATCTTTGGAAATCTTGAAAATTTTACGTTGAAAAATCACAAAAAAAGAATCGTGTACCACATTTCAGATAATATTTTCTATTGTAGTGTTTGAGAACAAAGAAAAGGTTTCATTTCAGCCGTTTCAATTTTTGCCAGCATGGCGACTATCCAACAGTGAATAACTCTCCGATTTTTTAATATTTTGCTCTGAAAAAAAATGGAAAATAAAGTTAAGGGTTATATTAATATTACTGTGAATTTTTGCCAGCATGGCGACTATCCAACAGTGAATAACTATGCAATTTTTTAATATTTTGTTCCGGAAATAATGGAGAATCAAGTTAAGGGTTATATTAATATTACTGTGAATTTTTGCCAGCATGGCGACTATCCAACAGTGAATAACTCTGCAATTTTTTAATATTTGGCTCTGAAGAAAATGGAGAATCAAGTTAAGGGTTATATTAATGTCACTGTGAAGAACCGGAATCTTTCATTTATTAATTATTATTAAAAAAAGATTTTCGTGTGCACATCACATTTTCAGAGAGAGCATCTCGGGAACGGAATATTTTCTAAAAGAAAAAAAATGAAACGGGCAGACGACATATCAGAAGCGGAGTCTCCTATTCGCAGCGCAGCTCGGCGGATTCGGATATGGTGAGAACGTTGCCGTGAAATTTATGCTTGTGCTCATGGCACCGCCGAAACCATCCCGCAGCTGTAGAAATGGGGTGTCATGGCGCACGTGTGACGCAATTCTGGAGAAAGTACGGGCAGAACATGGTCCTACGAACCGACCTGCCCGGGTGCTACCAGCCTGGCCCGGTATTGAAACGCGAAAAAAGGCGAGCTGCGTTCGAAGGTGGATCACGAATCGATTACGTAAAACGGTTTCAAACGGACTGCGCTTGACGACGATTTATAATAAGGCGGAGTTATGCCGCATCGTAAATGGAGCTGTCCCGACGAGTAATTGAACCCCGAAAGCATACAGAAAATGATACAGATATTACGTACACGTACTTACCACGTTCACGTCCACGTTCTGAGTGGACCGATAACGTGTCGGCGTTACGTGCCGCCTCTCAAATACGAGCTGCACACATGGGCAGCGTACTGCTTATTAAAGTTGCACAAATTGGCAGGCTATTTATTTATTCAAACTGCACAAACTGACAGCTTACTATTTAGGTGTTAGATTTGCACAAATCGGCAGCTTACTGCTTATTAAAGTTGCACAAATCTGCAGGCTACTTATTTATTAAAACTGCACAAACTGGCAGCTTACCAGTTGTTAGATCTGCACAAATAGGAATGTTATTTATTTATTAAAACTGTACAAACTGGCAGCTTACTATTTGTTAGATCTGCACTAATTGGTAGGTTATTTATTTATTAAAACTGCACAAACTGGCAGCTTACTATTTAGGTATTAGATCTGCACAAATCGACAGCTTGCTATTTATTAAAGTTGCACAAATTGACAGGTTGTTTAATTATTAAAACTGCACAAATCGGCAGCTTGCTATTTATTAAAGTTGCACAAATTGACAGGTTGTTTAATTATTAAAACTGCACAAACTGGCAGTATACTATTTAAGTATTAGATTTGCACAAATTGGCAGCTTACTATTTATTAAAGTTGCGCAAATCGGCAGGTTATTTATTCATTAATACTACACAAATTGGCAGCTTACTATTTACGTATTACATTTGCACAAATCGGCAGCTTGCTATTTATTAAAGTTGCACAAATTGACAGCTTACTATTTATTATAGCCGCCGTAGAAGCCTCATAATCATCGATGCCAGATTTTTATATTTGCCATCAATGAGACCATAATAGTGCTTCAGTGATATATGTATACAATAAAACCGTTTCCAGTAACAAATCTCTAATAGCTTAATACAATTATGGAACAACAAATGTATTTCAAACATTTCATTTCGAGCGAACAAATTTTTATTTCTGCGTCATTATATTTCATAGATACAGAGTATAATGCGTTTGTAAAAATAACGAGGACTACTAGGATTAATACATTATTATCGGTAGCGTACCATAGAACCACAGTTTCATTATCAAGTGTACACATGTGATTCCCGATAGCATAACTTATCATTATCTCCGTAGAAAAATGTACACTCCTCGCCAGGCATTTTTACTGTATTAAATGCTTGAAATTCGCGCGACAGTGTCGAATGGCATTACTATAATAACTGTGAAAGTGTCGCCGCGTTTTCTTTCTCCTTCTTCGCGGAGAGACAATGAAAGAAGAAATTCTCGGCGTTACATCAGGACATTCTGCGATGATGAGACCCAATAATTTCGCAACGTCGTCCTTCGGGTACCGGAGCACCGTTATGAAAAAAAATGACTGATTAAAAAGAAGAAAAAAACACCGTTGTCCTTCCTCTTCAAACCTAATTGCTTCCTTTTAGCCGGGGACCTTGCACAGATGAAATTGCAACGACGACCTGTTCGAATTGCGAAACCGCGAGGTTGCTTTTAATGCGTGCCTGTCCTACGAATTCGCAATCATCCGTAAGTGAGATTTGTCTAATTAGATCTGCCGTTTTCTAGCACGGTGTTAGCTTACCGGGATACTGATCGATCATCTCTCCGATGATCGGCGATTAGGTAAACGCGCCGCAGGCTCTCGCAGGAGTTTAATTTCAAAGGATTCCTTTTCATTTTTCTCCGGTGAATGCAATTAACCTTCGTACACGTTCCGCAAAGTGGTACGTAATGCGTGACATTTCAGAAATTCACGCAGAAATTTCCCATACCCATTGTACCCGAAACATGATGTACACATTCGAATTTAACGCGTGTTCCAAAATTCGAAGATTTTTAATTCGACTTTTAACTGTGCACATTGTTTCTCTCTAGAATTGTTACATATTCCATAATGTACAGGAAAGTAAAGAAACATGCAAAGAAAATCGATTATTTCTTTTATTAAGTACTTTTATTAACTAAAATCTGAAAAAAATTAAAAACATTGCTTTCGACAATAGCTCACTGCTGAATTTATATGAAACTGGTGTCTCTAAAACTTTTATGAGAAATATACATTTTTTCAATTTTTTGGAGCTTCTCAATTCTTTTAGACATGTTTCCCTAATCCAAAAAAATACAGGTTAGTAACTATAATAAGACACAACTGCGCAAAATGCCGTTCCATTCGGACGTCAAACTTGATTATGTTTAACTTTCCATCATAAACTAACATATGTAATATCAACCTAACCATTTTACATCGATTTTACAGCAATATAAATCAATACAAATTATTTTAGATTGCTATAGTGCTTACCGCTTGACTGGTTCCAAGGGGGGTCCCCCCAGTGGTGGGGATAAAATTTGGACAGTTACGGTAGACACCTCTGCGACAGTTACGAAGACATTACTGTATCGTTCTACATATTCGAGGTTAGGAGGTCGGACAAACTAGAACTACCGAAATTTTTTCTTTCGCAATTACCGAAATGATAAAAATGTTTTCATCTGAATTTTTTGAATGAACTTTTCCATTGAAGCACATGTTAGAATAAAAATGGTATTAGGTTTGAATAGATGTAGTCTTGTCGTGATTACAAAGCAATATTCATCAGTTGTATTTATTACTCGGTAGTTCTAGCGTTAATTAAAACGGGTTGCGTCATCGCGTTTGGCGCCGCGGTTTAATGAATGTGTTGCACGTAAACGGTTGAATAATCCCCGCTTAAGCAGATTCACTTTGCCTAGTTATTCCATTCATTGCTCAATGATCCAGTTGTAAAATAATTTGCAACCGTATCTAGACTCTGAAAACAAGGATCACGCGGCGCCTGATATGGTCTCGTGCATAGGATCGAGCGTGCATAATCGTTGCGTGCGTTTGCGCGGCGAGTAAATTATCCTGCGAAATTCTTCTCCGATCGCATCACCGAAGGAGCTGTCAGGACCTTGACAATGCGGGGTCGTCGAGGGTGCTGCGAGCTTGAAAGGTTCACTCGTTTACTTAACACTACAATTTATTATTAAATATCATAATAGTAACATATTTAATTTATCTTTATTTATCAATGCGTAAAAATAGCACATTCCAATAATCATAAGGTAATCCTAACAGAATATTGATGAATATGCGTACATAATTGCATTCTGGCAATGAAGGTGAATGTCTCTGATTCTCTGAATTGGCACGAGCGAAATATTAATTATTAACGAGCAGTGTTTATGTGTTAAATTGATTTAGCACTATAAAAATTCAATTTAATTTTTTTTTTCTATTTAATCGTTACATGTATACACCTCAAAAATGGCCACGTAATAAAATGGTCACTGTACACTGCAATTGCTCGGTAGTTCCAGCGTTAAAAACAGTATACAGGATGTTTCACCTAACTCGAGCATCTAAAATATCTGGCTTGTTTTTTTAAATAACAAACTCAAGATAACAAACTGAAGGTCACCCGAAGGTCATAATATTACAGGTCGTTGGATTCGTCTGGACCTCGGCTCTCATACAGAAATAATAAAAATACATCGTTCCATCTAAAAAAAACTTGGATGACCTTGAAATCTCAAGAGATATAACCTTGAACAAATTTTTCTGCCTATCATAATATTTGCCCCTCCGACTAATGTTTTCCTCTGCAATTGCTTTCTATCATAAAAAACAAGCTATTTTAGATGCTCGAATTGGATAAAACAGGCTGTATAAAAGATATAAAATGGAAAGTATAGTCGAAGAAACCATGCAGGGTCACACTGGAACGGTCAAGAGACGGCTGGCGAACGTTTCGCAAAGATCTGATCTCATTTTCGCTATTTAATCGAGCTGCTATCGAATTTAAATAAGCTCTCTCCTAGCGTGAACTTTCATATCATCGAGATATCGACACGTCAGGAATCCACTTGCCTGAAATAAGTGGTTCGAAGCCCTCGGGGTTATCTCGTACGTGCCTTTGTCGTCATCTCGAGTCATTCTCGCCTAAATTGGACATTTAAACTGGAGATAGAAAACATTCTGAATGGTTAATATAAATTCGTTGCTCGCTTCCTTATTTACAGCGAAATTAAACATTTTCGAGATTCTCCGTGAAGATTATTGTTCTCCATTTACGCAACACTTGAGAACTTTCCATTGAAAGAAAGGATCTTAGGAGATCGCGAGGTTCAAGGCTAAGGAAAATATTCCACTAATGATCGCGCTTAAAATTATCCCGTTCTCTTTGAAATAATAGCACCGATATGAGATTGTCACGTAGGATAGGTCTCTCTTTATGGCTTACACTTTTCCTTATGGCTTTATTGTTCTGCTAAATGAAAAGCTGGCTGGGGATATTATCTCGCGAGACACGATTACTGCATTTTCTCGCTTCCGTGTCTAGTCGATGACTGTTGAACTTTTGAAGCATGCAACGATTCAATTAAATTATTTTTCATACTATATTCACATTTGATCGAAACGTTAAATAGAAACGTAGTGAGATTGGAAAATTTCATCTAAATCCAAAAATAGTTATATTATTAATTCACGCTAAATAATTGTTCGCATAAATTTTAGTGGGACCTTAACAGTTAAAAGCAAAGTGAAGATGTAAAAAAATATGAAAGGAAACGTGAGGGATTTACTTAGAATTACAACAAAGTAAAGCTGTTAAAGTTTAATAAATTTCGATATTTCGAGCATCGATTGCTGAACAGTTAGTAATCATCAGTGAGAGAAGGGTTTTTAAGAAGACATAACGAATTAAATGTCCTACAATTATGAAACAGTAAAATGTAGACAATTTATGAATTTTTATATTTTCGACAGAATATAAACGACAAATAAGTTGGTAAATATAAGTTATTAAGACTACTGGTGTGCAAACGAAGTGTTTTCAGCTAAAATTATGGGCGAATACGCGAATGAAAGAAGCGAATACAAAAGCCTTTTTAATCGAAATATGAAAGTAAAGGAGAAATATACCAGAAGACGTAACGAATTAAATGTCCCAAAATTATAAAACAGTGAAATGTAGACAATTCATGAATTTTTATATTTTCCACAGAATATAAACGACAAATCAGTTGGTAAATATAAGTGATTAAGACTACTGGTGTGCAAAAGAAGTGTTTTCAAATAAAATTATGTGCGAAAAACGCGAACGAAAGAAGCGAGTACAAAAGCAGGAATAACCTCGACAATCGTTCATGTTGCGTTCGGTTGAAGTACGGTTTAAAATATAGTTTATGGTGTGCCTTTGTCGCGGCTTACGTAACTCCAGTAACTTTATACATGTCTGGCATGGCCCTCAGGTACTTGGGCGTGGTCCTTTTTCCACATAAGTTTCATTTATCGAACGGATCGTTGCTGATCGATCGGTCTACACGTCCCTGCTTACATATATAGACGTATTTCTTCGCGAAACGGAACAGGAACAACCACTTGTCGTTTCCTTTACAGATTTTAATCCGCAGACAATGCGATAGATTGAATATTTATGCTCTTTCGATGCCGGCGTTGCGCGCTCCAAATAAATATTCCGTTTAGGTTGACGCGTAACGCTCGCCGAGGAATGTTTTTAAAACAGCTACATATATTTGTTTCCATTCCCAGGGAAAATCTGACTTAAAACCGGCATTTATCAACGACAACGTACGTTTTCTACTTTTAAGTGACAAGAGTTTACTTGAGAATACACACCAAGATATTTACTAATAATTTGTGCACAAATTCTAAAAAGAATTGCTGTAATTAATATTAACACTTTCACGGACAGTAAAAATTGCAGTGAGCTGCAAAAACAGACAATCAATTTTTCTTGAAACTAGTCGTACTATCCGAAATCTGATTAGACATAAACAATAATAATAAGTTAACTGTCATTAGTAATGACAAATGAAATATATATTAATTACAAAAACAAATTTCAATTTGAAATATATATTAATTACAAAAACTTATGGTTGTATAAAATTAAATGAATAAAAATTGGATTTAAAATTTGAATGCTATAGCATTCATGTCATTTTGCATTGCTATGAAAATGAATGCTATAGCACTCACGTCCGCGAACGTGTTAATATTTTTATACCGGTTATATTTGTTGATATACGTTGTTGTTATCATTTCCAATGCATTTGAAATTTTATATTTGTCTATTTATTACTTCACAAGTGTAATGAATTTTTATATTTTTCTAGTATCAGATAATTTAACACTAGATCAACCAATCACTAAAAGTGACTAATATTGCCCTTTCAAAATAATAAGAGGAGACATTGCATGATTATTTTATTATAAAATACGTTGGAATAAATAAATGTGTCCAAAAATAGATCCAAAAATCCTCCATTTTGAGATTTCCATTTTCTGTAATTCTGGTGTTAAAAGAACAGTTTCGTTCTAAAAACCATTAGGTACATATCCAGAAAATTTTGTAACGACAACTGACAAGATGTACGTCTATAAATAAAGGCTTAGATGATTAATAAAGGGTTTGTAAAACCTGTAAAAATATGAATGCTTAACAAATAATTCGGAGGTTTAATTCGAACAATTAAGATTAACGACGTCTCTGATGTTGATGGAACTTGATAAAGAAATTTCCGCTTTGCGTGCGAGAAAATGGGATCAGTATGGATGATAAAAATTGTGTTCATGTTTCTTTAGGTGCGTGGTACCGGAATGCATTGCGCGTTGCGCGTATTCCTGTAATTTAACCAGCCGTACGTCCGCTTTCCTGGCCTTGCGTGTCTCAGAAATCCTTTTATTGTTCGCGCGTATGATATTTTGGCAAGTGACTCGGTGGTGCACGAAGGTCGGCCCGCGTGTAAATTACGAAGACGTGGTTACGACCGCGATACGAAACCGGGGATCCATTGTCACGCTTTGTGCTTTTTGACAGATCATTGGTATGATGAGAACGGTCTTCCCTTTATTTGCAATTACAACCTCTTGCGATGGAATTAATTTGCGCGTTCGCTTCAAGATTTCCTATGACCCACTGACCGTTCCACGAACTGTCGTTTAAACTCTTCATCGACAAATCGTCCTTCGCAAACGTTGAGACACTTTGCATTAATTGTCTCGAATTATACTCTACACTATCAGCTACATATACCAATAATGCATTTATCAATAATTTTCTAGATTCCCACTTTAATACTTTTTGCCAGAAAAGAAAATTAAAGAACGTATGTATAATGTATAATGTATTTATCAATAAGTTTCTAGATTCTCACTTTAATACTTTTTGCCAAAAAAAAAAATTAGAAAACATTACATTCAATGCCGTATAGCTTTCTAACATATGATGTTTATTTTATCAAGCGTGCAGATACTTATTGAGATAGTTAAATTAATGTGAATTAAATTTATTTTGAAGGTTATTAGCTTCTCCTTTTAATGCTTTCTGCTAAGAATATTAAGGAATGTCTTATATTCAATATTTAATTGCTTCTTCATGTCTAATGTCATTTTCATCACCCACATGGTTCTTAGAACAATTAAATCAAACATATCACTGAATACATTAAAAACGATGTTAAAGAATAAGGAATTAAGAATTGAAATATGTAAGTATGGCGGTAATACGTTGAAAATAGAAACATAACCTAAGAGTGAGATTTCAAAATTTTCGGTTGACTGACTGGTATTAAAACTCCAAACTCTAAAAATAAAAAGCCGCAGTTTTACTGCTTAAAATATGCATCTTTAAGGAAGACGCGGGTCTTCGGAGACCCTTCGACCTTCCGGAAAAGATAAAATTACCTCTCCCCAGCGACCTGCTATCCCAGCGTCATGGGTCTTCACTATTAAAACCACTACACTGCTTAAAAACCTTAAAACCCTTTGAAAAAGAAAGTTGTTGAAAGAGGTGAACGAAGAGTTTTTTTTTTAATATATTCTCGTCCCAGAAATTAGTGGGCGATTCGCGAAACCTGCATTTTTTGAGACTGACACCACGTGGGACGGTGGTAATATCTCATCGTAACGTAACTGACTCGACATAACTTACAAATCATCATCTTCCATTGCAATTTTCGTGTTATACAAAATGTATATGTTTCATTAACAACTACAAGCCAACGTTAATACTTAACCCTTAACGGTCCGACAGTATTTCAAGTTTACTTATTAGACATTGTAGACCCAACATTATTATATCAAGTATAGAAAGGAAAATATTTATATTTTAGTGAAAATTTATTAATATACAATATAATAATACATAATTTATATACAATTTATATATAATTTATTAAATAATTTTTCATTAAAGTTACGTTCGCACAAAACTTTCGAGTTTGAGGTTATTTCAAGGTCATAGGTCATATTCGGAAATGCCTAAAATATGGTGACATAACTTAACGGAAGGACCCTGTATATTCAGAGTAATAGGATAACAAGATGCGTTTTTGATTTTTGTAAGTAAATAAAAGTGCAATTCCGCTTATATGGCGGCATTGGTCGGTTAAGGGTTAATTAAAACCTCCTTCCTTTTCTAAAAATTTCTACCGTAAACTTTAAACAACCCTGCGTGCATCCTTAACACTAAGTATTTTACATTAATTTATAAAAATGAGAACAATGTGTCTATCCAAATTCTCAGCCATTTTTTAAATAATATATACCTAAGGAAATAAGTTTGTTGAGTAATTCCACATAGATGAATCTTCACAATCTCAGTAACCGTAAATTATAAATATTAGAACCGGTCATTTTGACGGGTCCCGTAAACCTAGTGTTAAAATGGTCCGCGACTTAGGATCAATAATGGCGTCGCGTCGGCGGGCTCATGTTCCCGGTGAAAATTCATTAATTCGTGTAGCCTCCCGTGCGTCGATGCGGGAGAAAATCGTGGATGGTCCATGGGGCGGAAAAAAATATTTTCCCAGTCACGTAATCGGTGTTTTCCATCGCGGAACATGCTACCGGTGCGTCACTCACGTCAACGAAGCCCACGGCACAGTTTAAAAGGCGTACTCGGCCAGTTAGACGCCTACCACGAGGCAACCGGTGTCTCCTTTTCAAGTGGCCGCGGTCTTTTTACCGGCGGTAATTTTCTAAAAGGTTCCTTTCCCTTGGTGCGTCTGTGCGCGCATTGTTGCAATTGCACCAGAACGCTCGGAGCGTGCGAATGATGGACGCGCAGCGTTTTCTTTCCTCGTCCCCGAGGATCTAGACTGGTCTACGGTCGAACGACGATCGATATCTGTCTGGTAATTGGGATTTTATTGCCAGAAGGGAAATTATATTGCGTCTCGGCCCGTGAAAGTATGACACCTGTGTTGAAACCGATACTTTTCGTATCTTCGGTCACTCGAGATTATTAATATGCTTGCGAACATTTTATTCGTTACATTATCATCGAATATACAGATGTTATGAATTATTCGAATTGATATTTAACCGTGCGCAATTGACATGATTAATTTTACACTGTTACAGAATGAACGCCGGAAGAAGAGAATACGGTCCTGTGAATTTTAGGTCATTGTGAAATCTGTTTCACTTATTTAACCCTTAGCACTCGAATGGCGACTCTAAGGCGCCACTAAAAATTGCTATATCATTATTCGAAATATTCTTGTTTGTATTTGATAAATTAGTAAACATTTCAGTACTCTACGAGTAAATTGCACCATTTTCGTGTGTATAGCATGAAAAAATATATATACAAGGGAAATATTCTAGGTCGGAAGAAATGTTTCGTTTTAGAGATAAAATGGCTTCGAGTGCAAAGGGTTAACATGAATCTTAAAGTCACCAGAGCTTGCATTCAATTTAATATTGTATCTTTTCCTTTTGCAAATTTTCCATGCCTCCAAGAAAATGAGACTTAGTGACCATATGTATTAAACCGTGCAATTTCGTAAATAAAAATTAATTTTTTGATCCCCATTTTTGTTCCATGGAACAGTAAAAAAAATTGTACATCAATTTTTAAAGAACTGTTGTAAAGAGAAGGCTTCCATCTTTGAATCTATGATGGTTTTATATATGGGAGCAATTTTTAACAGTTTTTCAAGACGTTAGAATATTCAGTATTTTCTTTTAGGGAAAGTGGGAGTTTAATAATGAATAATGGATTAGTCTTTAGCGCCCCGGCTTTCCTCTCTTTGTCTAATGCTGTTTATTTCTTTCTCCCTTTTTTGCAACGATTCGAGGGTAATAAATAAACGTAATTACGGGTGGAAATGAATTCTTGTTGAAAGGAACAAGCCGGTGAAAAAGGTCGCGGGCAGCAGCGCACCGAGAGGGCATTCTTTCGACAGAGTGCAGTATCTCATTCAAAATTTATTGCGTATGAGGAGTGTCGATTCTATGTGGCAATCACGAACACTGCCACGGAAATCGCCGCGCGACAGGACGACCGCTTTGTCGTTCTTCTCGACAGTGACGTAATTCGTAGGAAGAAACTGCAACGGCGTGAAATATATACGCAGACCTGGATATTCGCGCCACGACCTTATTGACGATGATTCACCTGATCATCCGTCTTGTTTTCAGTGTGGGCCCCGAGATGTTCGTTGGCACCGAGTTGTTCGACATCACTCCAGCGAAACGTAAATAGCTGCAATTATCATCGCTGTATCAATCGGTTACTAAAATCGAGTGAAACAGCTGATTCACTGATCGAACAATTTTTTCCGGCGAATTCGGAGTATTTCCGCTGGATCTCGTAACTTTTTTGCACGCAGGACAATTTTCCTTTCAAGATCTTTTTATGGACTAGTTTGTAGGTCAAAAAATAGATTAATAGAACAATGGACTACGTGGACATTTTTGAGCAGGAGAATAGCAAGAGATTTAACGGAAAATGATTGTCAATTTCTAAGTAAAAATATATAAAGGAATCATTGGAAATAAAAAAAAAAAGTTATTTTTGTTGGGAATACTATGGTCTAGTTTGTAGGCCAAAAAATGGATAGATAGAACAATGGACTACGTGGACATTTTTGAGCAGGAGAATAGCAAGAGATTTAACGGAAAATGATTGTCAATTTCTAAGTAAAAATATGTAAAGAAATTATTGGAAATAGAACAAAGTTATTTTTGTTGTGAATTGCGTCAGAAAAGTTTGGTTGAAAATGATAACTCAGTGTCTCCTTCTTATAAGAAAATTTCAAGGTCCTGAGGCGCATCGGCTAAGACGTCAACAAATATAGAAATACAGATACCGTAACAATAATTTCTTCGCCATTACTGTGAGAAACACGTCGTCTAAGAATAAAATATACCCAGACAAGTTACTCTCACTAAGGAACTGTTCTCACGATCATCCAATGGCGTTGATGACGATCTCTTTTCAATGATCCGACTATATCTATGTAGGTGCCCAGGCATCAATCCTTTTTTGGTTACCTCCTTGATCAATCCATCAACACGATTTATCGAATTTCTGAACCATCGCAACGTTTGATCTCTAAACCGCTATTGTATTACAGTGTTGATAAGTAACCAGCCAACGCTGTTCCCTTCGCGATACCGCCAAACAATGGCGGCAGGCTTTTGTATGTTCACTGATACAAGCACAATAATTTAGAGTACCTACTGCAATGAAATATACACAGAATGTTCTCTTTATGTAAAACTACCACAAAAACTTTTCACTTTCAGTATGCTACTATTTTTGTAACACAATTTTTTTATTAACGTGTACAGTGTCTACTCGATATATGTCAACAACACGGGTCTTGCCAGCGTCATGTATCGTGCAGGAGACATACCCCGTGTTATGTTTACACCGTAGTGGGGATAATTCCGCGACGTTTATCATCCAGGTCTTGGCGACATATACAGGGTGTTTCACCTAACTCAAGCATCTACAATATCTCGCTTGTTTTTTATAATAGAAAAAAATGTCAGAGGAAAACATTAGTTGGTTCGGGAGGGCAAATATTATGATAGGCGAAAAACTATGTTCAAGGTTATGTTTTTTGAGATTTCAAAGTCATCGAAGTTCTATTTTATTCAGCGACAATAAAAATATATCATTCCATTTAAAGAAACTTCGATCACCTTGAAATCTCAAAAAATATAACCTTGATCAAGTTTTTTTGCCTATCATAATATTTATCCCTCTGAACCAACCCCTAATGTTTTCCTCTGCAATTTTTTGCTATCATAAAAAACAAGCGAGATATTTTAGATGCTCGAGTTAGGTGAAACACCCTGTACAGAGAAATCGCTGTATAATTATCAAATTGGAAGTCTATTTCGACAGCAGTACCTAAGAAGTTTACATTTATTTTCAATTTGCGTACATAAAAATTATGAATATCAAATTTATTCACAACATTGCAACAATGTCTCATCCCCAAGAGAATGTGAAAGCATAAATAGGCCTCACTGAGGCTAGCTAAAACGAATTTCCGAGGAAGCTAAAGCATGCTGCAATCACCTTGCAATTCGCTGCATTCGATTCTAATAAATTCCAACGTTCCCTCGGAATTCCCGGAAGGAAGAAGAAGAAAAAAATGTCTTCCGCGAATACCAAAAAATTCAGGAACTCCGCGGCGAGTCCGCATCTTCTCCCAGGGTCGATCGTCGAACGCAAACACCTGCGTGATCAATAATTAACAATGACCAATCGCTGCGAGGCGAGGGTGGGTGCGGGCCATTCGGAAGACCGGCCGTGCATAAATTCGTAATATCTTCGCCGTGACAACAATACGCGAAACGCACGGTGACGTAACCGTCGCATCGTGCAACGGTGATCGTTGTCGATTAGCATACGTCGGCGATTAATCTAGCGGCAGTCGAGTTTATCCTGGATACCGGACAAACGTGTAAACAACACCTGCCGTATCATGCGAACGACAATTCGACTTATGGTAGTTCGAATCAGTCGGTCGTGGCGCGCGGTTCCGATCGGCCGTGATCCAGGTACGATCATCGTCTTCGTGGATCTTCTGCACGAAAGCCCCACCAAACAAACGAAAAATTTATTTACCATCCCTTAACCCTTTATGTCCCGAATGACACGATTTCATTTAATACTGTTACACGTATTTCAACGTTTAACCCTTTGAGGACGAATGACGACATTTTAACGACCTCAGGATAGTATATCTAGATCCTGAAGTTGCGAAAAATTTAATCACGCATATTAGGAAAGATCAGTACTTATTGTTCATTTTTTCTATAATTTAACACTAGCCGTAACAATTTCACAATTTTTATTCCATGATTATTGAAATCACAAAGACGCTTCCATTGGAAATTATTAAATTTTCCTGGTTCAAGCACATACTGCTATAAAAATTGAAATCGAAACAATAAACATTCGTAGTATTTAAATGTAAGTTTAATTCATGATTTCGAGACCCTTCTTTTATTTTATTGTATAATTCTTTCGGAACATAAGGGGTTAACGTGCTATAGAACCTCGAACAACGACTTCGGTGGATCAGAAACGGTAAAATACGACGAAGTTTATAAAAAATGATTCTGCAGGGAATACGCCGAGAGTAATTTATTCACTTTTGTGTTTCGCCGAACACTTCCGACGTACGTGACGCAAACTGTTTGCAGCCAGAAGTCCTCTGGAAGTCCTCTTGATCCCTGAACTCCACCTGGACACCTGATAGAACTTCGTATAACGTCGACTATGTTAACGAGATCATTTTTCTCGCGAGACAAGGAGTAAATTAATGACAAAGTAAACACTGTGTCAGAGAAAGCGTGTTGAATATGCTTGACAGTGTCGCGACGGAATGGGAATTCTCGTGCGGTGGCTGACCTAACGTCACGTAAATAATCCCCGCATTACGGTAAATTAATCGCGAAATTCGAGACACCTAACGACATTCTACGGAGACACGTAGTTATCGTAATAACGTAACTTAGTATTTGTTCAAATGGCGAATACCATCGTTGCGTATATAAATTAAATTAACACAGCCGTTGTGTATTTTTCCATTCGCGATTATAACAGTTTGAGGAGGCTTCTTATACGCGAAAGGGCATTTTAAAATTTGTTTAGCTAGACGATCATGCTGTGTGCAATAATATAGGTCAAAATGGTAGTTATGACGGAACGATTTTATTGAGAGCCGACCAAAGGTTCAGGCGAGATGTCTAGATCGTTAAAAGTGAAAACGATCGTTTAAAATGGCAGACATTCACTTTTTTTTTAAACGTCAGATAATATGACATTGTCTTGGCTGTGATGGATTCAGTCTCGGAACGAGTTTGATCTTTTTACTTGTTACTCGCCTTCACCTAAATCTTAGAACCTTATCTCCCGATTTCATGAATTCTTTAATAATGTCTCTAACGCATATAAATTGTTTTCTCGCGTAATTTATTGTGTCCACCGATGTCCACAATCTAGACTTTAATGTAATTATTAAATTGCGTTTATAGTGTGAAAGACTTTGATAATGTAGAATTTCAATTATCGCACTATTCAATTGTAGTGTGACGAATGATTCGATGACGAATATGGCGGACTATGAAAATCACATAGTATCACTGACCATAATATACAGTGGCTTACAAAAGTATTTGAACACTTACCATGAAATACTTTAGTTATTATAATAAGTATATTCTATAATACTTACAGAAATATTATTAACATTGTAAATTGGTATGACTCTCTAGATTATACACGTCAAGTTTCAAGTGAATCGAAATATGTATACAATAGTTATGAATTATTTCTTACAAACATAAACTTTGCTGATGCCGCAAAAGGGCATTTTCTTTTAAACCTGCCTTGGATGATATATTTAATTTTTTTAATCTTTTTCCTATTACTGCCCATAGATGTTCAATCGGGTTAATATCGGGGCACCAGAGACATATTATAATAAATAAAGTATTTCGTGGTAACTGGTCACTGTATCTCCAGGCTGTAATAAGAACACCTGTAGACATTATAATTTATGAGTCACAAAACACACGTCCATTTCTCCTAATGAACATGTTGAACTGTTCACTGCTTTTTAATTACCAAACTTTGGAAGTAGCAATATAGAAATTAACATCAAATTTATGGTCTTATCAATGTGTGAATTAATTTGAAAAAAAGCTTATTTCGCCCATTACTGCCTTACATAAACTACTAAGTCACTGTTCTTCCTTAGTAGTTTATGTAAGGCACAAACTAGTAAACATAAGTCACTGCTCTTCCTTATGTTTCATTTGCTCACACCGACGATAATTTTTAAAAATTCATAAAACAAACGGTTCTTTCCTCCGACCGTGTTATTTCAAAATCGTGCAAAATAAAAGAGTTAGGGTCATAACGTATGAACGATAAAAATACTGAAACTTTGACTAATCCGTAATGATCTGAGTAAATGTATCCCCGTCATTTTCATAAAGTAATGGTAAAATATCGTTGCATAAAACGTACGAGTTCGCACAGGATTATTTCCGAAACGAAAGGTGCAGAACTTCTCATATCGATTCCTGGTATGAGCACTTTTACCGGGCCACTCTGAGTGAGTCAGTGCAACCCTACCTTTATCGTTACCATGTCTACGTAACCCTCGCGTAGTTGCATAGCCTGATGCATCAACGAAATCGCGAAGGAGTGCGAGTCATCCTATTTTTAACTTGGTGGCGTACGTGTAACACGGAAAGTGTACCGATCTGGGCCAGTCCGGTACCCCACCCGGTCATCCGGTAATCCGCTTGGTCCCAGAGAGACACGGTGATGCCCGATCTCTCTCTCTCTCTCTTTTTCTCACTCTCTTTCTCTCTGTCTCTCTCTCTCCTAGCTCCATCTCCCTCGGACGTTGTTCCTCGGCCGTGCTACCATCCGATCGGTAGGGTTTACTAAGAGAGCGACGAATCCTCCGAAGGTTCAGTGCGAAACGCGCTCTCGAACTCGAAGGATCCTTCGCCTCCTTTGATCCCCCACTCGGCGGAACAGTGAACGAAAGACAAAGAGAGAAACACTTTCCCCGGTGTTGCGAGTCGCTCGAACTTCGCTGCTACCGGTCGCACAACACAACCGATCCCGGCCTCTCGTCGATCGTTCCTTTAATCTCGATGAACGCCGGTCTCGAAGCTCGAGTGTCACTTCTTCGGCCAGCACGCGCGGACCAACTGCTCATCTAGCGAACCTTCGCACACCTGACACACCTGGAGGATCGATCGCTCGGCAGGATGATCGACAGGATGATCGTCGCGGTCCTTCTTGGGCTGCTGGCACTCGCCCACGGTTTACGTGAGTTTCTCACTTTTTCAATTCTGCTTCAACCCCTTGCACCACGATTTACTTTACCGTTTCGGCGGTTAGAACTTTTTTGTCATTTCCTGAAACATGCAGAAAATTTGTACCTATTGTATGCCTATTTTTGTGCATTTGTGATTTTAGGGTTTTATGCATTTATGACAGAAACGAGTCGATGCAATTCAAAACAGTGGAAAAATTAATAATGTTCGAGTATGTCGAGATACTATTTTTAACGTATAAAAATTGTTAATGAGGAAAATAAATTTGTACTTGGCTCCTATAGATTGCAATTGATGTATACGAATTTTAATTTGCGTAAAGATCTGCAGTCTATTAATAACATATATATTTATTAGACTGTGTTCAGAATGTTCGTCATAAGTATGACTCGATATTGTAGGGCAAGGGGTTAACATTGATTCGGTAACAAAGGTCAGTAGAATGGGGATCCTTATGCAAAATAAAAATTATTTGTGTCAATTACAAGAAACGGCAGTTACATGGGAATTGATTTCTTCCGTAATAATAGGTTGGAAATAATGCACCATTGAATTCAATTAATGTTTCTTCTATTTTGTGTTCCACCCATTCATTGTTTACTCGTCAGCAGTCCTGTACAATTGTTCGAATATTTTTATTTCATTGAATAGTCGAGTTTGTACATTGAATAATAGAAATCATATCGACGAGACTCATTATAGTGATCGCTTGGTTCTGATAGTGCACTAGGTCAAAGCCAAAGATTTCTGTTGTGTTAAGACGTTAGACTTTCTGCAATACTGCAAGAGTGGTAATAACTTTCATCAATCGCTTTCAATTAGCTCACTTTCATCTGCCTTGTTTATGCAAATCGTTCGACATAAGAGAATTTGTACTTTTACTAGACAATTTTGGTTCAGGTGTATTTATTGTAATTCCTATTCGGTTCAATCCAAATTTTACATGTGCAATGAAATTATTGTATGTTTTATAGACAGTCGAAGAGAACGTTTTAATTAATATGTATTATTCTACTATGATTAACATGTTCCTGATACGTTCGAAACAAGAAGGTTTATGAATGAGTGTGATGAATGGACAGAGTCTAACCAAGTGATATACTACGTAGGTCACGCTATTTCACGATAATAAGCACTGTTTTTCCCATATAGTTTCAACGTATGTAACTGCACTGTATTATCTCATGAATTATTTCAATCATGTTTATTCAGTTCAGTCTTATTTTCAGTAACATAACATTGTATTCTGTAAAATTTAGCTAATTAAAATCATTCGAAATTCTAAGTTTCAATTTTTACACTATTTCAATATTTCTAATTTGTCTTTACCAAAAAACAAAAATTCAATACATTTAGTTCGAATTTTTATTTCTAAAGAAAATATGAAAGTAAAAATAATGACACGATTACAAAGTTCAACCAAAAATTTATTGCAGATAAAAAAGTCGTCACAGTACATAACTACATTTTATTAGCAATATTGTGAAATGTTTTATTCTTTAAAGCTTATCAAACTACAAATAACAAGGCACTTATTGTATCAATAAAATATCAATTTGTTTCGCCGTAGACTGTGGATTCAAAAATAAAAATAAAAGCGTGCAATAAAAACTTCAAAAGAAATTAACAAAAAATGTTGTGTTCTCTTGAATTTGTTGAAATTAATAGAAGAAAATGGCAGTTGGAATTAATAGGACAAAACACAAGTTACAAAATTAGTAGAAGAAAATAATAGTTGGAATTAATAGGACAAAACACAAGTTACAAAATTAATAGAAGAAAATAGTAGTAAAAGTTAATAGAAGAGAAAATTAGTAAAAGAAAATTTTAATTACGTATAATTATCCGTCTACTTACCACAACATTTCCTTATTTTAACAACCTTGAACACACCTTCGACTTGCAACGACACTGTCACCACACTTTTGGGTTCTAAATCCAAAAATTTGCGCTCACAAGTTTCCTCATCTTCGCGGATGCACCCGTCGCGATTTTCAGAAAAAAAATCGGAGGTGTCAATTAGCCAGTGAAGCTAAATTAGCTAACAGAGTTAAAAATACGGCGCGGAACTTTGGTCTCCCGAGGATCGCGCGCAAAATTTGAATGATCGAAGAATGTTTACCGAAGTTAAAACGCAGTCGATCGTGTGATGTCAGTCTGATTGAAAGGAGCGGTTTACGAGCGCGATTATCACCTCCGCCGGGTCTTCTTCTTGTCTCCGCGGGCTTTCGCGATCGTTTCGCCGGTATCGGGAACGTCCTGTCCTCTAAGGTTAGATTGCGCCATCGGCAACTAGAGCAACTATCCTTGCTCGCTCGCTCGCACGCAAGGACGGTACCATTTGCGTCACGAGACACGAAACCCGGTCGATCTTCGGCTCGGAACGCGTGCAAGAACCTGAAGAAGACATTCCATTCTCGGGCTGGTGCATCGATACATCAGTTGCCGCGAGTTTCGCCAGACAATCGACAAACAGACTTTCCATTTCGAACACCGGTCGGGAATTTCAGAAAATAAACGTGTTCGCCTGTGTTCACGCTTTCTACGATGTACTGTTCCTTATCAAATCGTGTGATAACAGGCCTAACATAAATTCGGAACACTGGGAAAATATTATTTCTATTATACAGGGTCCCCCCCGTTAAGTTATGTCACCATTTTTCAGGCATTTCCGATAGTGCAATTAAAAAATGCTTGAGACAAAAGTTCGTCAGTACTTGGAGTGCTACATGTTCGCATATTCTTAAATCTAGAAAAATGCTTTTTACGTAAAATAGTAAAGGTCACCTTGACTTTTTTAAATGGCACCACATGTTTTGGACGTCATAGGATTGTCGCTGACGTCGAGACGAATTCAACAGTGTGTTATACTATGACCTTGAAATAACCTCAAACTCGAAAGTTTTGGGCAAACGTAACTTTAATGAAAAATTAATTCCTACAAAACAAAGCAAATTATAATAACTAAAAACTAATTATTACTAAAGAAACTAATATAAAGACTAAAACATTTTTTAATTGTACTATCGGAAATGCCTAAAAAGTTGTGACATAACTTAACGGGGGGACCCTGTATATAACGATCATACGACAACAAATTTGGACTCGTTTTAAAGCTAGTTTCATAAACCGTCGTTCATTTTATTCGTTTAATTTTTTAAAAATGCTATACATTTTTTTGAACGTATGTTCATCTGTGAAAACTTTTACTTTTTCCCGTGACTGATTTGATGATTGAAGTTTCCTGTTTACAAGCACACCTCACAAATTGATGTACGACTTTCTTGGTTATTTTATCGAGTTTTGAATGAGAGGTGTTCCCGCCAACTTTGTGGTAGCATAAGTTACTCCATGATGCCTTTAGACGACTGAACTTGTCTCATATCTTTGCTCTAGAAAACAATTTTTAAAAAGTCGTTGTAAAGTCTGTGTCAGTTTTAGTTACGAGAAAATTTTTTAATTTTTGGAAACTTGCTTAAATTTGCAGTATTTTTGGGAAAAAGTGGGTCTTTAGTTTCCCCCCTGCTGTATCATGTTAAAAATATATTAGAGAAAAATGAACACTAGAGAAAGTAGAGGCTCCAAGATTTAAAATGAGTCAATTAAAAAAAGAAATAAATATCGAATATTGAAAGTTCGATCCAATTTTTCGTGTTATGTTTCGCTGATTGATTCATGTTTGTCCACTGCTATAAAATGTTAAAACGGTTTTAACGGGTCTGGCAATAGATGCAAAATTGATCGTTAATAAAAGTCGCGGCCAATCCGCGTCTCGTTTTCATGTTCAGGGCATCTTTGCTGCATGATTCTTCTTCTTTTTTTTTCTCGCCGGGGAATAGAAAGGCTGCGCATGACTATGTAAACGATTATTATAGCAACAGTTGCATAGCGTACCGACGATGATGTCAACGACAAGGCTCAATCAGTGTGCATAACAAACAGATCCGCGAGGACATTAATTTTCGGTTTGTTTTTATGACACCTCATGCTCAGGGCCGTGAAAAATTGCTGACCTGTACCGTTATGTCCGCTCGGTTTCTAAATGTTCATATTTTCTTAGAACGGTGTCCATTAACGGGTTATCAAACTGGCATTAATATCAAACGGAAACTTAGTTATGAAACGATCCCGCACTATAATACACTGACGTACAATCGCCATTTTACGCTGTATTGCAACATTATTAATGGACGGATCTTTATGCGTTTATGGCTTCCAGTGGATTTCTATTCTTCTTTTATTATTTGTCAACTATTGGAACTATTTATGCACACAAGTAAATTGTATTTGACCCGATTTTCCCCGACACTTCGCTAAACATATGTATATTTTACATTCGCGTACTAAATTAAACTTTATTGTACATTAAATTATATTCCACATTATTTATCGACGACTATTCAACGTTCGAAGCACCACACAGGTCAAAATGAATTCTAACTGATTTTTTTTCACAGTTACTGAAAAAGAATGAGAACTTTTTGAATAAACTACTGATGCACATATTATAATAAAATTTGGGCGAGATCAATTATTTCTAAATTCTATTAAACAATTTTTTAAGCCGGTAAACAATGTTAAGGAAATAATGTCAAGGACTTTGATAAAATTTAATAATTAGACTGCAGACATTTCCGCAAAATAAAAATTCTCTTAGGTCGAAAGTAATAATACTAATACTCTTCAATTGTTTTAGTAATTCTACTGTTTCTAATTGCGACAACTCATATTTGGCACAAATTAATAAAATCCGCAGTTTATTAGTTACAAAGGGAACACATTTCCGAGATATTGATTATAAGATGTGCCAACTGCGAGTTTAGATGTGATTTAAAATTGTAATTGACCTTTTTAATTATTGCAGAATGCCCGAAACAAAAGACATCGCCAGGAAGGGAGGTCGTCTGCTACACTTCCGTTTCCGACATCGAACAACTGACCAACGCAGTCTGCAGGTGCACCACGCTGGTGCACCAAGGATACGACGTACGAAATCTCTCGACTTCCGGTAAGTCCTTGCGGCATACTCGATTCGAAATAATTATCAATAATCGCACGCAACAGTGCCTGATGGCCTGGTGGTTTTAACAGAAAACGATACTCGTTTAGCAGACGATTCGCGCTAATCGCGAGAATCGACGGTAAACGATTATGTCATTCGATTTCTTATTCGTTGCGATCGGATGCGCGGGAAAATTATTACTGGATTACAGGGAAACAACAGTGTCAGCCTTCATGGAAACTATAATGATACAAAATTGAAGAGCATCAATCAAGTTTCGTGATGGGATTATGATTTTAATAATTCATGTGTCTGGTATTAGCATTTGCACCGGAGGCGATCTGCGAGGATATTTATACTGCTCTTCAGCTTTTATTAGAGCTTAGTAAAATTAGGTGGAGTCAGGAAATCAATACGTTAAGACATTAATAAATAACTAATGTATTAATTTCCTCGTTCTACCTAATTTTACTGGCAGAAGAATAATCAATTGGAAAGAATAAGCAAAAGAATAGAAGGTTAATACATTATTAATGTATTATTCAATTTCATACTGTCAATGATTGTTTTGGTGAAGTAACTACGAAACACTAAAGCTATAAAATTATTTTTTCGCAAATGACATTTGAGTTTATTCATTGTTTATCTGTAATTGAAGATAGTATTAAATTTTTTCATAGTGGAAGTAGTCAGTACTATAACGAGTGATTGCATAAACACTGCATCCATAAAGATGCGCCACATCCTTGAACTTGCAACAGGATATCGAAATCTAACACCACAACGTATGCTGTTACGTTCAGTCATTTGTTATACTATACTGAAGCAATCTCATTCTCATTTTCCCTCTGCCACGTACGCCTGTACTATTTTAGTCATTCTACAAAGTATTAAAAAATATTGTCTGACACTCTGCAGAATTTTATTCCGTAATAATTAGACAGCGGATTTTATGCATTTATGGCAACAATTAGTAGGTGTAATTTAAAACAGTAAAGATATTAGAAAAATGTAAAGATACTGTCATATTATTTACAACCTATTAAACATATCAAGAAAAGAAATAAATTTCCATTTCACTCCAATTTGTTGTGATTCACATAAAAAATTTGCATAAAGATCCGCTGTCCAGTAATAATATAAAAATTTCGCGACCGTAACTATTAATACACAGCTTACTATTTATAACTTTTATATTTCTTGACTGTGTCAATGACTACCCGTAATTATGTCATCGGCTACCAGTCGCGAAAAACTATCTTTATCACGGTGATTAATGAACCGTCGTCGCCGATTCCATTAATGATATCAAACCAGTTTCAGTAATATTTTGAAATGGTTAACTGCTTTACGACTGTAAATGCGTGTGTCAATTGAGAATCAGTGTCAACTTTCTAGCGAACAGATTGCTTTTCAATTACATCAATTCGAACAGCGAATCGAGAAAAACGCAGCATTTACAATTCATATTGCGTGTCATCCTAACAAGACTTTTAATAATGCTATAATAAAGTTGATTGAAAATTCATAGAACTGCACTAAAGCCCAAGAACATTTCGTCATTCATAAAAATGACAGTCTAGAGAGGATACAAGGCGTTAAAGCCTAGTTAAGACTGCTAGTTAATTTAACATTACTAATTTATTATACCCCCATTAACCAACCTTTACTATACACGAAAATTCAGGCATCATATATTATTCACTAGAAGAGCAAAAATTGATTATGGATTATTTACTATTAAAATACTATTTTACGTATACTAATTTCGTACTGAAAATTACAATTAGAGATAATCTATTTTTTGCAGTTTTTCAATCGCATACAGATTTGAAAAATTTAATTTTGTTTTACACAAATTGCACGCTCAAAGTTACAATAAGACAGCCTTGTAAATCCATTGTTGGGGATTTTCATGGAAAAAATCTATCTATGGTGATGTTAAGTTATTATTTTTATAGACTTCTATTGTACGCGAATTAAATTTTCGAGTCACGCCGATGTTCGTCCCACTTTTTCGAAAAATCGACGACTGTGCGTCGCGTCGTCGTAAACCGTAGCACTTATGCCGCGTCAGAACGCAATAAAAGTATTGATTATTACGTGCGTCATTAAATACAACCGGTTGTGCAAGGAAAAAAATTTTTCCGGCAAGTGGCGGGGAGGGGGTGGTGGGCGGTTTCGTAACATCGCCGAAATCAATTCGTTATGCATAAGAGAGAGGCGGGCAGGTCCGGCCCGGCCCGGCCCGGCCCGGGCTGATTACGGTATGTCACGCGTAAAATTCGATATTCTCCGTACTCGCGTCGGATCACCGGATCGTGGAGGGCCAGACGTGGAAAAAAGGCAAGAGAAATGCATGCCGGGACGAGGACAGATGCGCCTACGTATGCCGTATTTGTGACATAATCGCGCGAAAACGAGCTCAGGCCCGATTCCTCTTTTTTCCCGCCCTCATTTCGCGAATGGTGGCTGCGGCTCGGACACCAATTTTCGAGAAAAAAGACTTCCCTCGACGCGAAGGCTGATTACCTAATTATCACTAGGTCTACGGGACCTGTCAAAATGGCGGTTTCTAATATTGTTAATTTAAAATTATTGAGATTCCTAGGATGCATACGTGAGAAATTATTTAGCAAATTTATTTCTTTGAGTATACAGTCAAACCTGTTTTTGTGCGGTCCTTTTTCTATGTGATTTGTTTTATGCTTTTCTAAAATATTATGTTCATTTTGAAAATATCTCCATGTTTGAAATGAGAAATAAATTGGTAGAAGCCATTTGGGCGAGTCTCAAATTTTGTAATCTACTGTTCCATTGGGATTACAAAGTTGCATTCATTGAAAGTTTATTCAATGCACCTCTTTGGACATATATTCATTAAATTTTCATTAATTGAAATCATTAAATTTTGATTTTGTAACAGCTAACAGTTCCAATTGCTAGCTTTATAATATTGGGGCCAAGGAAAGAAAAATATGTAAATAAAAAGTGAAATGTGAGGATTTTAATGGATTGAGTTATTCTAGTCTAGTGTGACAGCACAAATTTTTATAAAACATTGATCCAAGAGATTCGAAAGGAGTTTTATTAATAATTGTGAGAGTGATTAATAAATGCACACAGATCATGTCTCCATTTTGAGTGTGGCTATCATTCGACTTACAACCACATTTTGATATCTATAAAATTTCCATGTTTTTTAAATTCAGAGTTTTTCATTTCAATATTTGTCATTTTCAAAATTGATTCTTCTGATTATTTATTCTATATCCAACCATTTTTACACATCTTGTAGTCTCAGTGTTAATAAAGTAATTTTATTGAATCGCAAACGAAACGACACACCGATTTCCAATTTTTAACCTGCAGTTCCATTTCTTTGCGAAAACTTGTTACAAGACAAGCTACCTGTGACAGTATCAGTTGCGAAAGTTAAGGGGTTAAATGGATTTTCTATTCCATTCACTTTCGTAAGGTAGTTTCGAAAAAAATGGCCCCGCTCCCGTAGCCAAATCCGAGCATGGGTGCGGCTAATGGGACGCCATCGCGGTCGAAAGTGGTTCCTACAGATGATCCAGTTGCGAGAGTGGAGCAAACATCACTTTCCCCGGCTCGCGCCTAAATTGTATTTAGTTGTACGCCGGCCATTCTTCTCGCCTAACGTCGAGATTTAATCTCGCCATTGGCAGTGAACGTTCACGAAAAATGGTACGATCTGATTTCACATTCCTTTTTCTACCGGCGACCAGGCCTGGTCAACGTTTCTCGCTAACTGTCAATGGTGAAGAAATTGAGAGAAAGGGAGAGAGAGAGAGAGAGAGATGTGGTGTTTTCGGTTGTCGAATTCCACGTGATGTATCCTTGAGCAATAATAATAATAATAATAATTACCTGCAGTCGAAGTTTTGTGGAAAGATATGCATCGATATGATCGTCGAAGACAAGGATTTGGCGCAAACCTGTTCTGCTGCGTGCCATTTACAGACGTAACAGCAGAAGAACGTGTTGCGTATAATGCAATCCTCTGCACCGCCGGATTATGCACTTTTGCCGCGCAATTATATCTTCTTGGTCCTTAAAAGCGAGAAAAAAAAAAGAAAATTAAACACGATAAAGTAATTAGTTGGGAGCGATGATCGAATCGACTTTCTTGCAAGTTTATTGCCTCTTTGATTTACCGAGCTAAAATATTATGCCAGTCAGTTGTTCATTATATAATAAATATATTGCATCACTTGCAAAAAACAGGATTATTCAACTCCAAAAAAGTTTTTTCTTTAATCTCTAAGCTATCTAACTTTTTATCTGAATTCTTTTATCTGATAGCTAGATGACTTATGAAATTGTGATTGCTATTAAAAAATTTATTAACAGTTCTCCTTAATTTAGAATGGTCAATTGAAGGAGAACTGTTAATTATTTCACGATCGTTGAAGTGTTAAAATTGTTTTGACAAAATTAGGGCGCGAATCTTCGCAATTAAAGCGGTCTTTCAAACATGGACGATTAATTACTTAATTAGCTAGGCCTTATTTGAATCCGGTCGTCGCTCCTACTTGGCAAAGTGAGTTGATCTCGTATGCAATTTCCTGACCGATCTGACCAAACGAGCCAGTAATTAAAAAGCCAATAAATTGGATTCGGAACCGTTGTTCCGTTGATACGCGACCTCTAATGGGAAATAATGCTTTGTAATTTTTCGTAATGATCGCTGTCGCGACCAATTACGCGAATGCGTGAAAGTTCATGATTAATTGTTCGAAGACTGTGATTTCGTTTCACCAAACAGCTTCTTGTTGACTGCGTTGCGGGATTGACAATCATGTGGAAAGGAAGGCGGAACTACGTAGTTGCGAGAACTTTTTACCAGCTGCTAGCTTTAACGTTGCTGTCCTGAATTTTACGTCGCGTTTAAATTAACAATCAGAAAAAAGTTCGCGCTTTTACCATTATTCTCGAAGTTCCAAGATGTAACGTAAAAGAATGCGATCGTTAATGTGAAATATAATTAATTAGCACGTAATTACGCAATTATAGTTAGCTGGCAAGAAATGTTAATTAATAGGAGTAAAATGAGTAAAAGAATGAGTGAGAGTGTAAGATAATAAGGCGGTTGTTGTAAACCGAGGTTTTTTACGGCCAGTAACATAATTGTCTATTTATTTAATAGTCGATGCTAAATTGTTGTAAGTTTTATTCTATAAGCAAATTTTTTTCTTCAGATTTTGCGAGTTTCCAGAAGTCACTGAAACAGATGAAGCCACCCCTCCAATTCGTGATTTCCATCGATGATCCTGCAATGACGTTGAACACTTCCGGTACCGTACGTCGGGAGACCACCGCTCGTCTGCTTGGAATCTTAAAAGATGTAATTAAACATTTTCGGTTATTATACAAAATATTGTAACCACTTGCATTAAAACAATCAATTTTTAAATGAAAGTCTAGCTACACTGAATTCTTATTTTATTTTTCTATGAAGTATTTATGTTTGCAAAATACAAATTCACATTTAGCAGCTGTTTGGACGACATTAATCATCACAGGATTAAAAAAATATTACTCTCGTACTGTGGCTCTAATAATTTGATCACTCGCAGAAATAGAAATAGGATTTTACGTATTCATAGCATTCACAATTGCAAACAATTCAGAATACCATAACCCTGAAGAAATTTTAATGCCCTTTTATTTCAAATCTACAAGGTGAACTGCTTAATTTCTATTTGATTTAATGTTTGTCTAAATAGCTGCAGGTTAAGAATCATTTAATAATTGTATACTATCACAATGTGCATATTAACAAAAATAAATAGCATTATTATTCTATGTTCACAACGTGAAATTTCCTAGTCAATACAAGAAACTGATCCTTTCTTCGGGTCTGTAAAGAAAAAGCTAATAAAAATGAGAATTTGCATAAATATACACAGTCTGTTCATAGGTGTGCATTTATGATAAAAAGGAGTGTGTAGATAAAGTATAAAACTGTAACAAAATTACATAAATTTAAGAATGCTCTTGCACTATTTTTTAAGAAATACATTTGCATTTAACAGGTCGACGGAGTAGAATTGAACATTACAGCAGGCACGAAGGATCGATTAGTAGACTTCGTGAAGGGCTTGAAGGACGGGCTAGCGAAAAAGTCATTGGACAAGAGGGTCTTCCTGGTTCTACCAACCAAACCCGAAGATTTGGCGAAACAGTTCGACCTGAAGGGGCTCTCGAAGTAAGTTCCATTTCATTGACGCTAGAAACGCGTGAAACCGACAACTATCCTCGAGAATTTCTGCGACACGTAACAGCCGTCAGCTAAACGGTTCCATGAATTATGTACTGAGTAAGGGACGAGCAGACAGTTCAGCAAAAACTACACATCCATGTACGGTCTATCTGTTCAACCTTGTGCCAATTGTGGACTCGGTAGCGAGTCGAGAATGCTGCAACGATCCGATGCACCAGTTGACCGATTGACTCTTCGCGGATCGACGCGCCTTCCAATTAGTGGATCATTCGCCGAACGCTGTCGTCGAACCGTTCGCTATTTTCCATTGACTATGTTTGAGCGTCGGGGGCAGGGAACGATATGCGAATCAGAACGAAAACTGTCATCTGACGGGATGACAGGAGCACGAACGCGATGTACAGGCTGTCCCAGAATTATTAGAAATACTAGATTAATACTAGATTTCCTTGGAAGGGGTGATTCCCGAGGTCATTTGAAGCAACTTTTTCCTTTGCAGAAATATTCTCCGCCGACTCGTTAACGAGTTATTAACGAAAAACGCGGACCAATCAGAGCGCGGCTACAGCGAACCGATTCCGGTTCATCCAATGCCAACGCCCCGTTCAACGAGTCCTGTCCTATACCCGCGCTCTGATTGGTCCGTGTTTTTCGTTAATATCTCCTCAACGAAGCCGCGGAGAAGATTTTTGTAAAGGAAAAAGTTATTTCAAATGAGCTTTTAAGGAAGTACAACATTTTTGGGGCACCCTGTAGTGTTCGGCGACGTTAAAGCATTTCGCGTCGGATAATATTTGGTACTTGCTACCGAATTATGTTCTTTGTTCACATACAGAATCCTTAAAAATTTAAAACGTAGACTTGTTATCGCTTTGTGTTACGATTTTAATTTAAAAATTGCATCAACAAGAAAATATAAGAGAATTGGCATGCAAATAATCACTGTTTGCACTACAATTTATTTTACAGTTACAGTCATTCTCTGCTGTTCATAATGGCGTAGACGAAAAAGAAAATTTATATTTATTATATGTACTCTAATGGCGACATATGTTACGATAGAAATTACATTTTTTGGTTGTTAGGAAGCATGAGGTTAACAGAAAATAGATATTAAATTTTAATATATTGAGACTTAATTTAATAAATGAAGTCAGTTGGCAGACAAGAATTTTGCATGTGAAGTCAGGTATGAAAGTACTCGTAGCAAAGTAAATGCAATTTATAGTCGGTGGGCGTCATAGATAAGCATGTTATTAAGCGAGGCGAGCGTGGGTGAACAGAAATTCAACTCGCGCAAGGAACAGAGAGGAAAACTATTGTATAAACAATTTGTCGCGAACCGCTATTACCTATTTGCGCCATGACACTCGACGAGATAAGTAGGTCAAGAGTAAATCCAAATCACGGTACCCGTATCATGTATGACTTGTATTCGGAGCGTATCATCGAATATGAATGAGTCTGCATCGCACAGGATTGTCGCGTACGACATCGAAAGGATCTAGGACGAGTCATAGTCATTCTTTTCGAGTAGCAGCACGTCCCCTAGAATGATTACACTGTGTTTCCAGGTGTGATTCACGGATCGGAGAAGTCTGTTGACTATCGTTCTTCGTCCGTGTGCCGTCGTAGACGTTAATGCAAATTTTTCTAGTTTCTCGTGTTTGTCGCCAGGTATGTGGATCTATTTACGATCCCCACGCATTACTTGGCCGAAGAAGATGACGACTATCATTCTTTCCATCCGTCACGATTGATGGGCCTCTTCGACATGTACAACGCGGACAGCTTGATCGACTTGATCACTGGATTGGGAGCACCTAAGCGAAAAATCCTGGTATCGGTGCCTGCGAACGCTTACAAGTTTACTTTGAAGAATCAGGATAGCAATGCACCGGGCTCCGAAACGGAAGAGAGGCAGCCCACTGTCGTTGATCGGAAACAGGTGAAACATCAACGTTATTTTAGGCTTCTTGGATTATAAAAATTTTGATGTAATACCAGAGAGGAAATGAGAGTACTCACGCCCGGGATTTTAGTGTCCCCGGTATAGTGCTTTCCCCTAGTCTATTTTTTAGCCTGGACCAGAACCTGTATCATCTTACCTGCATCATTTGCAGCGGATTCCAAACAATGCCAGTATATGTTAAAAGAGGATCTTCTATGTAGGCTCTGATCCAGCCTAAAAGATGATGCTGTTCCAGGCTAAAAAGATGATGCAGGTTCTTTTCCAGGCTAAAAAGATGATGCAGAAAAGTGGGGACACTAAAACCCCGAGCGTGAGCACTCTCATTTCCTCTCTGGTAATACATTTCTTACTTTACCTAATTTTTGTTTCAAGTTGTGCGACTCGATGAACAATGGCGAATGGACAGTCGAACGAGATGAAGACCTCACTGCACCTTATGCTTTCAAGAACAAGACGTGGATTGCTCTCGAAGATAAAATTTCAATTTCTATTAAGGTTTGAAATGTTCTGGGTTTTCTAGGTTTCACGATTATTTAATTTTTGTTGGAGTAACACGAGTAATTTTTAGGGGAAGTATGCGCTTCTTCGGGAACTGCCAGGACTCGCCATACACAATATCGAAAACGACTTCCAAACAGACTGCGGGAAACCTCTGACTCATGAAATTCATCATTCTTTCACGGACTTCAAGAGAAAGTCGAGGGCTGCTGTCTTGAATGCTTTGGAAGATGATTTACATGTAAATAAAGATTGTTATGAATATAATGAAGCTTGTTTGGAAACCAACGCTCGGTCGTTAAATACGATTTCCTCTTTATCGAGTGATGGTACTTTGACAGAAGAGACGTCTGTTTATTCGGAAAGATTAATTTTACTGAAATGTTGCTTGGAATTACTATTCAATTATACTTTATGCTTACAATTGTGTTATATTTACATTATCAGGTATAAAAATTAGAAGCTTCGTCGGTACAATACCTTTCACCCGAGCTTCAAGTCTAATCAGTGTCTCGTTAGATGGCAACACTTTCTTGATCCTATACTTGTCTAAATTCTAATATTTAAAAACTTAATACTTAATACTTAACATGTGAAGTCACTTTTACTTCATACTTACTTCATATTGCAAGATATGTCGAAAATTTGAAACCACTTTTCCTTCGGTAAACAAGTGTTGGTAATTAATTACAAACTATTTTAATTTACAGCAAACTCAACTAACTTATCCTACTAAAGTTAAGTCATCCGAATTTCGAGTGGTCCGTGTAGTTGACACGGAAGGACACATTCGAGCTGTTCGTGAAAATACTCAGACTGAATTCACTTGCTCCAGACAGGGCTACTTTGTACATCCAAAGAGTTGCAACAGGTAACTTGGCAATTTTCTATATAGTTAAACTGCGAATTTTTATGCAAAAGAACAATTGCCTCTATTAATTGCAAGATACAGGGGCTGAATTTTCTTAATAGCTTTACAGAGTTGGGAACAAGTATTTTTAAATTCTTTCAATGTTTTGTTACTCATTCTTGTCATAAATGCATAAAATATGCCCCTACAAAGAATAAAATTTCTTCTTACTGACTAAAAATTTTCTTTGTTGAAAATGTGATCAGAAATGTCACTAGTATTTGATGCCATCAGATCAATGTATAAAAATACGCGATTTAATTATTATAGAAATATTATAGTTATAAATCACCGTTGTTTATATCGATGATGAACGTTTGTTCCCACAGATTTTATCGATGCGTCAAATTTAATCAAGAAGTGGAAGACTACTCCGTCTTCGAGTTCGACTGTCCAGCAGGATTGGCTTTCGATGAACGCACGGAAGTTTGCGTCTGGCCAGGATCCTTGCCTCAAGGATCCCCGTGTCCAGGAAGTAGCGAGATCGCTCCCGTAGCCCGAGTGAGATTCGAGTGTCCTTCAACTCCCGGATACTATGCGGACCCACAAAATCCTCGTTGGTTCTTCGCTTGCATCGACTTAGGTTTTTATCTCTCGCTGACTAATCCATTCGAGCTTGGCCAAACAAGTATTAATTCCTTAAATATTGTAATTCCAGGTGGTCCAGAAATGATGGCATACGAATTCCGCTGTCCGTTCGGACTGATCTTCGATGAGCACAAGTTGGTCTGCGAGTGGCCTTGGTTGGTACCAGGGTACTCGGACGGTGCTTACGCGAGTACTGTCTACGATAACAGAGGATCTACGCAAGCTGGTGGTGGGTACTATACCGGTGCACTTGGTGGCCAAGGTGGAGTGTACACAGGAACAACAGCTGGTGTTGGCTATTCAGGATCAGCGGGAGTTGGAGGACACTCTGGAGAGTCAGGGCAGTCAGGATTCTCTGGAGCAGCTGGGGTTCATTATTCGGGAACAACGGCAAGCGGAGGATACTCAGGACAATCAGGATTCTCTGGAGCTGGTGGATATACAGGATCGAACGTCGGTGGTCATGGATCTTCGGTTGGGCAAGGGGGAACTGGGTACACTGGAACAACTGGAAGTGGATATGCTGGGTCCAAAGACAGTCACGTTGGAACTGGAGGCTATTCTGGAACTGTTACGGGTGGTTATGGTGGGTCTGGTAAAGTAGGAGCTGGTGGAAGCTATGGAGGTTCATCTGGCGCCGGTTACTCTGGATCTACGAATGAACACACTGGATCTGACTTAGGGTACACAGGAGCAACTGGCACTGGCCAAGTATCTGTGGGCCAGGGTTATGCAGGAACAGGAACCACTGTGCATTCGGGAACTGGCGGAATTTATAGTGGAACAACTGGTACTGGTTATACGGGATCAGGTCAGTCAGGATACTCGGGCTCGGCTGGTGGTGCTGATAGGGGATACTCAGGCTCAACTGGTGGAGTTCATGGTGGATACTCAGGCACAACTGGCGGTGTTCATGGAGGATACTCAGGATCAACTGGCGGTGTTCAAGGAGAATATTCAGGATCGACTGGTGGGGTCCATGGTGGCTACTCAGGCACAACTGGTGGAGTTCATGGTGGATACTCAGGCACAACTGGTGGGGTTCATGGTGGATACTCAGGCACAACTGGCGGTGTTCATGGAGGATACTCAGGATCAACTGGCGGTGTTCAAGGAGAATACTCAGGATCGACTGGTGGGATTCATGGTGGATATTCAGACACAACTGGTGGGGCTCATGGTGGATACTCAGGCACAACTGGTGGAGTTCATGGAGGATACTCAGGTTCGACCGGTGGTGTTCAAGGAGAATACTCAGGCTCGACTGGTGGGGTTCATGGAGGATACTCAAGTTCGACCGGTGGTGTTCAAGGAGAATACTCAGGTTCGACTGGCGGTGTTCATGGAGGATACTCAGGTCCGACCGGTAGTGTTCATGGAGGATCATCTGGAACAGGTTACATTGCTGGATCGACAACCAATGTCCATGGTGGATCTAGTACTGGAGGATATGAAGGATCTGTTGGTGTAGGAGCTGGAGGGGTCACTAGCGGAGGATATGCTGGATCAAAGGGTACTGTCCATGGTGGATCTGGTGTTGGAGGATACGAAGGAACTGGAGGAGCTGGAGGGGTCACCAGTGGAGGATATGCAGGATCAACAACCATTGTCCATGGTGGATCTAGTACTGGAGGATATGAAGGATCTAGTGGCGTAGGAACTGGAGGGGTCACTATTGGAGGATATGGTGGATCAAAAGGTACTGCCCATGGTGGATCTGGAGTTGGAGGATACGAAGGAACTATTGGTGGAGGAGCTGGTGGAATCACTGCTGGGGGATATGCTGGATCGACAACCATTGTCCATGGTGGATCTAGTACTGGAGGATATGAAGGATCCAGTGGCGTAGGAACTGGAGGGGTCACTAGTGGAGGATATGAAGAATCCAGTGGCGTAGGAACTGGAGGCGTCACTAGTGGAGGATATGGTGGATCAAAAGGTACTGCCCATGGTGGATCTGGAGTTGGAGGATACGAAGGAACTATTGGTGGAGGAGCTGGTGGAATCACTGCTGGGGGATATGCTGGATCGACAACCATTGTCCATGGTGGATCTAGTACTGGAGGATATGAAGGATCCAGTGGCGTAGGAACTGGAGGGGTCACTAGTGGAGGATATGAAGAATCCAGTGGCGTAGGAACTGGAGGCGTCACTAGTGGAGGATATGGTGGATCAAAAGGTACTGCCCATGGTGGATCTGGAGTTGGAGGATACGAAGGAACTATTGGTGGAGGAGCTGGAGGAATCACTGCTGGAGGATATGCTGGATCGACAACGATTGTCCATGGTGGATCTAGTACTGCAGGATATGAAGGATCTAGTGGTGTGGGAACTGGAGGAGGGGTCACTAGTGGAGGATATGATGGATCAACGAGTGGTGGTCATGCTGGAGTTGGTTACGTAGGCACCACAGCTGGAGGATATGAAGGTGGAGTTCAGGCTGGCGGAATCGGAACAGGGTACTCGACAGGAGGTTACACAACTTCAGGAATCAAAGGTGGCCAGACCGGTTCCTCCAACGTTCAGTTCTCGGTACCGGGAACTCAATACACCGGATCCAATTTAGGTGGCTCTCAAACTGGAACTGGCCATACCATTATTTATGGTACTCGTCCGCAGACAGGGGTCTATGATTCTTCGGGTACAATAGGTGCGGGAATAGGATACACTGGTGGAGTTCAAGGACATACATGTAAGTACTTCCGGTGAAACCTGGGAGACCTGATATTTTATTTGTTTCACAAAATTATATTTTTCGTATTGACACCCCTCAGCCCCGCATTTATTTAGGCTAACAATAAATGCATACGGACTAACGTGATTGAACGTTTTCTTTACAGCTGGAACCACATACGTACAGAAACCTTACACGCCCACTATCAATTGTGTTACCAACTGTATCAGCACAGCGACATTGCCAGGTCAGATCTACACTGGTCATGGAGGATCTGCTGACGTACTCTCAGGACAAAAAGGAGTGACAACGACATATTTCGGTTCCACTAGTGGTCAAGGATACGATCAAGGCGTTATTAGCGATGGGAAAACAACTTACCAAGGTGGCAGTGGATACACCGGCGGCCATTATGGTTCTGGAAGTACAGGCGGGTTGAACGTAACTTTCGGTGGAAGTCAAGTGCCCTCGATTGGAACCACGTACCACGGATTTGGCAAACCATCCGTTGGTTATGGCGTTACAGGATCTCCAGGAACTATCATAACCGGAAATAATATTCCAGGATCAGTTATCACAGGAGACTCTTCTCCTGGAACTGTGATCACTTACGGAGAAACACCTGGCGCGGTCATTTCAGGATCCGTTGATCAAGGTACCATAGTGACTGGAGGGGTACAGCCGGGATACGTTAAAACTGGCACAGGTACACCTGGCTACGTGGTCAGTGGAGGAGTGAAGACCGTGTACACTGGCTCTGGTAGCCCTGGCACTGCAGTATATGGAACTCCCGCGCCGGGTGTCATCTTGACGGGAACACCCGCGCCTGGAACTATCGTGAAAGGACAACCTAGCCCTGGAATTGTCCTTACAGGGCAAACGGCACCTGGAATTTCCCTCACAGGACAAACGGCACCTGGAATTGTCCTCACAGGACCAACCGCACCTGGACTGTTCCACCACGGATCAGTTGACCAGGGAACAGTTGTCGGTTCCACTGGAGTTCACATCTTCACCGACTCGGGCTACTCTCAAGGTGGCGTTAGTGTAACTCCCGCTTATGGAACGAAGATTGGAGTGAGCACTACTCCGGCCACCGGTTACAAAATAAACGAGTACCATGATAACGGAGGCCGTGGCACCATAAAGTTCAATAACGGCGACGTAACAACCAAGTACACAGAGAATGACATCCCGGACTACAGACCTACTGGTGGTGTCATTCCTCCTGACACTCTTATTCCTGGATACCCGACTGATAGATCTGGCCAGCCAGTCTCAACTGGTTTCACCAAAACAGGACCCACCAAGACAGGAATCACAACTGCCACGTTAGGCGGTCGTGGTACCTATGTGATCAGCACGGGACAAACACGTCCCACGCTTAAACCCGATGCCATAGGCGAAAAGGCGTTCGACGGAAATGTAGCAGGATTCACAAAATCATCCACCGAGAGCAGCATCTACCAAAGCACTCAATCCCAAGACGTGAACTACGTCGACAGATCTAAAATTACTTTGGAACCGGCTAAGACTGGCTACACCTACCCCAAACCTAGTATCCCCTTCGAAACCGGTATCAGAAAGCCTGTGGTGTCATCGACCGAAGGCGGTATCCTCACAGCAACGACGCCAACGCCGTTCCTGAACGTCGAAGTGTACAACTCGCCTAAACTATTCGGATCTACCGTATCACCTGGACTCGGAAACACGTACACTGGCTCTACCGAGGGATACTATCCAGGGAAAGTTCCCAGTGGATTCACGCGCGGGCCGGTACCAACGTCTACGCCTATAGTCTACACAACTGGATCTCTGGATGGTTATAAGACGACACTTTACGATGCCGCTAAGATCCCCGTTGTGTCAACGACAGTCCGACCAGTGATCGACTCTGGCTACCAGACTGTCGTGTCCTCAACACCGATTCCTACGGTCACGGTAACCAGGAATCAGTTCGACGGAGGCATTCAAACTGGATCCATATCCAGTCAGACACAATTTGATCATGGCAGAAGAACCTTCCATGAAAGTGGGAACGTGCAAAACGGTTATGTCTCGAGCACGACTCAACCGTCAATATTTGGAGTGACGTCCACGTACACGATCTCGAAACCTAGACCATTTGGACCACCCGTTACTGTGACTGAGCAACCAGAAGTAAGACTCATTTTCCATCACACGAATTAACACTTGATCCTGAGACTTATTCTTCACTGTAACTTTCCAGATCAATTATGGGTCCTCCACGTCTTCGGGTTCGGAGTACTACGATTCGAAGAGCTCATTCGGACAAAGGGTGACCTCTTCCGGTTTTCCGGACTCTCGAAGGCCACAGGTAAGATCTACATTGAACCTTACCATTTACATTCCCTCCTCCCTGGGGGAAGCCGGGGTTATGTGGGACTATCCCCTGGGGAGTGTCCCCGGACACTACCCACTAAAAACTCAAGCCCACCTAAACTAAAGGGAAGGTGCCTGGATCACGCGAGTACTCAACAGGACACCTCCCAGCTATCATACTAACCGAGGGGAGGGGGTTAGCCTCCCCCACTGACTACTCTATAAGACCCCGGGCGGAGGAAGAGCTATGCTCCCCTCCGACGGCCGGGGACAGCTCACACCCCAAGCCCCCGAATCCGCCGCCTCCCCTGATGGGGGCACAGTGCGACGCGAAGAACCCCACGCGTAGAACCCTCTCCACCCCTCTCTCCCGGGGGCACCAATTAGCGAAGGGTGTCCCCCGCGCCTTCCCACCCAACGGCCACCACCGAGTGGGGGCACAGATCTACATTGAACCCTTGATCATTTTAACCCAGGGTTGCAAAGATTCTATCAAAATTTTAATTTTCAGTAGCCAGTTATAGACTCGTTGTATTAAGAGTTACAAGGATCTCGTCATAGCGTCCATAAGATCTTCAGAAACGTGCTCCTTTTATGGATTAACATACTAATTATTCGATAAACAATCAGAGTTGTATTCTAAAAATATTTGTACCCACAGACTCAGTACCTGCCAAGCGACTCGGGCATTGGCGTAACCTACGGAAAGCCTTTCCCTGACATCACCTATCAACAGTCCACGCCGACCGCGCCAACCGGAGGCTCCCCAACAAAAGTGGAGATCTCGAGGAACGAAGTTGACAAGCTGGTGACGAATTACAACAGGGGCACCACCAAATACGTTCCCAGTCAGTACGACGTCTATACGCCAGGAGTATTTGGAGGAGACACCTCCAGAACACAGACCTCATCCTTCTCATCATCAGGACCGAGTTACGGCTCGACCCCGGCTCCATTCGGAAAGACGCAGTCGTCGTTCTCCGGTGGATACACGAGGCCCACCTCCGTCGTTTCGTACGAAACCACTGCCAAATCCACTGCCGTTGGAAAGGCCAAGGTGATCGTGAAGTGGAGCGATCTGCATCCTCTTCTTCTGGGCAAGCTAGGGGCTGAGTGCACCTGCAAGGGCGATCCTTTCTCTAACCTGGGTGGTCCGGGCTCCAAGCTGATCGACTCGTCCAAGGGCAAGGTAGATCTAGCGAATTACGACGACTCCGACATCTACGTAGACCTTGATAAGGATGGTTCCTACGAGGACGGTGATTACACGACCTACCAGGGACCTACCAAGATCTGGCCTTTGGAGACGCCTGCTCCTGACTTCAGCTCTACAGGTTCTCGAATTGAAGGTCCACCTTCATCCACCTATCTACCAAGTGTCACCCCTTCCGTGCACGCAGGACTTCGCGGCAGCATCCCGCCAAGTCCCTCCGCGAGTCATGGCTTCAGCGCTAACTTCAGATCCGGAAAGAGCTTGAGCAACGCTGCCTCCACCACGAATTCCGTCGGGAAAGGCGCTTCCTTCGATCGTTACGGACCTGGAGGACTCCGAGACTCCGAGGAGGTTCTCGAAGGTGCCACCAATTGCGCCAGACCTGGGCTCTTCCGACACCCCAACTTCTGCAACAAGTTCTACGCTTGCCACTGGGACGACTGGAAGAAGAAGTTCACGCTTCACGTGTTCAATTGCCCTGTTCATCTGACGTTCGACAATGGCGCCGGGGCCTGCAACTGGCCCAGCATGGGGCCCGCTTGCCAGGACGACAACCTGTTAGTTTAGATGGTCCCCTGTCGACGGATAGCTGATCGATCTCGAACACTGCGGCAATTTTTTTTTTATTCTTATCAGCACTTTCTTTGAATACTCTAACGAAGAGCGCACTTTGCGAATACAGGTAATTCTCGATACATGTCAACAACACGGGCCTTGCCAGCGACATGTATCGTACAGGAGACGTAACCGAGCCGTGTCACGTTTACACTCCTCGGGCTTCGCGGCCGTTCACGGGGTATAATCCGCGGTAGTAACTCCGCGACATTTATGATGCAGGTCTTGGCGACATATATCGAGAGATCACTGTATCGGAGATTTGGGCGTAAACGTGTTGGACAACCTCTGTTCTCGTTTTGCTAGTGTACAGAACGAACTAGTTTTCGTTTATTTATTACATTGTTTTGTGTTAAAGCGAATTTTGGAAAATTTTTTGGAACGATATCGAAGTCTGTATTTTGAAAACGTACAGGACGATCTACTTCTCACTTATTTATTGATCGTTTTGACTTCAGAATGCAAATTGTGAGCTCGGAATATCTAGGTTCAAATTTGAAAAATTTTTGGAAGCACTATAGCGGGCCGGAAGTCTTGGCAATCTAGACGAGAAAAGACGATCGTGATACTACTGCAAAAAATATATTTTCATAAATCGCAAACGTAGTGTTTCTCTAAAAAATTACAATGAAGTAACGGTAGTCTTCCTTTCTCTAAACGGATTCGATTAATATTTTTGGCTCGCACTATTTAATTTCCGCGATGCAATTTTGATAAATTGCAACATAGTGTTTCTCTAAAAAATAACAATGAAGTAACGGTAGTCTTACTTCCTTTCTCTAAACAGATTCGATTAATATTTTTGGCTCGCATTGTTTAATTTATTCAGCAGCTCGCCGTGACCTATTAAATTCTACAGATGGGCAACGCGATAAGTGGTTCGCGGAATTTATGCAGATTGATAAGGCACGCGAGTGTGTCGTTAGTTTATCGAAGTTTGCATTACCACGTAATCGAATTTATCTGCTACGGAAGGTCCGGCGTTGGCAATTAGTCTCGATTACCGAAAGAGCGACGAGAGAGAGAGAGAGAGAGAGAGAGAGAGAAAGATTCAGATTTGCATAAACGTGCACAATGACAAAACAATGAGGCGTTGAGGTAACGTTTAATTATAACGAGACATATAACGGTTTACGCTTAATTTCTTCGCATACCACCGCGAGCCGCGGAACGGGTATAACAAAGTGCTTTCCGGAGGTGACGAGGATCAAGACAAAGAAGAAGAAAGATCCAAGGCGATCGAGGTACGGGAACGCGAAAGCACACTGTCCGAGAGGTGAAAGTCAAGCTGTGCTCACCGATCCAAATCGTAGGAACTCGATGGCCTGCGCGATTCGATGTCGCCGGGAAACATTGTAAATAACTGTACGTCCCCTGTTCTTCGAAATTTGTAAATACCGACACTCTAATTCCTGTTTCAACAAAGAAAACAAAAGAAAGAAGAATCAACCAAGAGGACAACCTCGACGGAAGAAGAAGCAAAATCGAAATATTATTTCTCAAGTGGAAAAATGATTTTCTAACCCTTAGCACTCGAATGGCGACTGTAAGGCGCCACTAAAAATTGCTGTATCATTATTTCAAATATTTTTTACATTATTAAATTTGTTTCTATTTAACACGTTGACTGCCATGTCACCCATATGTGTTTAAAAATGAATTTTTACGTAAAATTTGATTAGGATCTGTAAAATGCAAGAAAGTTGGAGTACTACTCGATATCATACGTTTAATTATTTTCAATTTTTATTTCATTAAATAACTTACTTTGATTTTATGGAATTTTTGAGGTTTCTAGTTCGGCAGTCAAAGTGTTAATAAGTCACTAAACACTTCAGTATTTTACCAGTAAATTGCACCATTTTTGTATGTATAACATGAAAAATATATATTAGGTCGTTCCATAAGTTCGTGCCGTGGATATGTTTATATTATTCACCATTGAAAAGTGTTTTATTGAAAAACCGCAGAAATTTTACAGTGACGGCTTTTATGATGTCTTTGGCAAAAAGGTCAGAAGAGGTTGTGGAATGAAAGGGTAATTACATACTTTATTTTCAGAATTTAAATGGTACAATAATAAACGGCACGAACTTATCTAATATATAGAAGGGAAATATTCAAGGTCGGAAGTAAATGTTTCGTTTTGGAGTTAAAATAACTTCGAGTGCAAAGGGTTAAGCTGATCCTAGCTGTAATGTTATTCCAGTATTTGTTGATCTGCTGTTCGGACAGAAATTGTTGTGATCGTTGTCCAAGAGACATTGGCGATTTTTTGTAAATATTTCTAAGGTATGCGCATCGGTATCGACGCACAGTCGGTAACGCAGTTTGCATAACCAATATACCCCCTGAATTCGTCTACTTTCTTTTCCGGGTTTCTTGCATACCCTGCCGCGCGCGGGCAGCTGATTTTAATGTTGTTTATGCGCTACACAAGCTTGCCTTTATTCCGTGTTCATCTTTGTTCCTACCAATCCCCTCTCGCTTCTTCCCACGACGCAACGATTATTTATTTATGCCGCTTGTTACTAGTAGCGTTTAAGGTCTGTCCTTTTCAAACCCTTTTCTATTTTCTTTTCTCTTTTTTTTTTTGTAACGAACACCCTTTTCGCGACAACTTCTTTACACGTAAGTTTCTCTCGCACAAACTTAGGTCGGAGCTTCGATAATCGTGCCATTTTATCGCGGTTACTTAATGTAATGTTACGAGTTTAGAATAATAAACATGAAATTGTACAAAAATAATACGGTGTAGTTTACTTTTATCCTGTATGTTGTAAATATGTTCTCGCCGGCAGGATCGAACAAAACGCGTTTGTCGTTTTATCACAGCGCCTCAAGCTAAACTTTCGTTTGTTCCATATAGTCGAGGCGTGGTGACTTTCCATTTAATGATGAAGACGTTCACTTAATTCCGATAGCTACTCCAGAGAAATTATTAATGGGGACGGTTGATAAATCGGCTGCGTGAAACGGCGAATTAAATTGACGGTAAGTGGACTATGCAAATTTTCTAATATCTAACTTCATTTCCGTTCCAATTCTGAAGTAATCTTATTGGATACATTGAGCTAACTCAACTGTACTAGTTAATAAGGTAATCAACTTTTATGTACATCGGTAAGTACACACTTAATTATATTATAACTAGACTGCGGATTTTATGCATTTATGACAAAAATGGGAAGGCCTATTTTGAAACAGTAAAAACATTGGAAAAATTTTGAAATGCTTTTACATTATTTTCAACCTATTAAACATATTAAGAAAGAAAATAAATTTCTATTTCACTCCAGTTTCTTGCAATTCGGGTAGCAAATTTTTATTTTGCATAAGATCTAATTATAACGATACTAAAGTAAAATTTGTAGTATGTTCATATCTTCATTTCACGAACAGTTTCATAACAGCAATACTAATTAATAGACTGCGTATTTTTATGCAAAATAACAATTATCCAAGTCTATTTTACGACACTGAAAAGTCAAATTATATTTTCTCTGACCTTGAGAAGTCCTTGAAAATCCTTCCAGTGTTTCTTCGATATTGTCATAAATGCATAAAATCCGCAGTTCACTGATAAATTTATTGGGTTTAAAATTGTAAAATAGATATTTTCGATACAATTCTTACGTTATTTTAATTAACCTATATCCTACACAAAATTAAGAAAACTGAAATCAGGACACAATGTCGTCTTTAAACTTAGATAATTCTTATCTCGTGATCTATTTAGGAACACTAACGGATGATGAAATACGTTAAAGAGTTTCGTACTGCATAAGTCGAAAGTTGATTCAAGTATGCTACTATAACTTTGGTTTTTAGAGTGCGTTCACCCAAATCGTGGTTAGTTTACTTTACACGTGCTAGATTCGGTTTATGAACCGACGATAGGAATTATCAGTGTACAATCGCTGGTATTACTCGTCGAATGGTTTTCCCAATTAAACGTACAAACGAGTGAATGATAATAGTAAATCATGGGTGTAGAAAGTGCGATTCCATAGACCACAAACGTTATGGGAAACAGTTTCTCGCGATAACTATTGCCAGCAGAAGCTGCGATCGTGCTTAACCGCATTATTTTCACTATTCACAGCTACTTTGTAAAATTTTAACGAGCACAGAAAAATGTCGACGATGATCCGTATATAACAATTAAAATAAAAATTAACGTACCGTAACTATTTGATTTCTCCTACCATGCACGTGAAATAACGAAGCTATGAATAAATTTATTCTACTTCGATAGAGAGCTAATAGAATTGTTTCATATGACTATTTTTGTAGGTTATGGTTCTCAATTTGAGCAAAGTGTACATTTGAAGACGTGTTCCATTACCGGAGAAGTAAATGGAGGATGAAAGAGGAGCCAAAATGGAGGTCACTGGAAGTAAACTCTGTCTCCGGTGACCCACTGATACATTTTCATAAGAAAACGACACATAACACAGAACCAGCTTGGATAACAGAAAGTACATTTACTTTTTACTTCGAAATAACGTGTCTGAAGTGTAATTAATTTTTAATAGCTTAATGGGCAATCCTCTGCGTAATTTACGGAGCAGTTAAACAGAAATTTATTTCCTTTGTCAGTTCATAAAGGAAATTCCAATTGACAGCATGGAAGCAGAATAGAATTTGCATTCAACTCAATTGCAATTTGTTAGTTTTCGTGGTTTTAATATTTTTGCTCAACCATTACACGATCTTTAGAAATAATTGCATAAAGGAGTCTGAGGTAACAGGGTAGGGGACCCAATTACTGTGGGGACACACTTATTTTTAAATCATAATGAATATTGAAAAAGAGATATTAAATTTAAAAAATAGATATTCAAAAAAGAGAAAATAGAGATATTAGAAAAATTTAATATCTCTTTTTTTTTCATATTCATTATGCTTTAAACATAATTATAGTTGATTTAGGCACAGTAATTGGGTCCCTTACCCTTCTTCACAATTTTTTCTTTAGACTTCGAATAAACAAATTATGTTATGTTAATAACGTCGTCAAGAAATGAAACGTTTTACAGTAACTAAACAGAAATAATGCATAAACATCTAGTGATCAGTATATCCGTGAACTTTTACATATTTTTACACTTCTTCAATATTACATACACATAATTTCAGTAGATTTGATTTATGGATTTCATATCGTATATGTATCTATATGTAACCTATATGTATAGTTTGGGATACAGTATAATTTGTGTAGGATGGAAATGTCTAATTACGCGAATGAGAAGAAACAGGAATTCGAAAGAAAGGAAGAAGGAAGAGACAATGGACATTTGATCTGTAGAATTTCCTCTAATGGTCGGTTCTTACACGAACTACTGACCGCATGATACCAGCAATTATGACTTTATACTTTCATGTGTCGTTTCGGGTTCTTTCCAGTTTAATTCATGGATTGCGTAAAACTTGTACATTCCCCCAGGGAAAGAGCAGTTGTTTGACGAGATAGAGCGAGGCATAATCTCAGCTGTAAGGAAACGAAATATTTCTACTGGATGGCATTATATCAGAGAAGCAATTATTCAATTATTTCCAAATTGATTACCGGCGAACGCTCCGGTAATTTTCTGTTGCGAGTTTTCTTGCGATCAATTTTATTGCCGGCATAGCTCGACCTTTTTTAACACTAATACCGCCACCGCAGGTCGAACAACTGGTTTTAGGTTTTTTGCTTCACGGTTGCAGAAATTATTGGGGAGATTGAATAAATTTTATTTACATAAAATGTAAATAAATGCAATTTTGTAAGATACCATTCAGTTTCCGTGCTCGGTGCGTTAAATCAAAAAGTAATGAAACACATTTTATTTACAAAATGATTTTATTAGAAGTAATGAAGCCTGTTATTGATGAGTCAGATGCATTTTTCTAGGACGAGTTTAATAATACCTGTTTTAGGAATTATTGATAAATATTCTGTTTGAAAGTGTGCCGCTTTAAAAATCGAAAGTTCTATAGAAAAGGTGTGCAACTAGTGAACGTAATATGGACCCGAGGAGCGGCTAGATATGATCGAAACAACACGAACCGAAAGTCAAAGTGAAAGTTATTATTAAACCAATCAATATTTTCCACCAGTTTTCTGCCTTTTGTTGAATCGCTAACGGCATTGGTTTTGCATCCAATCCAAAATAGTAAATATTGTAGAGCTAACTACAACTAATTGCACAATTGAATTACATTGTATTTCAATTATATAGTAATTCAACTACGTCGTAACTGAATTACATAATTCAAACTTTTCAATCAATTCAATTACTAATTATTTTAATCAGATGTGTAATTGAAATACAGCTCTCCAAATTATGTATAGCCCAGAACCTAACGTAAAAGTGGTAACCTAAAAACATTCCTTTTTTCAGTTTTTACAATTGCAATTACGAATTACATTGTATTAAATTTAATTGAACGAAGGTCTGAATTATCATATAAATTACAATATGATTGAATTACAATGTGATTCAATTACTTTGTAATTATAATTCCTGGAGTAATTCAATTGTAATTCTGCACAACTCTGAGCACATGAAAGAGAGTACAGTGCAACATAAAATTGCATAATGTTACAATTCAGGGGAAAACAAACACGAGTATTTAGAAATGAGAATGAGGCGTATAATTGGTCCCTGCGTAGTGCACGAAGAAACGGGATAGGGGCTCGTTAATTTATAAAATATTCTCGTCGATAATTGACTTATTCGTTGCGCGCACAGTTAATTAATCCACGACGTCCCGGTTACCATCAGGTGTTCGGCCCTAACGGCGGCATTGTGTGCCACAAGAGAAAATTCATTTCCATTCACCCGATGTTTAGAGGATACGTTTTCTAAATAATCATAAGGTATTCGCAGACTCCTGATATTACGCATACAACATCATTAGCCCGAGAGCGTATTAAAATGTCAGTGGCGGCGTTGCGCGACAGTGACAGTCACCTCAACAACGGAATAAAAATTTTATGCTCATTATGCATGCACCGAAGACGTTTACGCTCGCAGGGAAATTACTTCCGCGACTGTTAACAGTATTAACTGATAATTCTATGATCCACGTGACGCAACTCGACTATACCACTCTGTCGCCCGAAGTATCATTAGAGATAGCTCGTTGAGAATATTAATTACCATGGATGGATCATTACCATGGCTATTAGAGCCTGCTATCATTTAATACGTCTGTCAAATGTTGATTATGCAGTACAAACCACGTAATTCTTGCGAGCTTTTTGAAAATATAATTGTAAACGAAATAATTAGAAGTCACCATAGTTTGAGACTACAGTTAAAATGAGATTAAATTATAAAATACTTTCGTAATATCAATAATTGTCAAAAAAGAAAATTAGAAGTCACTCTAGTTTGACCCTAACGTTAAGATGAGATTAAATTATAAAACATTTTTGTAATATCAGTAATTGTCAAAAAAAAAAGAAAATTAGAAGTCACTCTAGTTTTACCCCAACGTCAAAATCAGATTAAATTATAAACTATTTTTGTAATATCGATAACTATAAAAGAAAAATTCAGCAGCAATTTTGGCATTAAAATGGAATTAAATCAAGGGCAAATATCTAGAGTCACTAGTAGTGGGAATTTCCACAAAACCAGAACGCAATGGGATAAAATTAGGATGAGAAATACGATTATCTTTATAAATAGGTACGGAAGGTGTTTTTCCGAACGAAAGTGCAGTATAATAAGATAAATTGTGTCAGTAACTCAGTGGTTGACGCAGCACGGTCGCAGAGTGCGACGGTTTCGCGTCGTTCGAGTACCATTTAATCATTGAAAATTTCTCCGGGCGCTGTTGGTTTTCATTAGCGTGGTAGGTGTGCTATATACTGTATCAGAAACTGCGGATTTCTATCCCCGCCTCCGTTTAACACCGTATCAGAAGCCGGAGGCTAGAACAGCCAGTAATCCGGCTGTCGCTATCTGCTCGGCTGTCCTTAACTATGGCCGGCAGAGTGGGGGCCATCGAGCAGCACTTGACACGAGGAAAGGAAAGGAACGAAACGGAACGAAACGAGGGAGGTGAAGACTGGAGGTGGCGTCAAGACCAAGCGGTTCGGTCGTCCAAGGTAATATAAAGGCGTACGTCGACTTCACCTGGTTTAACTTACCTGGAACATCGAACAGCTCCGCTGTCCAACACGGCCAGGAAGTCCGCCAGTGCCACACCACTTTCTACCATCATGTGAGTCCCTTTAAACGGTCTACGTGCATTCTATTTTCATCCTAATCGTAGTCTAATCACGCCTACTCCGCCGTTTTCTACAATTGTATCAGCTTGGCCAGATAGTCGAATGTTTACGAAACACGATTATATCCCATTTTTATTCCAATTTTTCTTCCCTTATATTCATTTATATTTCTACGCAATTTCGTCGTTTGTTAAATTTGCAAAAGAGACGAAGGGACTTTCTGGTCAATCTAATTAATTGTTCTAGGTGGATAATTGTGCAAGTTTTATTTTATCTTCTAAGAAACATGTAATTATAATTTTCGTTACGATCGAACACTGTTTAACCAGTTAAGCGCGTTTCACGTGTATACACGTCATTCAAAATTCTATTGCGGTGCGGTCAACGTTAATGAATTGTTAATTTCTTATCGAATAGAAATGTAATTCTTTCTCGTTTTGCTTTCCTTTTTTCGTACAATTTATAATAGCGGCGTTTGGCCTGCATTCGACGTATATAATCGTCATTGCTTGATTTTAATCCCGAGAGGGATTTTTCAAATTAAATTTCACAGTTAACTGGTTAAACCTACCAGCGCCGGTCAAAATGACCGGTTTCAGATTTTGTATTTCACAATTACTGAAATTATAAAGGTCCTTTCATGGGAAATGATTAAATAAATATATTTAGGATGTATTATAATACGACCCGCACAAAACCCGAATAAATTCAGTCTCGTCATTTTTATAAGACAACGTATAGTAGTTACTTCTAGTTTAGTGTTAATCACCGTGACAAAATAGTATTTTCGATGAAACGCTTAGGGAATATTTTATTTCGCGTTCCAAAGTTTTTAGTGACAGTGTAGATCTACTTTAATGGCCGAGTCAGAGTGGTTCGTTTCGTTTGACCAAGTTTGATGACATTTTTTGTTAATTATAGCGATGAATTTTCAGAAAAGTTTGATGTATTTACAGGTTCGATTTTGCTCGTTCATAGCACCCTCTTAATCGTATTCTAATTAATTCTGAAACTCTTCTTTCGTTGTAATTACATCTACATTGTGGATCATCGATCATCCTTTTTTCTAACTGTATTTGTTGATGTGTTTGCTGATATTTGTTGGTGCCGCTGAGTCATGTTTTTCTTGTTTACTCGACAGCGATTACGATAATTACGTTATCTGTTCTCGGTTCTATGCTAGGATTAACGTGAACTCTGTAAATATGAAAATACTATGAATAAATGTTGCATTACGTTCGAGCTTCACCGCTGTTTAAACAATATATTTCTCAAACATTCTCCGTTCTTATTCCCCCACGTAACTATTCGATATTAGCAATTGAGATGCTTTCCCTCCATTCTTGAACTGCGCGGGTTTACAAGGTCCGCGGAATAACAATTGCAAATGGCCAAATAACAATTGCAAATGCTCCGACGTGCGCGCCCTCGTGCCCAAACTCGCTGAGTAATAGCATGCCAACTGCACTAACGCAATAAAATGATAACGAACTCGTTGATATTCTGTGAGAAACGATTCGTGCAACTTTGGATTCTAAAAAGAATCCAAGAAAAAGAGACGAGAAAATAATATTCGAATGATTTCTTTCGCGCGATGGCGGGTCGCGTGGCTCGATCTCGTTAAACGATATTCAGCGATAAGTGGATCACACTGAATATCGCGTTAGGATGCAGATGTTGCATAAGGCGGACACCATTACGATCGGACGCGATCTCGAGGTGTATTATGTAAATCGTTGCGTGAAGCTTATCAACTTTGATAAATTCGCTCGCGGCGCATTCGTCCCAAGTCGCATTTGCTCCTCGCGAATCTGCATAAAATTCAAACAGGTTTTTGCAGTTCCCCGACTCGGCAAACAAGCAATCGTTAGCTGCATCGACTATAGAAGACCACTGACAACTTAACGATCTTATATCGCTAATAGCTAATTCCTCGATACCGGTGTCATTTGTGAAAAACGAAATGTCGAACTCGATTTTAAACCTTTGCACTCGAATGGTGACTCTGAAGCACCACTAGAAATTGTTGTGGCATTATTTCAAAGAAATTGCAAAAAATATTACAAAATATTTGTTACACTACAAAGTTTAATAGATTACTAAACATTTAAAAATTACATGTAGAAATTGGATCAGTTTCGTATGAATAAAATGAAAATATTGTAGGACGGAAGAAAAATTTTATATTGAAAAATTCGCCGAGTGCAAAGGGTTAATACAACATTACCGTGTTGTTATGGATAGCAGGAAATTACTCATCGGTTACGTATTAACAGGATTATTTATGTTCGGGGTAATTAAGCGCGGCGCGTAATGTAAGAAATGTGAAATATTTTGGAGAGTAAGACAATTATGGTCGAGTTGATCGCCGCCGATTTGAACGCTGGTAATTAATTTCTGGAGGATAATATATTGCATATTTGCTACCATGGTTAATTACACGTCTCATTAATTGTCTATAAATCGTGCCGGCTGAATTGATAGGTTCCCTAGTTAAATAATCCAGCGATCTATTAGATCATTATTACTGTGATTATTTATTTCGATCCCTAATCCCAGTGACTAGTTCGTATATTTTCATTTACGCCAAAGGCTACATTGTTTTTGCAACGACAGGCTAAGATTGTTTTCACGAACGGCGATAAAAAGTACTTCCGGCTAGATTTTGTTATTCAACAATGGCCTCGCCTTTTTCACCTCGCAGGCTAAATTTACTTGGGAATATAAAAAACTATGTGTTATTTTTAGAAATCATTGCATTGAACACCAGATTTCTGCAAACATTAAATTTTTACTAAAATCAGTTTTGTCACTTTAAATCTAGTTATAAATATTTCTATACAAATTTCTGAAAAGATATGGATTTAAAGGTATCAGGAACATTTATTGTTATTATTATTTGTTGCTTTAAACCAGGTTTATTTAGCATCAGGAACATTAATTTTTAATTTATGTAAAAGAAACAGCTGTTCGACATAATAGTTTAAATAGAAAAGACATGTTTAGTTTTACGATAATTAGCAAACTAATGTATACAGTATGGAGCACTTTAGACTAAATTCGAATAATTTCTTTAAAAGTTATGCTTGGTACCTAACCTAAAAATTGTGCTTTAACTGTTAAAGTTTAACACTAGGTTTACGGGACCTGTCAAAATGGTGGGTTCTGATATTTTTAATTTATAACTATTGAGATTCTAAAGATATATCTATGAGGAATTATTCAACAAATATATTTCTTTGGGTATATGTTATTTAAAAAAGGTGGCTAAAAATTTGGGCAGCACATTCTTGTTATTTTTATAATGTAAAATAGTTATTTTTAGTGCTCCGTAAACCTAGTGTTTAATTCGTTGAAAGCAAACTCGAAATTTGGACAGCACATTCTTATTATTTGTATAAAGTAATGTAAAATAGTAATTTCTAGTAAACCTAGTGTTAAACTCGTTGAAAGCAAACTCTAGAAAACAGATAAAGAGAACGCAATGATATGAGTTTTGATAGTGGTTGGCGGCTAAATAATGTGATTGTTCGTCGAGCGGGCATTGACATTATCAAATTGTATTTCATAATTAGGAATTGTCACGATTACTACCGTTGTTCCCAACGTGGGCGACAGAAACGTGTCACACGTGAGATCCTCGCCTTGAAGCCCGTGAAAGTGAAAGGATTTCAGATTTTATCTTGCACAACGAAATGCGATTCAGGGGTTAAAAGTACATTACACCGGTTATTCTTAACGTCCTGGTTATTTGTGAACTTTAGACCAGCCGATTGACACGCTTATATTAATCAGGAGCGAGTATCTCTCTCGATTATCATAGATCTCGATCCTAGGTTGCTCTGCTGGAAACATTATTAACAATTCCATCACTGAATATCGACATCTCGAATGGAAATTCTACAGTACACTCGTTACGAAACGAAAGACATCTTCTTAACCCTTAGTACTCGAATGGCGGCTGTAAGGCGCCACTAAAAATTGCTGTATCATTTAAAATTTTCTTTTACATTATTAAATTTGTTTGTATTTAGTACATTACTAAACATTTCTGTGTTGTATGAGTAAATTGCACTATTTTCGTATGTATAACATGAAAACAAATTTTTTGAAGTAAAATATTCTAGGTCGGAAGAAATGTTTCGTTTTAATTAATTTAAAGGGTTAATATTTGACAAACAAATCTGGCAGCATTTAACTTACACTAATAATGAATAGACTGGATCAGAGAAAGTAGTTTGTTCTCGATTTATACATATCATATTTATCTCATAAATAGACTAGATTTTTATGCAAAATGAACATACTCTGAGTTAATTGTAAGAAACAGAAATAAAAATGTGCTCTTGCTTTTAAAAATTTTAATACTAGGTTCACGGGGCACTAAAAGTGACTATAGGTCACATAACTTTATAAAGATAATAAGAATGTGCTTATCCAAATTTTTAGCCATTTTCTTAAAAATGCTAACCCAAAGAAATAAATTTGTCGAATAATCCTCAAGGCTGTGTCTTCACAATCTCGACAATATTAAATAAAAAGTATAAAAACTTGTCATTTTGACGGGTCGTAAATTGCTCTAATGTCTCCAGAGTTTAGTATGCATTGTCGATTCAGTTTTGTCACGAACGCATAAAATCCGCAGTCCCATTTACAACTAGCTGAAAGTATTATACCTCGAAATGAAATTGAAAACTACGGTGAAAGGACTTTCGTCTCGCAAAAATATGACGTTCCTAGATAACTCGTTGAACAAAGAGAAGCAAACAAAAGTCGAGGAAACGGGAAAAAATGAAAAGAAACGGAACGATAAGAGGCGCACTTTCTCCGGACTCGAAGTAGAAAGTTTAGCTCGATTGGCGTGGCTGATGGGGCTTGACAGAATAAACACTTGTTTTTTTTCTTTTTGTTCTGTTTTGTTGCTTTCGTCGCGGCGACCGTGCCATAAACAGAGCGAGACTAGCGCCGATAAAATTTTTATCTCGGTTCTACGGATTGGCATAATGCCGCGCGTAAATACCAGCCAGCCTGCTGCATAATGGATGCTAACGAAAACACGTGTTCGTGCTCGCCCTTTTCTTTTATACTTAAGCACGACTTTCACTGCACACAGATTTATGGAAATTTTCACGTTCTTGTACTTGAACTCGCGGTAGCAGTTCGCAATTCACAAAACTGACAACACCCCCCCCCCCTAAAACTAAATATCACTAAATATTAAATATTATTATATTGTGTTATTATATTATCCCTTAGCACTCGAATGGCGACTGTAAGGCGGCACTAGAGGCTTCAAAATATTTTTTACATGATTGAATTTGTTTGTATTTAATAAATTACTAAACATTTCAGTGCAGTATGAGTAAATTGAAAATTGAAAATCGAAAAAATATATGTAGAAGGGACATATTTTAGGTCGGAAGAAGTGTTTCGCTTTAGAGTTAAAATGGCTTCGAGTGCAAAGGGTTATTATATTATTCTATTATATTATTCACTAAATATTTTCAATTATGAAATGTAAAGATACACGGAATTCTCGGCCTAGTGACGGCTGCAAAATGGTGGATTCCGGAATGGTTTTTATGAAGGGGCAATTTCTCCTTCAAGTTCGCGAGATCTGACAACTTTATCGAAGACGAGAAATCTCACTCGGAAACGGGAACAAGTGTCTCCGAAAATGAAAGCTTTTCGGCCGAAAGAAAGATCGAGCAAACGAAGCGACATGAGGGGGAGGGGGAAAAAAAAAGAGAAGGAGAACCAGACGGAGAAGTAGCCCCGAGCAGTGAAAGTCGGTAACCGGGCTGAACTTTGCCGGGAATGGTCAGAGTGGTGATTTAACGCGAACCGAACGGAAAAATGAGCGAGATGAAATTATAAAAATACTTGAACGCGCCCACTCTCGGACCGTTACGCAAGAACGAGTCACCGATTTATTTTTCTGTTTTATCTGTGTCAGTGTGTTGACTGGATTGGTCACTTTCAGTCACTGCGACGCGACGCGATGATCCGGGAATACCATTTATAATACCGGAGGGCCATTTTGGGCTTTGAAGAATTTTAGACTTTCAGAATTTTTAAAAATAAACTGAGTAGGTGCAATTTAAGACGAGGGAAGGTCAAAAGACTTTGAGAGAATTAATATATAAAAATTATTAAGGAAATGCTACTGGTGCACAAACTTTTTATTTTGCACAGAAATCTGCAGTATAATGGTTTCACTAATCTTTAGAACTTTCATGAAAGTGATCATTACACTAAACTTTAGAACTTCCATGAAAATAATTATTACACTGAGTCATGGAATTACCATGGAAATAATAACTATATTACGTAGCTCGAGCGATAAGGATTGAAACTTTCCGTCGCAAACGTCCCTCGATATATGAGGTAAACAAAATGCGAAACGATAAGAATAGTGACACTTATAAGCCATGCACGTTTAGTATTAAATATTTCAGCGAAGTGGAACTTTTACGAGTTTGATTTCAGTACGATTTTTTTGGATAGAATTGTACTATGAATAAGTAACTACGAATGCAGTATAGTTCTATACAGGGATCGAAATCAACAGCTATCTTTTGTTTTTAAAAAAATTCTATAGGGACAGTATTTTTTTAGAAAACAAATGTCACACTTGGGAAGTTCTTTAACAAATGTTCTTATGAAATAGATATTTTAGAACTTGTTTAATAAATGTCCCATAAAAAAGAGTTAACTTAGTAATAGAGATTCCATAAGAGACACAAATTAGTAACGAATTCGCAATACCAATTTAAAATATTAATAATTTCCAGTATCTCCAGTATTATATACATTTTTATTTGTCTATTCTGTAAATGATATTATAACTAAATGTTTTACTCTCAAGAACTTTATTTGTCCTTACCGGAACCTACAATGTGACATTTTTTGAAAAAGTTCCACGGTTTAAATACAGTGTTTATTCGATATATATCCAAAACACGGGTCTTCCGCGACATTTATCGACCATGCCTCGGTGACATATATAGAGAACTCACTGCAGAATCCATCAACAAGCTACCTAATTCTTTCGATTCCTGATTTGATGTGTTGTCGTATAGAAGATTTGTCGTTTTTCAACGGAATAATTTTAATTCCAGGGTGGTGTGGACGCTGCTGTTATTAATGGCAGCCATTTTGGCGGAGGCAGCAGTTCCAGATCCCCCATCGCCCGGCATCACCACCGTCGGATCCTTAAAATTGGCAACTGCAGCCGACTGCGCTGGCGTTGTTGCTTTTTCGGCTACCCAAGGTTCTATCGATGTGAGTTTTCCATTTTTTAAATTAATTACACTTTAAAAAAAAATTCAGACATCGCTTTCTTTTCGATTAAGTCATATTAAATAGCGTCATCGAAATACTATACGATGAAATATTTACTGTTCAACACGTTCGCTACCAGCATTTATTTCAACAATAATCTTCACAGTTATAACATTTCAATAAATGTAACCGTATCCTCTCATGAAATATGAACAAAACTATTGTCACAAAGAAATTAGAAATTCTCCGAATATAATGGTACACGCTATAGTTCTAAGTAATGACGTACACGAGAATGTTATCATTTCATTCATCTAGTGATTTAATTGATCTCAGTTTTGTCCGACCTAGCACATTTTATGAATAAGAAAAAGTTGTATTTATTGCAATTCAATGTCATAAAAATTTTTGTATTTTCTCAAATGACACGATTTTTAAATTGGACAGAAAAAAATTATTTACTTGAAATACAAAATAGTGGTTGTCATAAATGTGTGACGCTGGTAGCAAACGTGTTAAAATTGAAGTACAAACTCTAGTATCAAAATGGTGTTGAAAAATATTTTTTAAATTTAGAATCAAATTGTTTTAACTGTTTTTGTACGGTAAAAGATGCAAAATGTACAATATTAAATGAACAATGCACCTTTTCAATATATGGATATTTTTAATCGATTGAAGCGGAATAATAAAATCGTAAAATTTCAATATAAATTCGTGAACAACATTGTTTATCCATCAGCTTGCCAGAGTGGTCTTCTCTGAGACGCTGGTCGACAAAGGCGTGGGTTACGTCGCGCAAACTGGAATTTTCACGACTCATTGTCCAGGCCTGTACCAGTTCAGTTTCGCCGGTTATGGCAGCACCGATCTACAGCTGACTCTGAAAAAGAAATTGAACAACTCCGATAGTTGGCGGCCGGTCGTCAGCACCGGTCCCGGAGGCGGCGCCAATTTGATCTTGCTGGAAGTCGAAGCTGGCGATCACCTTGCCGTTTTCGCCGATTCCGGAAAGATCACGAACGGTGTCACCTTCTCTGGGTACCGTATCGCCAAGAAACAATAGATCGGATCATTGGACCCCGTGGGAAGCTGTTTCTCAAGATCAGACACGGCTCGGAAAACAATTGATCGCTACCATCGGAAAACTCGTTCGAGACGAAGCTAAAATCCGCCATGGCCGACCGGGATACAACGTAAACGTAAAACTACTCTCGACAAAACGCCTTCGCCCTCAGTAATCAGAATTTTAATGCGATCTATAGTCTATGCGAGATATCTTCTGTTACATTGTTGAAACGTTCGAAGGCTGATTACTGACGATCTTGGTATATTTATGATGGTTACCTGATATCGACCTGATGCTGAAGAGTGCAAAACGGATATAACTCGGAGTTCAACATTTGCTGGAACTGCGAATCTATTATATTTTCTTTTTTTTTTTTGGCGTCTACTTGCCAAGCAGAATCGCTCGAAATGATTGTTAGCGAAATTGTACGAATTCTGAATTGGAAAACGATCGATCAGAGCGGTTTTATCCTTCTCCACGAACCTAACGCTCTGTGATAGCCCTTTTCCCTTCGGTTTCTTTTTCCGACTGTCTCACAATCTCAATGATCTTGTTTGTTCCAGTGAAATCGCGTGGGAATGATTCAGTGAAATTGTGAGACGAGTCGATTCCACCCTATACTTGGAATCGACGAATTTCTTCGTTTCTTCTTTTCTGTTTTCTCTTCTCCTACTCTTCTTCCGGCTATTCTAACTTTTCTCAGACTTTTACTTTTGTTGTACATATCTCTTTTTATTCTAAACAATGTGTACAAATGCTTGACCTGTCATGTACCATGCTTTTCTCGGAACTTTCTCTTTCTGTGTATAAATTTTCTTCGTATTACAAAATTTTCTTCTACTCTCTAATTCTAAACTTTATTCTTATTCTACGCTTTGATTTTCAGTTTCTAAGCCTCTTTAGTTCTTTCCTTTCTTTCCAGTAATTTCGCATTTACAATTACTTGGATACTATCTCTCTGAATACCTGTCAGTATTACGATCTCAAAATTCGATAAATGATTCGACGAAATATTTGTACAGACCGGAATTTTGATGATGGAAATCCACTTTCTTCCTATTTCTCAACATTCTGAAGCTTCTCTTTGCTCGCATACTTTTGTCTCTTATTTCTTACTTTCTCTTGCGACTCTGTAATTACATTCTTCCTACGACTAGTCTGCTTGTTATCTCTCTCTCTCTTTCTTCTTCTTTATGTTGCTGTATTTTTCATTATGACAAACTTTCTCCTCCTTGTTTTTTGATCTTTTATTACTTCCTGAAGTTTCTAATAGAATTTCATTGTTTTTTTTTTGTATTCTCTTGTATCAAAGTACCTGAAATTTATTGCGTTATTATTGTATATTATTTTCATTCTAGGTGCTATTTTCTTATTCTATCTTAAGTGGATACTACTGTTTCAAAAAAGCTTTCTCCTCTGTTCTGATCTCTTTCTGATCTTTTTCTGATCTCTTTCTGATCTCTTTCTGATCTCTTTCTGATCTCTTTCTGATATCTTCCTGATCTCTTTCTGATCTCTTTCTGATCTCTGTCTGATCTCTTTCTGATCTCTTTCTGACCTCTTTCTGATCTCTTTCTGATTTCTTTCTGATTTTTTTGTGATATCCTTCTAAACTTTTTCTAATCTTTTTCTGATCTTTTTCTGACCTTTTCTTGATCTCTTTCTGATCTCTTTCTGATATTTTTCTGATATCCTTCTGAACTTTTTCTGAACTATCTTTGTAAATTGTTCCTCAGTTCTGACTTTTCTTGTCTTCTCTCTTTCTCTCATTCTACTCGTCTTTTACTGTTGTCTCCTCTTTTTCTTGATTTCTACTCTATTTTCAAAATTTTCTCCTCATTCTACCTTTTTCTATTTCTGCTCTTGTAAGGCCAATCTTTTCACTACTCTAATTAATTTCACTCTCTACTTCCTTTCAAAATCTACTTTATGTTTAAAACATAATAATGTTCTTCATGTTTAAAATGCTCTTTATTTCTTCGGCATTTCGTCTTCCACAAATTCTAAACTTGTTTCTCTATTAATTATTTCTGGTATTATCTTATTTATCTGTTTCTTATTTTTCTTTTTCTAAATCTGTTTCCCTGTCAATTGCTTCTGGTATTATCTTATTTATCTGTTTCTTATTTTTCTTTTTCTAAATCTGTTTCCCTGTCAATTGCTTTTGGTATTATCTTATTTATCTGTTTCTTATTTTTCTTTTTCTAAATCTGTTTCCCTGTCAATTGCTTTTGGTATTATCTTATTTATCTGTTTCTTATTTTTCTTTTTCTAAATTTGTTTCCCTGTCAATTGCTTCTGTTATTATCTTATTTATCTGTTTCTTATGTTTCTTTTTCTAAATTTGTTTCCCTGTCAATTGCTTCTGGTATTATCTTATTCATCTGTTTTTTCCTCTTTTTCTTCTATTTCTAATTCTAGTTGTCTTTCTGCTAGTTCAAATTCTATGCTTACCTTTCTTCTAAAACTATTCTTACCTATCATTGTGTTCGTCTTTTCATTCTTTCTCGTTCTATCCTCTATCTGTACATTTTACCCTCTTTGTATATTTTTTTTCGTTGTAAATTTTTTTCAGAACGAACAAATTTCTCTTTACAATCTTCTTTCAAATTCTTCTCTTTCCATCTACTTTCTCGGAACTTTTCTCTTCGATTTTTATCTTTCTTCTTCCTTCAATTCTCTAGTCTTCTACTCTACATCTATTCTACTTCTGATCTACACATGTTTCGCCTATGTTCATATCTACGTCTCTTTTCCTTCGCTGACCTTTAATGTTTCTACAATCTGTTATATCTATCTTCTATCTGTCATCTATTCTTTGTGCAGACCTCTCACTCATGTCTTACTCTGTACATATTTGTAAAAATTGTCTATCCGCATTCTCCGGCTTCTCTTCTTCACCTTCTCTCTACAATTTCTCTCTTTTCTTCTTCTTCTCTGTTCATGCTCCTTCTAAAACTACAAATTTCGCTCTCGCCTCTTCAAACGCACGTCGCCAAAACTCTCGACGTTCCTTCTAGTCTTCTTATCGATACTATTAGAAAATTGAATGCTCTAATAATGCTGTGCATTGTACTTTATATATTTTATACTCTTTCTCTCTGCTACTCTTAAAAATGGCTCTCGCTCTTCTCTTACTCTAATTCTTCTTCACGCCTCGATCAGTCATACGCTTCACTTCTCTCGACTACAAGCATGTCCCTGTGCATTCTACTGTTTATCTCTCATCTACAGCTCTGAATCTTTTTTTCTACCTTCTCCATTCTTTTCCGTTTTCTTCTCTCTCCTTTCACACTGTCTCTCGGCTACGATTTCCGTGAATTTTGTACATAATCTTTCACACGCTAAAGAATGCTCTACGTAACAGCGAAAACGGAAGTCCTTTGTGTCACTCTCGACCAGGAGAACCGGGCTCTCTTTCTCTCTCTATCTACTTTCCTCTCTTCTTTTCTCTCTCTTTCTCTCTCTCTCTCTCTCTCCTTTTCTAGTCTAGTCTCCCCTGTCTATCGTTACACGACTCGGAAAGCAAACGCTGCCTTACGAAATGAACGACGCGAACACAATCCCCCTACCCCTCCGTCTATTCTGTCCCTCGTGCTGTGATTCTCAAGTGCTATAACTGTTTCTATTCTCGAACAGCCAATTGTTTCCTGTATCAGGTGAAACGTTTACTTTTAGGTGACTCTGTAACTCGTGGCAGCTGCTTCGCCGATCCGAAAGACGCGAGACACATTCGACCCTCATGAGCTCCTCACGCTTTCTCGAATCTTCTTTTTATCTCCCGATGACTATGTTGCTAATCGACTGCACTCGTTGAGAATTCTCTTAAAACGCAATCGACACAAATACGAGAAAAAAGAAAACGCAAATAAGAGAAAATCGTGGGAGATCTTTCAGTTTCTGAGGGACTTATGAGGGTTGAGCCATGACCGAACACGTTCACTGCAAAACGAGCCTTCACTACGAAGAAGAGCTAAGATATTTTTTCAACGGAGAGTCGGATCGATTGAAAATGATTGGCGACAGTGAACGTGTGTCATGAGATGATGTCAGCCGCGAGAGAAGCAGCTGCCACCGTGGTCTCGTCTGTGTTTCAAATAAACGATCCGCTCTCACGCCTCTGTCTTTCTTTTTCAGTATTCTGCTCTACCTTCTGTCTCTGCTGAACTTTCTCTGCCCGCTCTGACATTTAATGTCCGTCCCACCTGTAAATACCGTAATCACCGATTCCCCTAAGACCGTCGCATCTGTGCTACTGTCACACACTGTTCTTTACACACTGCATCTTACGCTGCATTCCGCTATCACAGCAGTTACGTTGTCGAGAAGTAGATCGGAAAACGTGAGCAAAAGAAAAAAAAATGGCAAAAGGAGTGTCGTCCCGCTGCGGAAAAAACCACGAGAAAATTCAGGTGTCGAGGAAGCGTGCACGCGGCTGCAGAACAGTGCGTTTTTCTTCTCTCTCTCTCTACATCTCTTTCGTTTATTCAGATTTTCTCTTTTTTTGGTTTGTGTGAAGCTTATAAAATAATCCTGTACTAATTACATTATCTTTTACGCTGAATTAAAACCGATGAAACTTCAATGGAAGCGTCGAACGCGTTATCACACGTTTTATTTTTTTCTTTTGCGAGAATGTCCTCTGCGGATACCCGTATCGTAGAAGTTATGGCGTTTCTCTGGAAACGTTGGAATTTTAAATGCTCAGCTCCACGCGACCGCCCAATTGTCCTTTGTAATTCTCGAGCACGGGATACACCTCCTCTTCCAAAAATTCGACCACCTGCTCCGGAGCTCGACCGACGAATGTCGAAGGATCGAGTAGAGTTTCCAGTTGATCGAGGATCGGCGCGAAGTACGGATCATTCTTGATCCTCTCGACTAGATCGTTGTCCAGACCGTGCTGCTTCACTTGCGCGCCGGCCTCGTGAGAGAGCACTCGTATTTTTTCGTGGCACACCTGAAACAATTTTAATCGTTGAATAGTGTTCTGGATATTACAGCTTACTACAGGTAGGTAATATATTTTTCTTCTTTTTTCAATTTAGAACCGAAGAAGGATAATTTATATCGTATATTTTGAAAGATATCGATCGGGATTTATTGATATTGATGTGATCTTCAATTTTCCTACAAATGCGTAAACACTACTGGCACAAAATATTCAATCAAAATCGGGAGTTTGATTATTCAACAAATTATTTGGGCGCATATTAACCCATTTGCATCATTAGCGTATATATACGCTCAGTTTTCCTGGTCACTATCATTATTCTTCAGCTAAAAAATAGAAATGCTAAAATATGAAGTTCTTTTCCTTGTAGTCATTTTTGTACTTAAATATAATAAAAAAAAAGTTTGTTGATAAAGGCCTTCTATTCATATTTCCTTATGATGCAAATGGGTTAAACATGCATAATAATACTGTATATTAGACCGATATTGGATAAGAGGAAATATAATATTTCAGAAAAGTATTACTAACACTAGAACTACCAAGCACTAGACGCAACTGCCAGACACTGCCTTGTAATAACAACAAAATTGCATTTGTTTAGTTTTCGTACCAGTTTTGTTTAAATATCTACATCGATAGAGAAGTTTATTAAAAAATTTTTTTATGAAAACGTACTTATAATTTCAATATTTCTCACAGAAAAAATTAGGAGCAAGTCATTTTGACTCTTCCGGTAGTTCTAGTGTTAAGTGCATTTGAAACTGTTTTTCATATAAAAAATTACGTTCCAAATGGAACTTGCTAAAAAGTGCCATAAGCTATTCGATCACCGATTAGATAATGTTTTTTTTTACCTGTCTGTCGCCTCCAGCCTTCACCATAGCCATTATTATATTTTCCGCGGTCATGAAGGGCAGTTCTTGGGCCACGTGCCTCGCGATGACCTTGGGGTAAACAACGAGACCCTCTGTGATATTTTGAAGGGTCATTACAATAGCATCCGCCGATAAGAACGCGTCCGACAATGTTATCCTTCTGTTCGCTGAATCGTCGAGCGTCCTTTCCATCCATTGTGTCGCCGCTGTTTGCAGCGTGTTGTTCGACAAAGTCATCAAATACCGGGCTATACTGCAAGTCCTCTCGGAACGCATCGGGTTCCTTTTGTATGGCATAGCACTTGATCCTACTTGCGTGGATTCGAACGGCTCTTCGATTTCTTTCATATTTGCTAGGAGCCTGATGTCCGTGCAAATCTAGGATAAAAATAAATAAATTTATTATTTTAAATAATAAATCTAGGATATAAAGGCACAGTGGCAAAGGAATTTAAATGGAAAAGCAAGAATATTATCATTTTATTTCAATAAACTTTTTTCACCCTTTAACCCTTTGCATTCAGAGCTATTTTGACTCTAAAATCTAGTAATTTAATTGATCTCGGTTTTGTCCGACCTAGCACATTTTATGAATAAGAAAAATTTGTATTTATTGCAATTCAATGTAAATAAAAATTTTTGTATTTTCTCAAATGACACGATTTTTAAATTAGACAAACGTGTGTAGAAAATATTCTAAATCAGTCATTTCTACACTCTGTCGATAACGTTGGAAGTGACAGTGGAATGATAACAGAGCGATAGCGCCACATGAGTACAGTATAAGTGTTAGGTCTACTTTTACACCTTATCTGCAACATTAAAGCACTATGATCTCATAGATCACCTTTTTATTGACTGTTTATTCTGGTTAGAGTAACTAACTTGGAAACACTCATTTTGATTCATATTTTACCGGAATCATTTGTAATTTTCTACTTATTCTTTGTAAAATATATTATTGTGAACAAATTTATGGGATTTCTTACTTTATGAATAGTGGAGCCTAAAGAGCTAAGCGCATTTAAGCACTCTACATCGACTTTTCTGCTGTAAGTCTGACCGGTAACTGGATAATGCTTCTCGAAGCCCGCCATTTTGGTCACGAGACGATCTAGCTGCTTCACTTTTTGACCGTCACCTATAAAAATACTTATAAAATAAAATATCCAAAACATGAAAGTAAAAATACACTTTATCTATTATCGGAGCGCGATATATAAATGCTGAGTTTAATTTAAATAATATAAACCCAGTAAACAATCTGTTCTTGATTTGCTATGAATTTGCCACCAAAACTTGTTTACAGATTCCGAGCTATATATTTCCGCGTTAGGCTCGGTATTTGAGTGTAAAGTTTGCAGGCGCAATTCCATGCCAAATCCATGTCAAATCCATGCCAAATCCATGCAAAGTACAAACATTGATCAAAAATTGGCTCGAAGCAGGTTTGGCTGACCAGGTAAAAACGAAAGTAAACTAGGAACTATGTGATTGCTTTTTTTAGCGGCAACGTATGTTTACCATTAAATAATTGAAGGAAGGATGCTTGGGTCCCAGTGGTGCCTTTCACTCCACGGAACTTGAGGTCGTCCCTCGCACGTCGAATGGCTCTTTCGTCCATCAAAAGTTCATGAAGCCACAAGGATGCTCGTTTGCCGACAGTAGTAAGCTGAGCCGGTTGAAGATGAGTGAATCCCAATGTCGGTAAATCACGGTAATCCATAGAGAACTTTGCAAGACGCTCCAAAACGTTCGCGAGTTTCGGCAGCAGTATGTCAAATCCATTACGCAGGATAATTAGGTCCTTAACGTATAAATATTAACATTACACATCGAGCACAATATCACATTCTCCATTGCATTTACATTCTCCGAAGAAAATTACTAATGCTCAATTTCTATTTGCAACAACATTCTCCTACAAATATCATTTTAGACTGTAACAATTTCATATGTAACTGCATCTTCGAAATTCATTTATAAACGTTAATTTTGGTTACGATCATTTCGTATGCAACTGCATGTATGAAATTCATTTATAGACGTTAATTTCGGTTACAATCATTTTATATGAAACTGCTACTTTGTAATTTGTTTTTAAACGCTAATTTTGGTGACAATCATTTCATGTGCAAGTGTATGTTTGAAATTCATCTATAGACGTTAATTTCGGTTACAATAGTTTTATATGAATCTGCTACTTTGTAATTTGTTTTTAAACGCTAATTTTGGTTACAATCATTTCCTATGCAAGCGTGTTTTCGTATTTATTTACAAACATGATGCAAATCGAATGCAAGGAATTGGAAACAGTAGGAGGATAAGTGGATTGCATAAATGATTCGATTTGGTAAAACGCCATGAAAAATTGAATTTCACCGTATTATCTCCAACATAGCAACTGGTTGCACCCAAATGAATGATTGGAGCAGCTTTCGGGCACTGATCCGCGAAAACGTGAAGATGAGCCATAACGTCGTGTCTCGTTGCCTTTTCTTCTTTTGCAACTGCCTCGAAGTCGATGTCGTTTATGCGAGCCTCCATTTCGGCAATCTGGTCCGGTGTGATAGCCAAACCAAGTTCCTAAAATAATTTTTCATTAATTACTCATCGAATGTATGAATACTTAATGGAAGTATAAATATACCCTTACACAGGGTGACCAAAAAGTCACTGGATCGTTTTAAAAATAGAATAATCATTTCATATTGTTAAAACAAATTCACATCGAGTCATTCATAAACAAATTCGAATTTCAAATGGGGGTCATTTGGGCGTAAAAATTTGACGAGTTCGGAAAACGATGGCAACCTGTCGAACGCAAATAGGGAGCACGATGTTACTGTTGACAGAATTTTTATTCCACACATTGTTGGGGAAGCGAGTTACAACAAATATTATATTTCGATGGGATCGACGGAAATTATCGTTCGCGATAGCAGAGTAAATGTGCAGGTGCCTTCTATACTTCTTATCCCTCTTTCAACGTACTCTGTATCATCTGATTAGATAAAAGAGGGCTTGGTGCTCGGTTGTAGGCATCGAGCACGCCATGAGTTTCACATTCGGACGTGTTCGTTTCCACCGTGAAAAAGTACAACTTCCGTAGTTTAAACATGGTGTCTCTGGAGAGTGTCGCGGGTATAGTGATAAAAGTTCTTAAGTTGGTGAGGAGACTCTTCAATCGTTTATCCATCGACACTTAATGAGAATCGAGCCGTAGCGAAAATTTGCGATCGTCCGAAAATTGATCGTGTGTACGATTGGTTGAAGTGGTGTGAAAGAATTTCAATGGCGAGAACATTTGCAGAAATTAAATAGTTTTTCTGGGATCCCAAGCAAGAATTACATTGTATATCGCTGAACAAACGGCTAAACTGCTTTTGTTGCAGAAATTAGTTTGAATACTTAAAAAATATAGAATCTTCATTAAGGTTATCAAAGTATGCGATTATTAACGTAATTTTCTAGAATAATGATTCTAATTACATTGTCCTTGAAGCGCATTTATCTTTATATATGATACGTTCACGATTAACAGTAACATAAAGGATTAGACAACACACTTGTAAAGATAAATGTGTGAACGTAATCCAAGTTAAAGTATATGTTGATTATGCTTAAGCGGAAGAAATTAGGAAATCTGAATAATAGATCTGATAGGGTTTATTTATTGATTTATGATGATTCTTAACGAACTTGGTAACAAGGGGTAGAATCGAATTGGCCGCATGGCAAAATGCTCGGCCAACGACGCCAACTTCGCAAATTAGTGCAATACATCTGATAAATCATCACAAGCGGACTCATTCAAGAAGCATTCATATACGATTCTATGATTCATTTCGGTCCTTATCGGCGTACGATAAGGAACGTTGTTTGTAAAGCGATACAACGCCCTTTTTGATGTATAGTATTGCGATACGAGCGTACTACTTTCCACCTGGTGTTACTATTCCTTAAGAATCTAGCACGCCCAACAAGCCCAAGTGCCAAACAACGTCAAACTATAACAAACTCATTTATCTTTCAACGTTTCTCTCGCCCGACGATTGTAAAAGTTCAACCACCTTTTCAGAAACTGCACCGCTTTCGTGTCGAACATGATCAAACGGCGTTAAACATGATGAAACGGTTATTTTCCCAGCTTCGTCAGTTTTATTTCAGATAATGATTGAACAATTATTTTTCCAGATTTTAAACCTCATAATCCTGATCCTGTACAGGACAGGATTCAAAGGAGAATTCCTTGGGGTCGGTGGAACATGGAACTTGAACGAAGATAAAAGTCCGGACGCGGAAATCGTCGCGTCCGGAGTGCTAGTCGGTTTCTTCATTTATACTAGCGTCGTTTTGATCACCTATTGTCTCGGCAGCACGTACCACAAGAGAACGCTTGTCGTAAGATCTTATTTCATGCTCCCTATAATTAAATCCTTACAAATCGAGAAGACTTTTCACATTTTCAAAGATACAAAATCAGCTTCGGTGAATTAAATTAATTATTCGGTGAATTATCGCACTTTGCACTCGAAGCTATTCTAACTCCAGAAAATAGATTTCATACTCCCTATAATTAAATCCTTAAGAATCAAAAAGACTTTTCACATTTTCACGGAAAGATAAAAACCAGCTTCGGTGAATTAATTTAATTGTTCGGTAAATTTTTGCACTTTGCACTCGAAGCTATTCTAACTCCAGAAACTAGATTTCATACTCCCTACAATTAAATCCTTACGAATCGAGAACACTTTTCACATTTTCAAAGATAAAAATCAGCTCCGGTGAATTAAATTAATTAGTCGGTAAATTTTTGCACTTTGCAATCGAAGCTATTCTAACTCCAGAAAATAGAAATTTTTCTGAGCTAGAATAACTGCGTGTAACTTTTTTCATTTTATGCTTATGGGGCTGAGCACGTTCGCTGACACTATGCTCCAATTTTTAAAAGTTTTTTAATTAGAAATTTAGTTGGGTAAAAATTGTTTTGAAGCTTGCAAAGTATATATTTTACGTTATAGAACTTCTTGCCCTTTTTTAGCAAAATTCTACTTTCTTTGAAAATTTTTCCATTTCTTTCAATAAAACTATGACAGAATGACATGTAGACAGCGAGTTTTATGCATTTATGACAAAAATGAGTAAAATTTTAAAGAATAGGGGGATTAAAAGAACTTGAAAACTTGCTAAAATTATTAAGAAAGAAACTTTTAGATGAAGAAATTGAGGAGGAAAATTAGTATTTTGCATAAAGTTTCGCAATCTAATGATAAGACACTTTGTTCAACTCCATATATTACTAAGAAAATGTTATCTGTTTAGGAAGTTTTAATGAACTTCGTTGGAACGTTCATGTTCATCGCTGTGGGTGGAACAGCGCTTCACTATTGGCACGGATACCTTCCAGAGCATAAATTCGATACTATTGTCCAAGAGAGGCAGGTAAGAAAGAGTCCATCATAATCATAATCATCATGATCATTTTTATTTGACTTCTAATATTTTAGAATACGACATTCCTTGTCTGTCACTCTGTTTTGTTGAGCTTGACATAATTGCATTCCTGTTTCCACTATCGACTTAAAACTAAATAAAACTTGCTGTAATCTTTTATAATTTAACCATTAACAAAACTTTTGGGATGCGGTCCCATTCGCTAATAATTATTTAATAACTATTTTCTGTCCCACTACGTTTCTATTTACCATTTCGACAGAGATGAATGTTAAATACAAATATAATTTACTTGAGCCATTGCATTTTCAATGCAAAATGAAATGCTTAAAAATTAAATTCCTTGGAACTATAAAACTTTTCATCTTGTGATTATTGTGAGCATAAAACTCTTTCTGTAACAAATTACCAAATAATTTAATTTTTTCCTGCGCATTTTGCAACAAAAGTTATTCGACTTGAAAGATTTTTGATTAGTATCTTTGTGCTGAAATACTAATCGTGCGTCGGAAGGAAATTGTAAGATAATTTTGGTATTTAATCGACATCGTGTTGCTAAACTAAATTGACAGTAATTGATGAGACAGATGCAACGGAACATAAATCAGTAATTAGCCGATAAAGCCACCTGCGAGTGAGGCACTGCTTTCTGCAATGGATCAAAAAAGTTATGCTCCTAAATGCACAGTTGCTATAAAAATCGGCAGTATAGAAATGTTTTTGTCTTGTAAATTGTTAATGTAGAAATGTACACATAATAATGTGTATATAAAATTTGAGTGACAATACCTTTCGATGTACTATAATAAACGTCAATTCAGGTTAGTACACGTTTGAAAAGTATGCGAAACAGTTTATGTTAAAATTTATGAAGTATATTGACGTTTAAAAATTATTTTCAAATTTTCTGTAAAGTATGTGTCGCTATTGAATTTTCAATTTTTTTAGGTGGGATTGGCTGTTGGATCGTTATGCGTTATCGAAGGTGCAGCCTATCTGGTTGACCTAATTCTGAGCTTTTTACACTTCCTGAAGAATCGTGATGATCTTTTATAATAGAGTTGTTTCACGCGAATTTTAAGCAATCTTTTGTATCATTTTCAAGACCAACAATTTCGAAGCCTCTCATTTATCGTCTTCGAAAATCTAATGAAACGTGTCTGTAAACGTTGCGAATCAATTAGGATAAAAAATTGTAAACGATTTGCAGGAGATGTCACTGTTGTGTCCATAGTAATAACTGTTAATTGTAATCATGTATGAATTTTCGTTATCGCAAAGTGTGTTTAATAGCGTAAATTCGTTCGGTTGTCTTCAATATCTTCTTTCCATTTATAATAACTTTTAGTTAGTCACTGTTATCTGCATCTGCTATGAGTCACGACTCAGTCGTTAAAATTAGAACACACTTATTTTTACAGCCGAACGAATTTATGTTGCAATCCAATAATTAGCTTTTACATATTCCATTGATCGTTCACATGAATTGAAAGTGTTCCGCGTTTATTTCCGGTATCGAAAAATATTTGATAACGTACAATTTACAAAAATTATTTTAGAACACCTCTGTTATCTTGCAAGGAGTTATCAAATATTTTTTAATCGGAGGCAGCAAATTCTAATCGGAATAGAATAATAACTTTTCGTAATAATTTAAACTACGTTTGTGCATTTCGAAGTATCAATGAATAAAATATTTTGTACTTGTGTACTTTTATACTACTTTTCTTAGCAGAGGAAGCAAAAAGTAAATTATATGTCGCAATTTCTCTATTTTTATTTAAGGGTTGCAAATGTTCGTGTCGATTTAAAAAATAAAACCTAAACGGTTACATGCTAAAATGCACAATTTTATTAACTATTTATATTTATAGTCACGACTATTTTTTACAATGGTTTCCTAACAGTTTACAAGTTGGAGGTTATTGTTCTCGCAAAAACGTAAACAAAAAAAGATTTTTCTAATAAAAAAAAGATTAGATAGAATCGAATATTCGATTAGATTTTTTTCTAATAAAAAAGATTTGAGGTCTGTGAAAATCGAGCACGAAATTTTGCAATCATCCAATATTATTTTCGACGTAAGAAGGTATTTAAACAAATTTTCGATTATATAAGCTGAAATACGTTAGTGTGCTGGATAAATCACTGTCTTCGATCAATGTTACTTGAACGTCGCGTCGAGAGAAATAATCGTTCAGAACAAATGTGAATAATAGGTGAATTAACAACTTCAAAGTTTCTAATATTGAAAAGCGTGATCACATTCTATTTGCGCTATTTATACGTGACGCAACAATTTTCAATCGAATCGTAATAACCGACAAAAACTGAAGTTCAAAAATGGGTCGAGCATGCATGGCTCTATGGACGGATTTCCATTTTGTGTTAAAGGCTATCGTAGCTGTAAGTGACGTCAACTTACAGTAACCAGAATAATAGGATCTAAAAGCATATTTTTCATTTAGGCTCTAATGGTCGTGGTCGAATTTTTAGTTTTCGATGTGACCACGAAACAATACTACCGTTTCATATACCTCGAAGCATACTACTTTATCGTTCTTTCGTATTTAATCATCGTCTTGTATGGTTACGTATGGTTCGAAGTGGCTCCAATTTTGGTAATTGTATAAACCAGTATTACTCCCTACTAACCGATTAAATATCATTAGATCTTTCATCGCAATTGACATTCAAAAGCAGCATCATTAATTTAGAACTGTACGTTTACATTTTATTAGAAGAAAAACTAAAATGGACATTTACTTAATAAATTTTTAATACAACTTTATTGCAATAGGAACAAAAAGTACGAATTGTATAAACTGTACTGAAAATTTTTAATTAATTCCAATGTGTTCGACAATAGCTGCCATTCATGCAAAATATGCAAAAGCTATAAGAATGCATTTAATTGCATTCAGGACAAATTCATTCAAACTCAAGAATAAGCATTAGTAAAACTTTGTAATAATAATTCACTATATTAACAATAGTGACATAAGACCATAAAATAAAAGAAAAATGAAAAGACCAATATATTTAATAAAATAAGATTTGAATGATAACTTGTATTTTATTCAGGAAATCTTACTAATGGCTATATCGGCTATTATGCTGGCGTTTGCAACTTTTGTGTACATTAACGACTACAATTCGAAGTACGCGGTGACTAGTAAGTTCACGAAATTAACAATGTATAATAAATTAAAGTGTAAGTATAACATTAAAGAGCATTTATCGTGAAATATTATTTATCGTGGGACCTGCTGTCCATTGTTACCCACACACAGTATAATACCTACAATAGCTATCTTTTTTCTAACTTGTCTAATTAACTAGACTGCAGATTTTATACATTTATTGCAAAAATGGATGAGTGAAACATAAACCTGTCAAAGCATTAGAAGAATTTATTACATTAAAAAAGGAAACACTTTTATTTCACTATTGTGTTTTACAAATGACATAAACTCTTTACTTTCCACAAAGATCCGCAGTCTAGCGATAACATAATTTTAACATGCCTTGTCCCCTTTCGTCACTTTAGTCGTAATGATTTTGCAGAGCAAGAACAAGATCAGTTCCTGATATTTATTATACTAACACTGTGTAAGTTATATGCCCAACAAGGGACACAGAATTTATTGTGTCATTTCATAGCGTGTCATTGGAAGACGACGAATAATCTTCTGATTTGTCAATGTTAATTAACAGTGGCGTTCATATTGCTCGTCATCGACGTGATTTTGCTCATACTGGGAGCTTTGGGAAAGGGTCCAAGTTTCGCAAAAGGAGGTGGAGGTGGAGGTGGCAACAGTGGCGATTAAACCTGTTCGAATCAACCATCACGAAGAAATAAAACCGTTGAATCTCGCATACACTAAAAAATAAATGAACATTAATAAATTACTTGGTGCCTGTTACAATCCGTTTGCTGATCATTCAATTTTCAATTATAATGAATGTGCCTCGATCGATTTCCTGTGTGTTACTATACAGGATATTCCAACAATGTACTTCCATAAAAGAGGCGATTCCCGAGATCATTTGGAGCAACTTTTGCCTTTGCGAAAATGATCTCCGAGGCGGCGTTAAGGAGTTATCGTCGAAAAACGCGGACCAATCAGAGCGCGGCTACAGGCAGATCAGGGGAAGTGACTCGAATTGAGGGGAAACAGTTTCCCTCCCTCTCGGGCACGTGACCTAAAAGGGGAAGGGTGGGGACACAAGTCTTAATCTGATTGGTCCGCGTTTTTCGTTAATAACTCCTTAACAGTGCCGCGGAGAAGATTTTCGCAAAGGCAAAAGTTACTCCAAAAGACCTGAGGAATCACGCCTTTCCAGGAAGCACATTTTTGGGACACCTTGTATACACAAACTTCTTCTTCATATAATGTATAGACAATTCAGTTGTGCAACTTCAGGACGAACAATATAAATGAACCATTTCAAAGAAATATGTTCGAGTTCATTCGTCAGCTTTTGCAAGACTTCAGCCTTCTGTTGAAAGTGCTGAAACTGGTAAACGAAATTTTCTATGGGAGCAATCGTAGGTGTTTCCAGAGATTCGATTACACCCCTTCGTCATTCAGATCATGGCTGTCATCTGCCTCCACGAGCTCTCGAAGTACAATGAGTACTCGGTGCCAAGATGGCTGTGGGTGATTTACTGCATCAACGCGTCGACGTACTCTATCATTTATATTTCCATCGGGATAGCACAAGTGTTCGAAAGACCACGGAAACTGCCAGTTAGTTACAAAATGAGACTCGATAATGTTTATTTCGGTGTTGTAATTAAATAGAAACCGTGAAATATTTTTTCATGCCTTTACAAACTTAATTTGTAGCATTTTTTACCGAAAACGTGTCCCCAATTTTTCACCTCGTGCAGAAATATCCTAGAAAAAATTGAATGATGGTCCGAGCTTTAAAATGGGTCTATTATTGTACTATTTTTCCAACGAAATTATTAATGAATTAAATATTGGCAATTTCTCGAGAATCGGAAATTTAGCGTTAGAATACCTTTCGGACATATTTTTCATTGTATTTTTAGGAACTCATCTGCTTCTCGCTCGGAGTGGTTTTCCATTTGATAGGCGGAATAGCAGGCATCGAAAGATCGCGTAATGAATCCTCATTAGACATCGAAATAGACCGAAGCGAGTTAAAGATCGGGCTGCTGTTACTAGGTACCCGTTTACGTAAAACATTTTCTAAACACATTTTATTTACATTCCCCATTCAGAACTTTCAATTGAGATAAAAACGTGACAATATAAACTTTTATTCTCGACACTAAAAATTTCTTACAAAATTCCGACTTCATTTAGAATTGCACCTTTATTTGTATAATTCGAATTTCCGATCGTTCGCAGGCAATTTCATCATCCTGTTCTTCGAAACTGCATACATGATATACATAGAGGTTATGTCGGAAATGATAAACATACAGACCCGCGCTACAAATGTATAATGAAACTGAATAAACGTTGTTAACTCGCATCTTATGTCTTTGCTTCGCTTGTGTTAATTTGTAGGAATGGCTAGATGATTTATTAACGCTGTTCCAGTACGCGGATAATATTTATTTTTCTGTTTGAGCAATCGCTTGTCCACCAATGTTCAATGCGTTTTCTTCTCATTATTCGCGTTTCGTTATGACAAGAACCACTAAGTCTGCAATCAATACACCGGCTGAAAGAACCAGAATTACATTTTACCGCGGTATTGATCACATTATGTTTAACAGTTGTACATTTATTCCACTGAGTTCGCAGAATTAATTTACACTTTACAATTCGCTGAATGTTTCTAATCTATATTCCACCCCAAAGTATTTCTATTAAAAACAAATAGGATAATTGTAAATCACTAAGCAAAATTAGCTCTAGAATATTTATGCATTTAAAAGTGATAATTCTGTTACGATAAGAATATTATTAAAAATACAGTGCAATGATAATTCTGTTACGATAAGAATATTATTAAAAATACAGTGCAATGATAATCGGTACGGGCTAGTAGATAATCATTGTAACACTTTTCTAGAACAAGTATGGATAATGCTGTTGCAAATCCTACTCGTGCTGTTTTCGAATTTACTATCTTAGATACATATTTTGGGTTCGTTACCTAGTATGAAAGGCATGATACAGTGTTTCGACAGGTCCATCAATGCGGTGAGCAACGTTAACGCAACATAGAATCCGAGAGCGAAAGCTTCCTTTAAAATAGAAAAGTCAAATCATTTTTCTAATCTAGTTCGACGAAATCAAATCCTGTTCCTCAATTTAGATTAGTAACAATATATACATTAATGTTCCATCTAGAAGTTAATTTAGTAAGTGCAGAAATGTCTGGATCTAAGAAAACGGGAACTGTAGGATCTAAGAAAAGCGCTCATCCCCTCCACTTGGGGGCATACTTTCTTTGGGGGCATAATTTCAACTGTATTTAGAGGTTTAATTAACGGTATGTACGTTCGGCGCGGTCACAAAAAAAAACAGTAGAACTGTACGATCTAAGAAACAGCACGGACCCGAGAGTTTTCCTTAGATCGAGACTCTACTGTACTATATCGAAACAAACCGTACCCTTTAAAATTTTGTTCAATAATAAATATGGACAGTTGATCTATCGATTAAAAGTTCCTCGAGGATTCAAAAACCCCATTTCACCGTATAAAGGTTAAATTTTTAATATTTGCTAGGTATATCGAATGTATTAAAGAAGATAAATGATTGTTGAATTATCTAAACTATATTCGTACCGTCCACACAGACTGATCCTCAAAAATGTAGGACGCAATATAAAAGAACGATAAGAACAGCCAACCATGGACAGAAATCACCCAAATAATCCCGATGCCATTTTGGTAGAAAATCAATGTGAGGATGCAGAGCACCTGGAAGCCATAACCAAATAACCAATCACTATCCATCCAATGTTCTCTCTGAACCGCCAACAGTTCTGTTAAAACGTTCACTTACAAATTCCACCAGCCTCAAAATGAAATTAACGTCGGTGATCAGTTCTTTGATGTCTTTCATCGTCGGTTCTAACTTCCTCGGTCACTGTCGACTTGTTTGCTTTCGCACGAACAACGTGAAATTCTTGTAACACAATGTGATCGATGCAGAGAGAATGATCTCGAAAAATGTTCAGGGGATAGTATCGCTAAACAAAGTGTGAACGCGAATTTTTCTAAATATTAGATTAATAAACATTGTGTATTCTTGAGTGAAATTTTAATCAATAGGGAAAACATGACCAGCTTGCCGTTACCTTTTCCATTCTTGAAACTCAACGAATGGACCAAAGAGAAGACATTGTTAATATGGAAGACCACATCTCTGGTACCCTAAATTATAAACATTTATTAAAATATACTTGATCTCTAGCGGAAATAAGATAAAAAATTACATCTACAGATTCCAAATTGCAGCTAGATATTTTCTTTACAACAATTCGTATTTAAACATTGTTTCCAATTGAAGACCAATATTAAAAATTGATATAAAATTAATTAGTGTGAATAAGGACACAAAAGTTGAAGTTTCCATTTAAACTAAACTGGAGCTGTTGTAATGAAAGGAGTGAAGCGGTTTTTAATCGTTTCTTAATTAATTTTTCGCAGGCTGCTTGCATAATTGGCACACTATCATACTACAGCCCGTTGGAGCCATATTTGGAGATTCCGTGTTTCGGAATTCTAGTACCCACGTTCATAACCGGCTACCTCATCATCAATTGCATCGAAATACTAATGTTATCCGCACAAGAGGACTATATGTTCATCGTGAGTAAGTGAAACGTACGTAACACGCTAATGAGTTCGGGATACGACGTTGTGGCGGGAAATTTGAATGTTTCTGGTTTCAATCCAACAAGGAAATATGTTTCAATGTGATTGGCGCAATCGGTAGCATGCTGTGCGGCATTTATGAATTTTACAAGTGGATAGCGTGGATAGTCGAGGCTACAAGTGAGGCTGATAAGGATTACAAGTACGTTCGTAAGCATTCTGCATCAGTATTTCTCGTAAATTTATTTTTCGTATAGATAACTTTTAACATTTCTCTAAAATTATAAATAAGTCCACTGAAGGTACCTAGAAAATTGTCGAATACAAAAGTGCATGGAAATTCCTAAACAAAAATATAAATTTTCCGTATGCAATCAAAGTACAATGTTTACTCGATATATGTCCAAAACAAGGGCCTTGTTCGGGACATATATCGGCCAGGGGATTCTTTAGTGAAGCTCTAGAGGCCTCCATTCCACTCACGGGGTGTACCCTATGGCAGTGGGGATAGTGCCGAGACTTTTATCGGCTAGGCATTTGCGACATATATAGAGTAAAATTTGGTTAAAACCTTAACGAAAGAGGAAGGAAGTCCGCGTGCAATTTTTTCTTTTTATAGAAGTGTAAACATAGATTACTTTTCAATTAACCACATTAAATTATATCTTAATAGAGTTTGTCCCAGTCTTTCAGAATTCGCGCTCTCGATTGCCCTAATAGTCCATTCTGTGGCGATGACAGCTATTGCATTTCATCACATTCAGCAACAGAGACTTCAGTCATCGAGAGAAGATAATAACTAGCGGTTGCATAATGTTCACATTAACAAATTATTGGATTGTCGAAAAAATTTCAACCGCCATCGAGCACTAATCAAGAGCTTTCGTTTTAATAACACGAATGAACTATAGCAGATCTAAAATGTGTTTGAACGCTAAGTTTCCGATTCTCGAAAAATTGTCAACATCTGTTCTATTGTATTGTAACGAAATTATCGCATATCGAGAATTTCGGGAAAATGGGACTGTATGTTTAAAATTTTTCTGATAATCCCGTACATGAAATAAATATTGTAGAACCTTTGTGTGATAGTCAGATTGTCAATAAATAACGCCACGAAGATTTGTGAGAAATGATTCGGGAGGAAAGAAAAGAATGAGAGACAAGAAGAAACACGTCGTGCTTTTTTCCTGATCTTCGTGTTAGCGAACCGGAGGAGGGTTACAAAGCGACCACGATATGCATCAATTAGTCTACTTGACCTCGTAATCATCGTGAATGACCGGTACGATCCCACACCCACGATCCGGATACATAATCACGTTAATTACGAGCGTTGCTGGTAATTTAACCTTTCGAGGTACGACTCGAAAAACGACACCCATTTGCTGAAGAAAGGAAAGACAAAAAGAATTATGTTAATCCAGAGATAGGAATCTCTTTGCCTATTAAGCACAATTTCGCAATCCTGGATCATCCTATTGTGCACAAGTGAGGTGTCTTGATAAATAAAAATGCTAATTTCTGAAACAATTCTTCTCTGTTGTGTTTTCTATTTGTTATTTGAGTATAAATCTTTTACTTAAAAAATAGATCTGTATCATGCAAAATTGATTTTTGAGCTAGGGCAAGGGACCCAATTCTTGTGGGGGTACCAATTACTGTGCCTATACTATATTTACTTTTAAAGCACAATGAATATTAAAAACAGAGATATTACATTTTTTCATTAAAATCAGTTAATACATATGTTACACATCTCTTTTTTAATTATTCATTATGCTTTGGAAATGCGTAGAATTATTATAGGCACAGTAATTGGGTCTCTTACCCTATATCATATGAAATAATAATAATTAATAATAATAAATTCAGCATAAGTAGTATTTCATTGAAAAATTGTTGAACGCGTGCTGCTACTAAATAATATTTATGCTGACGGTACATAAAAAGTCGTCGTGGATTGAAATGAATATTTAAATAATTCAAAACGATAGCATTGTAAAATTCCATTTTGAGTTCTACGTTAATAGAAGTACATTTAAAAATTAAAAAAAGTAAATAGGGGCAATCGTGGTTTTCAGTAGATGGATTTCAGAACCGGAAATGGTTTTTAATAATGCGAGAGTCATAGGAAGATCGCGCGGTGATCATTGGTGAAGATGCCGCACCTACTGACCCACTGAACACATGACACTGCACTCGCGTTCATGAATGGTATTAACGATGTCGTAGTGCCCGCATATGTGTAGGTGAGAGTTTTGCCACGACACTGGCGTGTGCATAGTATGGTTTTTCCTATAGCTGCTGTAGCACATTGTTGAGACTGTTGCGCAATTAGAAAATAGTTAGAACGGAACGTCCCTACTTGAACTAAAATTAACATGAAATTCTATGAATATCAATAATATCAAAGAACTATGTTTCAGTTGGATTTATTACACTTTTATTTTGTTGCAAACCTTTACTAGTAGTTCCTTAAAAAAATATTTAACAATAAATTCACTTTACAACGCAGAAACGTTCTGTCAAATCCAATCATTTGTATTAAATTAAGAAATAAACGTATGCACTATTGTATTTAAAAATCAATTAAACATTACTCGTTCAAGTCAACTTATAATACTTCAAAATAATTATTAATATGTTTTCAAAAAATTCTCCTTATTTTGTTGAATACAGTGTTTCCATTATAGCAATCGAATAAATAGATTACAGGTGTATACTGAATCACTGGAGATGAAAAATTACTGTGTAAAGTGGATAATTCGTAGTTTATTAATGTTCAATTTAAGAGGGGCAAATTCATTTTTAAAAATTGTTTAGAAGTGCAAAAATATGGTTTGCAATATCGTATTTTTTCGTTTAATCATCCCTCAGAATCAGAGCACTTGAATTTTTCATGTTGTTTCCAACATAAATAACGCGAGTCCTTTCCAACATAAATAACGCGTGTCCCCTTTCGCGACATAAAATCATATCTGGAATTAGAAGTTTGTGATCGATATTGTACATAAGAAGATAGTCTGTCTAGAGGCTGACTCCTATTTGATCCGCAATCGTCATCGTGAAATTACTGACATCCTTAAGTGCTTCAATATTTACACTGCCATACCTCTGTCGTGTCATGGCCAAAACGTAACTTTCTATCGCAGACCACTGTTGAGCGTCTCTTATATAACGAACTTACGAATATGGGTCGCTAATCGTAACTATTTCACACTTCAATATGCGCTAATTCACTATGCACTTCCAAAGCAAGCTAACAACAACATACGTAAGAAATGGCACTCTAAACGAAAAAAGAGAAGTGAAATTTGTTGGGCAATAATCGTAAAACAGTGCACAACCGAATCTGTAATCTTACTAAATTTTATATTATTTCTGTTGGACGATGAAAACTTGTAAAATCGATTTTGATCTTCTAATTAACATTTGGTCACGTAGTTTATCAGGAAAAAATGGTCCACCAAAATTTTAAATGTACTGAAATTATTACAGGACGAAAATAATACAGTAGTATTCTGCAGTAAATATTAGGGGTACCCATACGTAATCAATTATTTGCAAAGAATTTATTTTGCCTCTAGTTCTGTTCTGTTGAAGAGGAAACACGTATTCTTTTGCAGTTTTCGGTAAAGCAGCCTGTGCTCAAAATATTCTTGATAATATTATAATATAATATTCTCAAACTATTCTTGATAATGATGGAGATTATATAATAAATTCAGAAATAAAAAGTTCAAAGTTTGTTTTAGATTTCAAAATAGTTGATTACTTATCGGTCCCCCTGATAGAAGGGAAATATTCTTGGTCGGAAGAAATGTTTCGTTTTGGAGTTAAAATAGCTTCGAGAGCAAAGGGTTAATAATTCTATAAATATTGAAGTGATCTTATGGGTCCACCTTTTATATGTTTTCATTGTTTTACAATGTCCGCAATCCGGTGACGAGAATAATTTCCCGACGAGAATGTTCGCGGGTTCGCGAAACGAAGTGTAAAAAGCGAGAACGCGAGAATGAAGGAAGAAGACGCCCGAGAGATCGTTTCCCAAGGTTGTGCATTGGCACACACACCGTGGTAAAATGGAATTCATACGCAGCCGTTAGGAGAACGTTTATGGAAGAAAATTCGCCACGGTTTTCATCGGTGCACCCCGGGGTCCGATTCCGATTCCGTTTTCGTTCATGCACGTTTCAACAAGGCGCTGCGCGGCCGCTGGTCTGCGCTCCAAGGCTTTGCACGCGTACACATCCGCAGTATGTCCACGCAAATTATACACCGTGAGTCACGTGAAGTCCAGCATGCTCCGATGCATGGCTCTCCGACGCACCGACAACACGTGCTCGTGAATTAAATCCCGTGGTTACCTCGCCCTTCGTTCCGGGCTCCAATTACTCCGCGGCCATTTTTTTTTTCTTTTCGAAATCCTCGGTCGCGCGGCCGGGATTCACTGAATTAATTCGACTACACGGATTCTCTCGTGCAGAGGCTGCGCAGCGCGTTTCAACGCATCCACCTGGCGATTATTCCACAATTTTTGGAAGTCTGAGGATTTTTCTCACCCTCCATAACGCAATTTGTCGAGGATTATTGTGAATTTATTACAATTACAATTTATTACAATTATTTTGTTACGATTATTGTGTAAACGGAGATTTTTTAGAGAAAGTATTAACCCTTTGCACTCGAAGCTATTTTAACTCGAAAACGAAACATTTCTTCCGACCTAGAATATTTCCCTTCTATATATACTTCTTCGTGTTATACTTACGAAAATGGTGCAATTTATTCGTACAATACTGAAGTGTTTAGTAATTTATTACATACGAACGAACTTAATAAGGTAAAAAATATTTTGAATAATTATACAGCAATTTTCAGCGGCGCCTTACAGTCGCCATTCGAGTGCTAAGGGTTAAAACTGACATTTCACTACGAATAATTCAATGTTTTCACCCTTTTTAGTCCTACGGAATGTTGTGACAGTCAAGCATTAACTATATTCTATGTGTTTCAATAAGAAATCAATGTGATATGAATGAAATGTTCAGAAATTGAGCAGGGAACATTATCGAAATAAATTATTTGAAAAAGAATCGCCAAGATGATATATTCGCTTAATATCAAATAATTGTACAATTAATTTGCGCTACGTAAAATATATAATGAGTAATGAATGAGTCATATAACGGGTTTTAAGAACGATAAAAAAAAACTTTTGATACTCGAAAGCTATTTGCAAGCTTAAACTAGGTTTACGGGGGCACTAAATATTCCTATTCTACATTACTTGATAAAAATAACAAAAATGTACCTATTCAAATTTTTAGCCAATTCTTTTACACTATATATACCCAAAGAAGTAAATTTGTTGAATAATTTCAAACAGTTTCGACAATTGTGAATTAAGAATACTAGAACCCGTCATTTTGTCGGGTCCCGTAAACCTAGTATTAAGGGCCCGGACTGCCAAAAGTAGAGTGACTACTTTACCGACAAAATATGGTTTTACGTGCCTCAAGAAGAAGTATAAAATGAGTCGTTTCAAGGAGGGATAAAATAAGCATGTCAACTGTTTAAATGAATGAATGAGTAAGAATTGGTCGACAGCATGTGTTCTATTGTTCCGTTATAAGGCGATGGCTCGGGACAGCGAACCCCTTATTTCGAAACAAACATCGTCGCCTTATATCGGAACGAAGCTGTAGCGGGCGACTAAAAAGTGACCCAAGTAATTCGAGGGTGGGGCGCCGCACAGTGGGCAATTTGGACAAAATCGGATTCAAAATCAAGGAACTTCCAGGAAAGCTGGAACTTTGTAGAATATGGGAAAAATAGGGAGATTATGGTACGAACGTTTTTTAACCTCGAGAAAATTCGTTAAACGCGCACAAATTCCGAGAAAATTTTTGTTTTTCCAATACCACGCGCGGAAAAATTTTTTTTAACATGCTGTACATCATTTGCCATAGATTTTTTCACGCTGATTTCAAATCTGGTCTCGAAATTTGTCTACGATCTCAGGATTTTGCAAAAAATAGATTTTTGTGACAAAAACTAATGAAGTCATTTTTTCGTTGAAATAATTGGATGGTAATAATCTCTCTATTTTTCCCATATTCTACAAAGTTGCAGCTTTCATTTTAAAAAAATGTCATCGCTCTACCACATTCCTATCGAAAGTTCCTTGATTTTGAATCCGATTTTGTCCAAATTCCCCACCGTGCGCTGGTCAAAGTTTTTCGGGAAATGACACGTCAGTGACAGAATCGGACGTAAGATTGCGAGCCGACGGCACACGGTGATGCGGTGAACCTTGCTAACAAAGCCCACAGACCGCCTGCGCAAGTTGCACGTTCGTACGAAGTAGTCGCGGCGTGTCATGCTTGGCGTTCCAGTTTAAGTTGTGCCGCGACGCAGCGTGGAACTGCCACGGTTCACTGTCGATTCCGCATCGGTCGCCGACGATCGCCGCGATTCCGCACCTGCAGACAGCCGCGACCACCGGTCGTCGATCGAATCGATCGATCCGTTCGCCGCTCTCGCGTCATCGAACCTGCGAAATTACACCTCGAACCAGAGCCGTTCCGTGACACCGTGAAGAGATCGATGAACAGGTGATAGCGAAAGGGTCCTCCGTAAAGCTGGGGTAAACCTAAACGCGTCGCGACGCTGCGTTCTGCGATCTTCGTGCCGCTTACACTCCATTCGTCGAACTTGACTATTCAAGCGATCGCGTGCGCTGCGTATATTTTACTACGTAGCGACGAAATTACGACGAACAGAGTATAAATCGCGAAATCCAGCTGAGTGACGCCGTTTAGAGGAGAGTCTTCTGGTCTGGAGCGTCATTTTGCGTCGAGGCTTTGCTCGGGCACATATTTACTGTTATTTTGACTACGCGATACAATTTTTTGAGGTCGAAATACCTAAAATTGTAAAGTATAGTATAGTTTCTTGTAGACGGGCACGAAAAAGTGAAATAATGAAATAGAAAAGGGAATAGGAATGTAGTTGTGGCGTAAACCTAAAGAAATATCTCATTATTTGGCAAAACGAAAAATATAAATACAAAATATAAATATAAACGAAATATCTCATTATTTAACATATCTCATTACCTAACATTTTGAATTTTGATTCTTTCGCGATCTCTCTTCAAGTTTAGCATAATAAGAGAAAATATAAATATTTCCATATGTTTTGAAGTTTTTGATTCATTTGATAGCGGTAAGTTTCCTGAAGATTCCATCTGAAGGTCGCAGTACTAGATCTTGAGATATCATCTCAGCCACGTTAGAAAGCAAGGTTCCGGGAAAAATGCATTTAGTAATCTAACTTTAGCGTTCTTTAAACTTCCGCAACTTTGTTATTGCTACGAATTTAAGCAGATCGTTTCGGGGAAAAAAGAAAAATCGATTTTTTCAAGGTTCTAGACCAGAAGGCTAAGGTTTGGCGAGCTTGTAGAGAAGAGGATTCTTCAGGAAGTGTTCAAGAACGTTCACACAGCGTGCGTAGAGTCCTCGTCGCAAGAGGTATGTGTTGTTTGGCTCCTGAAAGGTTGTGTCATCATCATGTTGACATTTCAGTCACTTGATTTATGAATATTGTTGCATAGGCAACGACGATGTGTTTATAAAAATTAGTCTCGATGGAAAAATTCAATTTTGAATGTTGAGTATTTCTGTTACCTTTTCATGGTGTTTTAGGATTAAAAAATTGAGGGAGGATAGGATTGAATGCTATTTTTTTTGTTTAAATTGTTCAAGGATGGAGACCGATCATGCTTCAGACACGCAGTCCTCTTGCATAGAGGAACTCTCGTAATTCACTCACAAAACATAATTTTAACCGACGGTCGTAGTATAGAATGTTAATCAATCTGGTCTCCGCTGATTGCATAATATGAATGACACAGTCATGCCAATACCATTCCGCTCGAGAAACAGAAATATACTAGGCGCGAACTGTCAATGAAACTGTTCGATTTTCAACTTTTACAAACTAATTCGAATTAATTTTTGCGATGAATGTTTTACCAAAGATGAACAAAAATATTCGTAATTATCAAGTTTTTTATAATTCATCATCAAGATTTTCATAATTCATCTCTAATATTGCAGATTTTATGCATTTATAACAAAAACGAGTAAGCGAAATTTAAAACAGTAGAGATACTAAAATCAATTCAACAGATACTAGTTTCAACTTTTTAAAACTATTAAAACAAGTAAAACTTTTTTGACGAAGCAAATGCTTATTTGCTATTCAAATGAATATCGAAGTCTTCCATGCCGAAGAATATCATGCAGTTTAATAATTAATCTAGAAGATAAATAACGAAGAGGAGTTTGTAGAGTTTGCTCGCACAGAAATTCTTGAAGAACGATACTGAAATTTCTACTAGTAATTTACACCCTCTTGAAATCACTTCATCGCCACTTGTCCCCAGCTTATGGTGGTTACACGCCACTCTCCCTGTTCACTGTGATGTTTATCGCGACGTATGCTACCAGCAGGATCGATGCGCTCGATGAAAGAGAACTAGGGATCGGAAGGCAGGACAATTGACCGTGAACAAAAGGCGAAACTGAAATCGTTCAAACTGGGTGACGGCAAAGGGAAACACCGCAGAGTCAGAATGGCAGACGAGAGTCAACAGGAGCAGCATGCCTCGAATGAGCGCAAGATCATCCGACATATACCGTTCATCATCAAAATCGTGGAAGTCGTGAGTACCATAATTACTCGAAACAAATTTAGTTCTCCCGTTGCTCTTTTGTTTCTGCTCCAAATCTTCATCGCGAGGCTGACTCTATGTTATAAAGCAACGGGTTTAATTGCAAATACAGTGAATTCTCGATCTATGTCAACAACACGGGCCTTGTCAGCGACATAGATCGTCCAGGAGACATACCCGAGCCGTGTTATGTTTACCCTCCTCTCGAGACCTCTCGAGCTTCGAGGTATACTCCGCGGTGGTGGGGATAATTCCGCGGCCTTTATCATCCAGGCCTTGGCGACATATATAGAGAAATCACTGTACGGCAATTTATCATTTTCTTCACTGAGAGCAACTAGTTTTCACAAAAATGACAAAAGTGAATGTATGTAGATTTTTCGCGAATTTTAATACATGTACGCGCATAAATAAATTTATTTGATCAATTCCTATGGAAAGATCTTTGTAACTATTCTAGACAAAACAGAATTACGTAAATAACAGATTATTTAAAGCTGTATTGAAATAAATAAGTACTAAAAATAGTGTTAACACTGCTAAAAAATAATACAAACATGTAGTTCTATTAAACACTATATTTTTCTGGCATTTTCTAAAATGTTTTATGAGATGTGTAAAAATCCGCATTTCAGTTTACATAGAACTGCTCGTATTAATTACTTATCGTTCAGGCTACACAGAACAATTAAAAGTGATTATTCTTTATGATGTACTTCATGACGTAATGTTTGTTATGTACGCTTTTGACATTATGCATTGTATTGTTTTCAGATCCTGGCCGTATTTGCGATTGGCTTGGTGGTGGATCCGATGAACTCGTTCCAACGCATACTGATCCGGACGAAATTCAAACTCGACGATGCCGCGATCATTTACATCACGATCGCTGGATACGTTATCATCAATTCGATCCTCCTCATCTCCCACTTCCTCGGAGATCGAATACCAAAGAGGACGGTAAGTTGTATAATACATTCAACGCATAAAATAATCGCGGTGAAATATGACATTCCAAAGAACTTAACAAATTTTCTAATTTACACCTAACTACCTTCGAATAAAGTATACTTTTACAGTCAAAACATTTATAATTGTCTTTGACATGAGTACTTATTCAAAATATTTATTTTCGACTGAAAACATATTAATTCGTTTAATAAACGACGTAGTATGCAATGATGTTTTCAGAAAGCGTGCGATTTTTAAATTGATTTACAATATTCGGCACGATGTAAAATGGCAGTCGATTTAAATTATCCTTTAAGTACCTCATGCATACGTAACGAAAGAGGACAGTGTCCTGACAGTTTAACAAACCATGAAACATTCGTACGCACACCCATGATAGAATCTAGATTACGTGACGCGTCTCGTAACAATAAATTGACAAGGTGACACAATCGAGGAATCGCGTGACGATCAGAAAAGGAAGAACGGCGTTGCGTTGTGTAGGTCCGTTTCCTTCATTCGATATTTTCGACATGTGTTCAGTCCGACGAGGCTCAAATTTCCAATTCGCTGCTCTCTATCGAGATTCTAGCTCATTTGCACAGCTGAGTCGTCGACGACACCGCGTTCAACGGCGTCAATAATTAACAGATGCCCCGTGTCCTTCGTGCGTGCACCAACACATCCTCCGTTTCCACGCGATTATTTGCTCTTACTTTGAAACCTCACAGTTACCTACTTACTCCTTGGTAATATTCATACTGTACATTCCTCGGCTGTGTTTCGTTTCTCCAATTTTCTTTAAATTTCTAAACGAACCAGTTTCATTTTTCTCAAAATGACGGGTTCTAATCATTTTAATTTGCAATTATTAAGACTCTAAAGATACAGTGACGAGCAAAAGTACGAGGACGAGTATTTTTCAATTGAATGATAAAGCTTAGGTAATAATAATTATATGGTGAATGTGATAAACAAAACAGTTTATGTTAGATAATATTAACAATATATATATAATATTTTACAAAAATAAGGACTCGAAGCAATGTTTACAGTTTGCTACAAATGCTAGGGAAATGAAATTGTCAACAAACACTGATAGCCAACTGTAGTAAGACGCGTTTAGAGTGGTGTTTACACAGTTTCTCTCCTATTTGAGAGTTAGTTGACACGCCTAAGTCAAGATGAAACCACTTAGCGCAGATCAAAGAAACAGTATCATTTCATTGTGCGATAAAGGTTTTTCACTACGGCAAATTGCAGGAAAATCTGGTGTATGTCGTACGATGGTTGCAAGAATAAAGAAAGGTAGTGTGTCAACTTCTTCAAGGAACTGTAGACCGCAACTGAAAGTCATAAAACTCCAAAAATCACGGCTCAAGACGTTAGAGTAAATGCAAGTGAATGAACCATTCGCTGCTCCTTGAAGAGAATCGGGTTCAAAGCGAAAGAAAAGAAACGCAAACCAGCTCTTTCAGGCAAAAATATTAAACTACGAAAAAAATTTGCTCACGCATACAAAGAGTGGACAACAGAAGATTGGAAAAGAGTTATATGGCCTGACGAAACAAAAATTAATAGATTTGACTCCGATGGAAGGTCTTGGTACTGGACTCCATCCGAAAATAGTAATCAAGCAAGTAGCATAAAAAACAAACTATGAAGTTCGGGGGTGGCTCAATTATGTGTTGGGGTTGTTTTACTCGCAAGGGTGCTGGTCCCTTAGTTCGGATAGAAGGTATCATGCGCAAAGAGCATTATTTAAATATTTTGCAAAATAATTTACCTTCTGTTGTTAATTCTATGGAATTTGCTGAAGACGAAGTAGTATTTCAACAAGACGGGGACCCTAAGCGTACTGCAAAGATAGTAAAAACCTGGTTAGGAAATCAAAAGTATTGATGAAGTGGCCAGCAGAAAGTCCAGATATGAACCCAATCAAAAATTTGTGGTCAATTGTGAAAAGAAGGCTAACAACATATGACAATCCACCTTGAGGTGTTCATGAATTGTGGAAAAGGACAGAACAAGAATGGTACCACATTGAGCCGGAAATGATTAAAAATTTAATAGATGGTATGCCACGCAGGCTAGAAGCAGTACAAAAAAGTAAAGCAAAATGGACAAAATATTAATTTAAAGCTTTATTTCGACGAGCACAATTAAAGTGCAAAACTGTAAAAATTGTCTTCCATCCCTATTTTCGACAAATATTCCGTATATTGTTAATATTAACGAAAATAATGTGTTTTGTTTATCCTATTCACTATGTAATTATTAGTACCTAATCTTTATCATTCAATTGAAAAATAGGTTGTATTATCACGTTTTATGTCAAACTAGTGAAGTGTGTTTAGACTTTTGCTCGTCACAACAAACTTATTTCTTTGGGTATATGTTATCAACAGACTGCGGATGTTTATGCAATTTTCAATTTTTGTCGGCAAAATTTTAGGAAAGTGGAAACAAATAAATTCGAATTTGTGGAAATAAAAGAAGAACGACACTACAGATGACCTCTTCAGTTGCACATCCTCGATTTTTACATTTTCGGTCCAGTTTCGTACAACTAGCGAGGTTTTACTATAGTTGTTGAATCGACATTAATCGAGAAGTCTTAACCGCATTCACTAGCTTCCCCATAATTGTTCAATTATTTTGTGTAGGATTTAGTTTACATAATCTATTCTTGCCCGTGGTGAGACTGTTCTAACGACCCGTGTGTTAGCATTGTTAAAGTGCGTGCGCAAAATAAAGGGAATCGCAACAACCTGCCGGGAAAATGCTGCCTCACCGAATTGCATTAGATATTCAAGGCTGCCTAATGAAGGTTCGCTTGTTTTTCTCGGAACATAAACGACACCCAGCATTGCGAACCAATGCTGTAACTGTATCGATCCAGTTAATAGCATAGCCTGGACAAAATGTAATTTTGTAAACTGTTGCCTGCGCACGCACACATCGAGCACACATTGAATGCTACTTCGACTGGCGAAACTAATCCACTGTTAACACTAGGTTCACGGTTCTAATATTTTTTATTTAAAATTATTAAGATTCTAACGATCCGTGAGAAATCATTTAGCAAATTTAGTTCTTTGGGTATACATTATTTTTAAAATATTGCTAAAAATGTGGGTAGCACGTTCTTGTTATTTTTATAAAGTAATGCAGAATAGTCACTTTTAGTGCTCCGTAAACCTAGTGTTAATAGCTCTGATCGTGGAAATGTCGTAATGAGTGGCATTAAGACGTCCATTTAATTGAAATTTATCGTCGTCCTAATTAAATACAGTTCTAAGTAATTTAAATTCATTTTAAAATGTTTAAAACTGCAATCGCAAAACAGCACGTTTGAAATTTGTCATGATTATCTGAAAATTGTACGTTCGATAAATGGTAACCATTCCCAAACAATATGTACTATTGCTCATGCGAGTGTACACTTGTGTTCTGTGTTCTACTTTGACGGAAATTTATAACTTATCAACCTTCGGGTTCCCATGCCTCGTCTTATCAACCACCTACTTTTGCGACGTTTATGCTTGTTTAACGATCGAAACTAGTAATACGCGAGGACTCCTTATTCGAAAAATGGCGACGGTTACCGTCGCACCGCAGTGATAGCACGCTATAAAATTAGAATCTTCGATGCGAACGCGGACAGCACCGTGGCCTCCTTTAGTCTATCTAAAAAAAATGGACTTCGGAATAAATTGTGGTGACTAGACTGCGGATCATTATGCGAAATAAAATTCTAATGTATTTCTTCTTGCAACAATTTTAATAAGTCGAAAGTAAGTATTCTTGAAGACCTGTAATGTCGTCATAGTTTTGTACTTTATGCATTCATATGTCGTTCGTTCATACGAAAATTGACACAATTTTTTAAACTATCTTTATTAGTTCACTAGCTTTGAAATCACCCTAACTTTACACAGTAAAAACGTCACAACTCTAATTCAATAATTATTCGCAGGAAAAACGACTCAAATAATTTTTCATAATTTCTATTAAAATTTTTGCATATACCTAATGCTTTGTTTACACGTTGTAACGCTCGAGGAGAATAGCTTTTCGTAATGGTAAAAAGATAATCTTCGAGGATATGGCAATTAAATGTGGGAAGAAGTTGGTGCACGTTCCCATTAATGATAAATTAAGCAAAGAGATTATTCTATACTCGGCAGCATTTACGTTTGTTAGTTCAATGTTCTTTCGAGAACTAATATGCAGGTTGTGCTACGCCATTGGGACGGGTTATACCCTCGAGGTTGATTAGATATAGGAAAAAGTAGACTAGTATGGAAAGTTCTATTTTCAACTAGTTTATTTTCTTCGCGAATGTAACGCTTCTAGAAAATGCAATCGAACTTTCGTTTCGTAATACAACCACGTATTTTTCTCACACCGATCGATTAGCACACTTTGCATGAGACAATATTAGGAAAAATATTAAGTTGATTTCTATCCGTGTGTTTACCTTGAACAAAACATGTTCTCGTGTCCATTCAATTTTTTTAATTGCGTTTATTTATAGAGGCATCAAAAGTTAAGTCATTACTGTAAAGTATTTCAACAAATTGTAATATTTCAATTCAGTATTTAATAACGATTCCTAAAAGATATGATTTTATTTTATTTTTTTGGAAAACAAAAAATAACGAACAAAATCGCTTCATCTCATAATGTAACGTAACCAGTGACCGTATTAATAATTTGATTATGAAAGATTAAAAAAATAGTTTATAAACTGTTGAAACGAAGAAACATTTTTAACGTACCTCTAAAAGTAAATAATATACTTCGTTGCTTTGTTCAGCCTTACAGCTAGGACTTGGACTTTGGTTTACATTATCGTATTTTTACATAACTATCATATCCTCACATTCGACTTATTCACTCCCTCTTTAAAAATCAATACAAGTGGCTAACTTTTTACGATCTCAAGCAATAATTCAACAAAAATTCGATCATTAACCATGAGGTTACCTCGAGGACAACCTAATAAACTTTCCTAATAAAAATTATCTTCGAAGGGAAACGAATAAAAATTTGTAAACTAATAAATTAGATAAAGAGTTGATAAACCCACCAAAATAAACTCAAGTATTAAAAATTTTAAATATACGAAATTTTCGTTTCTTAAGCATTAAACTATTATAATTGCAAACGTAGAATGCTCCAAATAATTTATCTGTTTAAAAACTATCCAGTTCTATTAAAAGTATTTTTATAATAGTTTCAGCCCAATTCGAAATAAGCCTTCCAATCGCGTGACTCGACCCTATATATATATATATATATATATATATATATATATATATACATGTATATACTACACATATATATTTTATCGATAATCTCGGACAGAAAATATTTGATCAACATTGTGAACATAATTGAATTATTTCTGTAACACGAACAATAATTAATTTAATAAAATATCAATTCACCGGATACAATTACGAGAGAAAAGTTACGCCAACACAAGGTAGAGCTTTAATGCGTTAATACTATTTTGTATGTTAATAGTATTATTAATAGTAACAATAGTTGGATGCATTATAGATTATAGTAAAAATTAATTTTCGAGTTTAGCAAAACAGATTATATCAATCATATCTATATGAACAACGTGGTACTCAAAAAATTAATTTTTAAGTGAGGTAGAAGAAATTGTTATACCTATACGTGGCACTCGCATGTGTCTAATATATTAGGGGTGCCCATAAGTAATCAATTATTTGCAAAGAATTTGTTTTGCCTTTAGTTCTGTACCGATACCTTTTACAGTTTTCGGTAAAGCAACCTGTGTTCAAAATATTCTAAAAAGTATAATTTTCTTTTACAACCCTGTAATAAAATGGCGGCGTCCGTACCTTCCGAGGATCGTATTCGTCATTGCATACTTTTTCATTTTCATGCGGGATTTAATGCAGCGGTAACAACAAAGAAAATTTGCGATGTTTATGGAGATGTATCGAAGGTCAACAAGTGTCAGCGTTGGTTCAGAAGGTTTGCTGCTGGTGATTATGATCTCTCTGACAGGCCTCGGACGACCAGTTGAATTTGATAATGACACCCTAAAATCTCTAGTGGAAGCTGATCCAAAATTAAGTATACAAGAATTATCGAGAAGCCTTGGGTCCACATGGTCAACTATACAAAGGCGCCTACGCGAAATGGGAAAGGCATATAGGCAAGGAATATGGGTACCGCGTCAATTATCTGAGACCAATAAGAATATTCGTCGATCAATTTGCGCTTCATTGCTATCCAGATTTCGTAGAGATCCATTTCTTAGCAGAATCGTTACCGGAGATGAAAAATGGATTCTTTATGATAACATAAAGCGTTCCAAGCAATGGCTTTCTGCAAATCAAACCGCAATATCAACCTCTAAACCTAGCTTATCACTTGGAAAGGTGTTACTGTGCATTTGGTGGGACTGTCGTGGCATAATTCACTTTGAGTTGTTGAAACCTGGAGAAACAGTTACTGCCGAGTTGTATTGTCAGCAATTACAACGGCTGTATTCAGAACTATTGAAAAAGAGGGCATCTTTAGTCCACGGAAAAGGTGTAATACTGCAAATTGACAATGGCCGGCCCCATACAGCGAAACTCACTCAGGAAAAAATCAAAGAATTGCAATGGGCAGTTTGACCGCACCCCCGTACTCACCGGATATTGCTCCCTCTGATCTTTTCAGATCTCTGGAGCATTATTTAAGAAATAAAACATTCTGTAGAAGATGTTAGGAGTCACCTTGAGTTACATTTTGCTTGACAAACCCTGGATTTTTGTAAGAGGGGGATTGAAAATTTGCAGGAAAGATGGCAAACTAATAATAAAAACTTGAATTTACTACAAAATAATTGATTACTTATGGGTCCCCCTAATAATTGAATTACTAAATTTTCTTCCGATGGGAACACGAAGAAACGCATGGTCTCGTATCTTTTTGTCCGTGACTGTAGATGCTTGGTTTGTTTGATCGAATAGTTTTTGCGAGGGGCGTTATGGCGTCGAGTCGTCCGTGTTTTCGAGTATTGGTGTCGTTTTGTTCCAGTTGGTACTGTTCTCTTCGTTGGGCGCGCTCCTGCACGTCGTCGCCGGAAGCGTGATCGTCTACAATTGGAGGAAGATCCAGGGCCCCTACTACAACAACAACGAGTTCTACCCCAGCAAACAGTACATGGACATGTTCATATCGGGAGCGGTGTTCACTTTCGTCGACGCGTTGGTTTTCGTCCTCGAGGTGGTTGTGATAGTGAGGTCCGCGACGAAGAGCACGCAGTGAAAACGGAGACGTATCATTCGGAATCATTATTTCGCGATGTCTTTGTTGCGCGAACGATACACGAAACCGACAGCTGTCAAGAAGCTATGAACAAATCGACGGTAAAGTAATTACACGATGTTACACGTTGTTCAAGGAAAATACGTATAATTAGGGTAAAGAATATTTTAACGTCTCGAATTTCAATTTCACGAGTGACGCTTAGTCAATAATATGTTAGTACAGCGCGACCACATGCGCGAGCATGTACATAGTTGTTCTTATTATATGCTTTTCGAATAGACGAAATTTGATGATTTCGCGGGAATGGAAGAATGGCTGCCGAATGTGTTCTAAATTGTGCAACCGGGAACTATGATTGAACACGAAATACAGTGATTTCTCTATATATGTCGCTAAGGCCTGGATGATAAACGTCGCGGAATTATCCCCTCTACCGAGAGGCCTCGGCGCTGGCGTGTTGTTGACGTATATGTATCGAGAATTCACTGTACTTCTGGAACCTAATGCCGTCCATGTTTCGAACTATACAATCGACAAGTAAACTTTTGAGCCAAATATTCGCGGATTAATTCTAAGGTTTTCATAGGAGTAGCTTTTTTAGAAATCGTAACTAGAAGGTAGCTGTTACTATTTTTAAAAACATGTACAAATTAAACCGTGTATTTTTAAATCTGTAGTACAGTATTGCGTTATGTTGAATTATTGGTTCGTGTCTGAAGTCAGTATAATTTTAACCGAGTAAGTTTCTACAATTATAAATCTGTTTTCACTTTTGTATTCAATGTATCTTCATTAGCGTTAGCGATTAGTGTAAGAAAGTTATTAAAACGAGTATCCAAAGATTTATCGAATTTGTGCATACCTTACGTTTTAAGGACCACCGAGAAGTATCAATTCATACTAAGCTACGATCCAAAGTCTGTATAGTTATGCAATGAATCTCGTATTAGATAGAGTAGATTTCTTATCAATGGACTGTAACTCTACGTACAATTGTGACACTTGAAAATTATTGGAATATGAAAAAAAGAAACGTGTTTATTAAGAAAAATATTCTGATTTTTATAAAACAAATTTCGAAAATGTGCATTTGCGTAAAGAATTACAGTCTATTTCTTAAAGTATTAGCAGTAGCGTTGTTAAGTTATACGTTTTATACGTATGATGAAATTCAATCTCAGAATTGCCATGAATATTCTTAGGTAAAAATAATATATTTTTTAATATTCACGGATAGCATAAGCGAACCGAAAAGATTGCAACTAGTTATCGCATACGCGCTCGTAGATCTAATGAATCTTGCCGAGTCTTTATCAAAACAATTCCGTCCAATTTAATGTTAAACTAACAATCGTGTATCCCAGAGATCACTCGTGTACACGATAAACATGTGGAACTGTACCAAATAAAATATGTAATTAGACGCGTAAATCGTTTATCACGCGTGTTCGAGTAAACTTTATAATTCGTATTTTAACAAATGTATTACTTATATTTAAATATTAAAAAATCGAATGAAAACACGGAGACGCTATCTTTCGTACATTGTATATGCAATAACTATGTGATTTCTGTATCAATAAAAACGTTTAACGAAACAATCGAGTAATAATTGATGAAAAGTGGAGAAAAGTGTTACGAAATTAATTTTTTAGAATTCTCCGAGAAAGTTATGAACAAGTAAAATGTACACGGAAATTTAGATTGCAAATTAAAAGCTACAATGAGACTGCATTCAAAAGTATAAAATTAAAGAAAAATTACTTACAGCGGATCCAAAAAGCGCCATTACTATGGAGAAATGTTGCGCTTCCATGTAATTTATGTAACACACTCAGAAAAATTACCCAAAATTTATTTTTTCTTCCTGTCCCCCCTATCACAATTGTTTTTTACAATAAAAATTGATGAAGAAAATTATATTGTTTGTAAAAGGCTGAATACTTCGCACGCTCGGACTATAGAATTGAGAAATTTTCGAAAAATGGAGTTGATAAGTTCGGTATCCAATTATTGCATATGTTTACGCTGGCTTCTCCCACTCCCGCAATTGTTCATCGCGAAGTCGGAAATTTATCGAGGCGCGAATTCAACTTTCCAACGTTCAGAACGCATGTAACAAAAAGTTGAATGACATCGGAGGTCTTAATGATTACTCGGAGGTTCGATCGATACTATAAAACGAAGAAAAAACGAACTTCCAGCGAAACGAGGGAATTATGAAAAGACAAGGTTGACCGATCTAAGTAGCCCAATTAAACAACGTATCTTCTTCTTTCTCGCACGCTGCTCAGCAAAGATAAACAATTGTACATTTCCTAACCTGCAGGTAAACGTTCCTTTCTGCAAAGATTAAATCCGTTTAAGTCGACAGTGTTTGGCAAGCGCGGAACCAACGGTACCGCGAAACTAATCATCAGACCGCTTAGGATATTCCAGTTTGTAAGTATCAGTAATAGTAATGAACGTTTCACTGTATTTTCTGAACAGTGTTACGAGCAGAGATCGAAATCAACAGTTATGTATTTCGTTTCTAAAAAATTTCTTTTCGAATCTACATGTCGCGTTTACGAAAACGTCTGTAACTTTTATTATAATAATTTTTATAGAAAAAGCTTTTTTAAAAAGTACTCTACTACTCTCGTGGAACAGATATTCTACAATATGCAAAATAAAAATTTCATGGAAACAAGGTATTCGAGAACGTTTGTTAAAAATTATTTATTATTTAAATTAATATCTTAATTATTTACAAAAGAAACTCGGAGAATTATTGAACTATCTATGTACGTAAATATTACAAATAAATTGCAGAATAATGATATTGTTGTGATACTGTTCATCGAATAGTGTCGAGTATTTGTGACAATAATTGAGAACTTTAACAATACAATTTTTATTTTTCTCTACTTTCGTTTTCCATATCTAAGTTATCTTAAAAACATTCTACGGTATATTTTTCGATCTCTGGTTACGAGGGTCAGTCAAATATAAAGAGGACGTTTTCTCTAATTCTACATTTGAACGGAATTGTTCAAAAATACATTTAAATTATTTTTCTGTGCTGGATTAACCAGTAAGCAAAGTGAGCACGTGCTTGGGGCGCCAGGAGAATTGGGGCACGGTAGAAATTTACTAAATTTTACATCTTTTACACAGTAAGAATATTGCTAAGTGTTTATGTACACGTGTGTGCCAGTAGAAAAATAAAAATCAGTATTCAGTGGACCAAACTCTAACTTTTGTTGCAAACATTTTTCAGTAAAATTGTCAAAAATGCCTAATAAATCGTACAGGAACAAGAAGTCTCGCGGGAGGGCACAAGGTCAAAGGGGTCGCTCGCTCGCTCCGCCTATATCCCCACCGCTGACGCTCCAGTAGGCCAATGCTAGGGTTTGACGTCACACGCTGTATAGTATGTGTCACCGCCAGTAGAACAACTAGGGGCGTGCCCCTTTCACTCTGACCAATCAGTGCGGCACGCACAGTACACTCTGCACAGTAATGGGCACGGTAGGGGCCCCTCAAACGCTTCTCCCACCAACCACCACTCTTTACGCTGGTGTCTCGCGTCTTCGTTGCCTCACGGTGTCCCTGGGTAACCCCTCCCCCCTTGCTTACTGGTGGGGGACAGTGGGTGCTATGGTGGGGATGGTCTCCGATAAAAATGTCCACCCCTGCCCTAAGCTGTGCCCTTAAATGTTTAGGGCCTCTAAATGTCTCTTGATCCGACGCTGAGTCCGATTGATATTTGTCTGACCCTCGACTAGGTTTTCGCTGAAGGACACCGTAATCTAACGATCGCTTATTTACAATTAGCTAGTGGTATTACTGATTTTCGTGTTCGTAATTTATGCGATTGCGATCGGTAACACGGATGTGTCGGCTGTGACCTGTTTGTTACTTGTTGTCCTTTCCGGTGTCTACGTTTTCGTTCTCGCGGTGGAATTGATCAGCTTTTTCGGTGGAGGAGAATTGTATGCAATCCCGGTAATAATACATCTGAAACGGTTTCAAGTGACAATTAACGAATTATTCAGGATTAAATTTGTTCTATGCCATTTCCCTAACAGATATTTATTCTTTCCTTCCTGGGCGCAATACTTTTTGGAATCGCCGGAATTCTTTTAATACTACTGATCGGCACGATCAAACTGTGGTACATTCTAGTAGTCCTGTGTCTATCTCTGCTGGCGTTCATATTATTTTTAATCGATATTATAATCATGCTATTGTGAGTAACGCACGTGTTAGAAGCCGCTTGCAAATATCTGCAACTGTGAATTTTCGGCAGGTATTGGAAGCAAAAGTGCCTTTGCAAGCACTGCATGTACCCCGGCCCGGCTGATATGCATTTTACCGATCCTAACTATTGTGATCCTCAGTGCGAAGTGAGTCCAATCATTATTTAATACAGAGAACTATGTAACACGAAATTGTAAGGTAAAAGGTAGTAACAATTTCCTATTAACACCGTAATTCAAACTACAGAGGTTCGTTAGATCTTTCATGAAAAAGGATATTATACAAAAAATAATAATTATAAAGCAAGCTTGCAAAATAACTTGGATTTTCATTTATTCGAGAAAATTTGCCTCTTCGATCCACATATGCATGCCTAAGGGACAAAGCATATTTTCACGAAATTTATCATTTTTATTTTTTAATATTAATATAAATTGATGAGACTGAAATATTTATATAAATTTAAGTCGTTATTCCACCAAATGAAAGTACACTAAGTGATTTTTTCATTAATATTGGTTGGCCAACAGTTTTTGTTTTTGCAGTATGTCATAAACAGTGTGCAGTGATTTCTTTATATATGTCGCCGAGGCCTGGATGATAAACGTCGCGGAATTATTCCCACTACCGCGGGGTATACTCAGTGAAAGAACACGAAACTCGAAAGGCCTCGGACGCCGAGTAGTGTAAACATAACACCGGTCGGGTATGTCTCCTGGACTATGTATGTCGCTGGCAAGTGTGTTGTTGACATATATCGAGAATTCACTGTATTTCCACGGTAACAATTCGTGCAAAAAACTTCATAACTACGTCGTACTTGAACCCGAGCCAGGCTGCAAATTTTGGTTGGACCAATATAAATTTCTCGTTAATTAACCAACTATAATAATTGTAGTCCCAACATTGGATATTCGTTAACAAATTGTTCTAACTTTTTCTATGCAAAAAGACTAACTATATCCCAACTAATTCCCAACTGTTAGCGTTGGCCAACCATAAATGCTACTAGGTGAGTCCCTGTGAGTAAAATTGATGACGAGTCACATTAAATATAGGAGTGCAAAAGGTTAAGTGTTAGATGAATCGCCCTGTACGTGGAGTACTCTAGCGCGAAGTAATTTATGCTCGTGGAGTGTCAACGTCTCTTTGACGGTGACTCTCTGCAATCTAGGCGACCAAATTCGACTTGATGACCAGCGTCAGCGACGTCAGAATGGTGCCTGCAGCCGAGGATGACATGCCCGAGCATTGTTACCGAAAGATAGGACAGCCTCGACGACGACAGTACGTCGATCGTCCGTCGAGCGCGCGCTCTTCCTCCACCGTTGAATTTGCCAAATGCCAAACGGACTCCCCTGTGATGACTCATATCCAAAGCCAAGCGAGTACCACCAATTAACTTATAGTCCACGGACAAATCCACGATTTCATTCTTAAGGGCCCGGGATAGTCATGTGACTCTTCAATTAATAATTTCCATTCATAGCCTTCAGACACAGACTTAAGATCCGTCTTGGTTTTGATCCGACGAGTCCTAAGAATTAGGACAAAATATAGCTCAATTTGTATCCGGAGATATTTTCTAGCACGCGCTGCTCTCGATTTCATCCAGAAAACTCATCGAATGGCGTAGAAATGCTTGGATTTCACGGCATGCGCATAGTCAATTTTTGGCCTACTTCTAACGCTTATATTACCAAATATCCGCATAATCTCGACAGCTCGTGACCAGTGCGCGCTAGATTGAACCTTCCTCTTTCGAACGAACCCTTTCCCACCGAAAAATATTCTCATACAAGGACGAAAAGTTGAGGCGCGTGAAACCATTTTTCGCCTAGTTTTGTCGGTAACGTAGTCACTCTACCTTATCGCGAATCTACGACGACCGGGCCCTTAACCCTATACCTCCTCAACTATTTTACTCCCACTGTTTACTTCTGCCTTCGTCCTACGTATCTGAAGACTATAAAACAGTACACTTAGTTTTGAGCACAAATATTTTTCACGATGACCAGGTTAAAAAATACATGGCATTTTAACACTAAACCCACCATCGCCGGTCAACTGACAAATTTCCTATTTTTTCTTTTACAACTATTAAAATTATAAAGACCGTGAGAAATGATTCGCATTTCTTCATTCAAGCACGCATTGTAGTACAGTGGATGTAAAAAGTATTCGTACACCCTTCAAACACGAATAACATTTTTAAAGTTGGGCCAAACGGATCGAGTTTTTTGTTTAAGATGTTAGAAGGATTAGTTCACTAGGTAATGTGTAAATAATTTCTTTTGCGATGAAAAATGTAAAGGTCGCGATTTTAAGTTTTTCATCTGTGCTTGTAAAATTGTCAGAAACTGCGATTCAAATGAATTGCAAACCCTAAATTCAAAATTTTTCACATCTTACAACTGTCACGGGGGAACAGGGCGATAGAAGGGGAAATTTGAGTGGGGGAACAAGTCTTGATCTGGCGACTATGGGTCTGAGAAATCGAAATTTAGTCACATGATTAAAACTGTAACGCAAGGTAACACATGTACTGTCCGTGCCTCACAGGAAGTCTGGCGGGACGGCACAAGGGCAAAGGGGCACAAGGGCAAAGGGGCACAAGGGCAGAGGGGTCACAAGGGCAATGGGACACAAGGGCAGAGGGGGCACAAGGGCGAAGTGGCACAAGGGCAAAGGGGCATAAGGGCAATGGGGCACAAGGGCAAAGGGGCACAAGGGCAAAGGGGACACAAGGGCAGAGAAGACACAAGGGCAAAGGGGGCATAAGGGCAAGGGGCACAAGGGCAAAGGAGCACAACGGCAAAGGGGGCACTCGCTCCGCCTACATCCCCACCGCTAACGCTCCAGTAGACCAATGCTCAGGCTTCGACGTCACACGCTGTATAGTCTGTGTGTCCGCTTTAGCCAATAGAGCAACTAGAGGCGTGCCCCTTCCACCTTGACCAATCAGCCCCGCATTCCTTTCACGAGACTTCTTGTGCGACACGCACAGTAACTGTAGAGAACACCAATTGTTAACGTGTTAGACTGGACAGATTTGATAAACTTTAGCAAAACTTTAGACTCAGCGTCACGTGGTGGAAATGCCGACCCAAACAGTGAGCAAATGCGAATTGTGTCATCGACGGATGGGAATATTTACGGGTTCTATGGATGCGCAACCAGGAATGCAACAGCAAGCCCCGTGCGCACCGTGCGCACCGTGTGCACCTTGTCCTGCGCTTGTACAGCTTATACGAGGAATGCCGTGTTGTCCTGGGTTCGTACTGTTCATAACTATTATTACATGATTTTATAAAAAGCAAATTCAGTATTGCGAACTTTCTCTCTGTGAATTTTCTATGCAGCCTTGTTTCAAACCTATATTTATAAATGGTCAGTATTTATGTAAAAATTGTTTCTTAACGTTACAACTACGTCTAAATGACAGGTTTCAAATTTATTTATTTACTATTATCGAGATTGTAAAGATGCATTCTTGAGGAATTAGTCAATTTTATTTCGAAAAATCTTTATAATCTTTATATTATTCGTATAAAGTAAAGTGAAATGGACTCTTTACTAAACATTATTTTATTTTTTAGAAACTATTATACTGTTATACTATATTATACTTTATGTGGTTCGTATATTTCACAAAATATTGTTCCACTGATACTAGGCAGTGGAATGAGTCCTCAATGATTTTCCTAATTACAGTAGAATCGTTTTGATTTTTAATCACGACGTCCACAGTTTCGTGAATTGTCACAAAATCAATTTGATTTTGAATTGTACCATGAAATTGTCATTTGATGTAAAAAAAAAAAAATAGTTGCAGATGCGTAACAACAGGTATAGTACAAATGCCACAGCAAAGTCAACAGCAACAGACTCTGCGACCGGATCAAGAAAAGTCGGCATCGGCGAGCGAGGGGCAACGGAATCAACAGGAACAGAAATCCGGAATGTTGACGAGTGAGAAAGCTCGAATCGATCAGGTTGCGAGTACAGGCGTTAACATGAAACAGAAATAACTTTCCTTCGATACTAATTTAGGTATCGCCGATCACCACGATCGGTGTGATACACTTAACTTTTCCGTAGTCTCGGTGATCGCCGAGACTTTATCATTATAAACGAATGTGACAAATATACCATTGAAAAGGTCTAAAACGATTATTTCATTGACTGTGTACTTGGAAAGATCTAAATTATAACAAATGACAGTTTTGTCGACTATATAATTTCGGAAAGTTCAAAATAATGATTTTTTTTTTTAAATAGCGTACGAATGTCATAGCACGATTTATTATTCGGAATTTCACGTAGCTACACGGAAGGAGGATGGAGGATTTGTCATAAATATGTAACATAACATATATTTTATTATTTTGAATCTCAAGGAACTAAGGAAAGGGGGTGAATTTGGTTTTGAAAATTCGCACTTTTCTCGATTTACTCTAAATGTATGGTCTTCTGAGATCTCAGATTGCGGTGTTCGCCATTTTGAAGGTGAACAAGAGGAGAAGCAAATGACAGGAGTCTCGGGTACTATCGCTAAACTCACGCACGCCTCGTATTGCGTAACAGCGAGCAGAACAACTGACATATCTATTCAAACTGTGGACGAGGACTCGAAAAGCATGTAAGAGATTTTTTCGAAAATTCGCAAACTCGAACTTTGAAAAGACCCGCTCTTGAACAATAAAATATTTTCCAAACGACCCCATTGTTATTTCTTACACATTATTCGCTTGTATACTCGCAATCGAAGCGATTCGATCGTGTGAAATACATGGCCAAAAGCTCCTAAAAATCGTCAAAATTTGTTCTTATGCGGGAACTTAGCTTCTAGTTTATTCAAAAAAAGCAAGTAAAAAGAAAAACGTGTTCAAAACATTTACATTTCCACAATTCTATAATTTATATTGAGAATTAGATCCGAAATAGTTAAAATAAATTCGGTTTCACCTTCGAATTCATATTTCGATTTTGATCGCGTCGCGTCGAACATTCCGTCGGTAAGATCTTAATCCTGGTAAAAAAAAATCAGTTGCAGCAGGCGAACGTGCGACGACGTGGAACAAAAGAGGCAAAGAACGAGATCGTCGTTGAAAGAAAAGGCGCGGAGATCGTCGATACTGAAACCGGAAGTGCACAAGCGCGTGAGCGACGCGTTAAAAGTAAGAATATCCGTAGAGAAAAAGCGATAGCCACGTCGCCGTCAAAATCAGTAAAATCGAACGTGGATTAGAGTATAGATGCGGCGAAGCTAGACGCCCTTCCCGTGGACCCATCGGACTCCATTGTCACGACGACAGCGTCCGAAGGCGATTTGAAGTCGCAGGACCCGGCGCACGTTCCGCCGCCCACGAAGCTGGGAGAAGCGGTAAGCCTGTTGCAAGAGCTGGAAGAACGTAAAACCGACTCTGCGAGTGAAGATACCGCGATTGCGGCTGAGAAGGAGGGAAAGCGCATCGTTATAGACGAAGAGATACCGGAGAAAGACGTTGCGCAAGAGCCTGTACCAGGGGCTGAGGAGGTGAAGCAAGAGGCGGTCGACGGAGTTGAAAGGAAGGTTGATCTGTTTCAACCATCGTTGAAGAAAATCGAAGGGCTAAATAGCGCGGATGAATCAATCGATCAGAGACCGGCGGTCCGTGGTTTGAAACTGGCGATAAAGGAGACGGGGGACAAGAGTCTCACAAGTGACATCACTATAAGCGAGGTTAGCGCGGATGAGGATATTGGTGCCGATGACAAATTTGACACTGATGAACCGACGGTGGACACATCGTCGCCGAGGGCGTCGGGAGAATTGAAAAAGGAAATTTCGGTGGAAACACCGTCGGCGCCGAAACCGAGCGCGGAAACGCAAGCGTAAGAGATTGATATTTCTGCCAATCATTCGCCAGATCGGTTCAGGGCCAAGGGTAGTCACGTCAGAGAGGAAATGAGAGTGCTCACGCCCGGGATTTTAGTGTCCTCGGTCTAATCTTTAGCCCGGACCAGAACCTGCATCATCTTTTTAGCCTGGACCAGAACCTGCATCATTAGCAGTGGATTCCAAATAATGCCAGAGTGGATGCTGCTTCCAGAAGAGGCTCTTCTATGTAGGCTCTGATCCAGCCTAAAAGATGATGCAGGTTCTGGTCCAGGCTAAAAAGTTGATGTAGGTTCTGTTCCAGGCTAAAAAGATGATGCAGGTTCTGTTCCAGGATAAAAAGATGATGCAGGAGGACACTAAAACCACGAGCGTGAGCACTCTCATTTCCTCTCTGGTCACGTGACCTTCTCAGAGTCAGCAGGTCATCAGGAAAAGTGGATTTTAAGGTTGTTTAATTTTTTATAGTGTTTTTAATACAGTTTAAAGACGGAAGAGAATATTATGGAATTTTTGGTTGATCTTCAATCTTCTTGCTGAAAAGGTTCATTAAGGAATATTGTAACGTGTTTTTTTCCCAGTGAATTTTTTACAGTGCATCAACCCAACTCGCCTCTATCTCATTCGGCCCCAATGCACGACTGATAATTAACCGGAAATTGCTTTGTGAATCTATTAGTGTATCAGTCTACAGGCTCGAACTCGTTTCTTTCGTTATGTAAACCCGTGAACATAATGAGCAGCACGAAATTAGCTTTAGTTTCGCACGAGTGTAATATTATTCATCTTCGTAATTAAGGGACTGAAGTAATAGACATTTCTTGAGCTATGCGCTGACACTGGTGACTGGTGAAATACAGTAAATATTTTAAGTCGAGTTGCATATAATGCAAAATAATTTATTGTTATTCTAGAACTGACATCGATCCCTCGACTGGCAAACCCAAAAAGTTCTCCTTCCTTAAGAAAACGAACAAAGTTGAACCATGCGATCCAGTGTAAGAACAAAAAGACATCTTTAGTTAATTGATCAATTCTAGTTATTACTCTTGTAATGCATGATTGAACCAAGATATGAACATTTAGGCACGCTGAGACAGATATTCAAACCTGGACCCCTGAGTGTTTTAATGAACCCAATACACCTGCTATGTGTAAATTAGAAGTGGAGGTAATTAAATACACAAAAGTTCTAAACCACCTCAAAACTTCCAACAATGACAGATATTATTTAAACGAAATTTTAAAAATTTTGTTGCAGAGATTTCTAGCAGACAAGAAAGGTGTCGTGGGAGAAATGCCCATTTGTCCAGCTTGTAAAAAGATACAGGTGAGCACTATAATTTTTGTTTTTTTTTATTTCTTTATTTATTTTTATTAATGTTGATCGTCTCTATAAACGATACAAGTGAAACTTGTGCGCAAAGCACAAAATTCACGCGACATTGAACGTGTTAATTTAGTTAGGTTAAGTCAATATAGTTAGGGTAATAACTAAAAGACGGTTACTATATCATAGTAACTAATATTTAATATTTCAACAGTATTTTGCAGTGTCATCGTCTTTCTACTACTACAGCGTTTACAGGGACAAGCGAGGCAGGCTGTACTGTGATTATTGTGCTTCGAAAAATGCAATTAAAGTACGACAAATACTTCTCGTAGAGAAAAAAAATCACTTTTTACAATATCTTTCATAATTGACGATATTTACAAGTGCATAATTAGCTGAAAGTTCTACCATGAATCGAGCAGCTAGTTTTCATTGAAATAGTGACTGCGAATATTCACATAGGTATTCACAGTTTATTAATTCATAATCCGGTTAATTTTTTGTAGGTATTGTATAAACACGACCCAAGTGAACAAAAGTTTTTGAAATGCGCGCGCTGTGGGACTCTGTTACGTCAGAAGACCAGTCGGAGCGAAGTAAATCAGTTTTCTATTTTGCTCCAGTGATCACGGTTTGTTAAGTAATATTATAATGTTAACTTTTTTCCAGTATTTCCGGAAGAATGAAAATTGTCCGACATGCATTCAAATGCAGGGACGTGCACATTGCTTCGGCAAAAAATAGATGCTCCACAAAAGGGGGAAAACTTAGAATAAATCGAATTATTGGTATTTGACTAGATTGTGTAAAAATAATTAAGAGTTAATGTCATTTATTGGAAACATTGTCATGTACATATTCAGTTGAGATTAATGAGCATGTATATTGTAAGAAATATAATTCTATTTTATTATAAAAATATTCTCGTCTCATGGATGACCAGAGTTTTTTCAGATTTTTATACTACGTTGTAATTATTCGATTTAAAATGGGAGACGGTTAATTAACCATGCTGCTTCGTTGATCACGTTAGACCGTATTTATTTAAAGAAAAATTAACACATACATTGCTTGAATAAGTATAACCAATATTTATTCCAAAGTATCAGGCTCTCGTATGTTCCTCGAAATAAAAAAGATAGTCCATATAGAGATAAGGTAATATTTTGACGATATTAAAAATTGATGAATTGTTGTAAAATACTGTAAAGCAATATTAATCTACATCACTGTTCACAATAAATTCTTAACATAAGTTTTCTTCGCTGTGTCACGACAGCACGAATCATTTGATCAAAGGCAAAACAAAATGCGTTAGTAAGCAGCGTATTAAAAAAAAATAGCATATAAGTTCTCGATTGTATTATAAACGAATTAAAGTCCAGAAGCTGCTAACGATCCGGTAGATTAAAAAAGATGTTACAAAGTTATACAAACGTCAATTATTCGGTATACAAATAGATTCCGAGGATTATAATAATAATAATACGAAATAACGATTGCTTATTTAATAATCTTTGGTGTAAAACAAACCACCTTCACATACTTGTAATTATGATCTTAATCAAGAACACCGGTTTCTGTAAACCATGTGAAAAATATCCTATATGCTTAATATAAATCCTTACAAATTAATTTATGTCTACGCCGATTGCAAAAATGCCTACCACTAGCCGCTGCCTCGTTTCAAATACTGATTAGCAAAATCTTTTACAATTGTTCAATACCATACATACAATATTCGTTTCATATCTCTTATTTCTCGATCAGAAATCTGTTCTCGTTCTCCTATTGATTTGTTTACAAAGATAAAGCCTCGTCACCGAGGTCGAGATATTTCCATGGAACATTTGCATCAATTTAGCTTATCGCGGGGAACAAGCACTATACTTTTTTCTCCTCTGATACTCTTGCATAATGGCACCCAACGAAGCTGTTCAGATACAGTCTGTCACAGTAATATTTGAACACTGCTAAAAACACGATAATTGTCTTAATATTCGACCATATGACATACATTTTTTTTTAGAAGTTTCGAGAATTTTTAAAAAATTGCCATCGGTCGAAATTGCAGAGAAAATAGTAAAAATGAAAAAACTCAAATTTTCACCAACATTTGTAGCTCATTGTAACCGATTTTTATGAAATTTTCAGAATGTGTATAATTCGTAGAGATTACCGAAACATATTTTTCAAATTTCCAATATAAGCCCACATCGAATAGTTGCAAAAAGACTACTTTTAATTTTTCTCTGCAACTCCGACCAATTGAAATTTGTTTACAAAATTCCGCGTCATGTACTACACTAATTGCTCTGGCTTTTCTCAAAAACAATCCACGTCATATGGTACAGTACTAAAAAAAGTTATCGTCTTTTTAATAGTGATGTCACAGGATTTCATATTTTATTTCACTACCCCTGGCTTAAAAATATTTAGCTGAACAAACGGATTGTAACTTGTACGATAAATTCGTTCGACTTCGAATGTAAATATGTTTTAATTTAAATGATTTGAACTGCGATTAAATAGAGCCGTTCGGAACCCAGAGGTGCTTCAATGTGCGTTCTATAGCAATTGAGGCTCTCTTCGACATGCAACAAGTCCCATGTCGATCTTCCTATTTGTTTCGGAGAAAAAAATAAAATTCGTCGCAATTCGGCCATCACCGCGACGAGCGGGCTCGACACGTTTCGCCTCAGGAAACTTTTGCCGTTCGGAACCCCGATTCACTGTAATTGTTTACTTTGTTAGTAAATGAAAACAAGATATTCAAGATAACCGAACAGGTATTTACGTTACGACCCAATATCTACAATAAAAATTATTCAAATAATTCAAATAGACGACTAAACATTAAATTTTTAAACTATTGAATCCAGAATAAAACCACAACAGTAATTTGATGATATTAGAGAAAAGCTATTCGATATACTGTTCAATATCTCGATACAGAGATATGCAAAAAAATATGTTTTGCTGTGCAAAAATATTAGCATAATACAACTTTTACAATATGGCCCTACGATAAAATTTGAATTAAAAATTGATTCTCCTAGAACATTGTATAACAAAAAATACTAATAAATCTGATTATACCAACAGTAACAACAAAAATTTCCAAAGTGTTTTCGCACAGAATACCAAGTATAATGTATTATTATTTTTTCAAGATATTCATTCGATACCAAGCAAATCGAAAAAAGTTTTTAGAAAAGGACAGCGACAAAATGTTAATATTGTATTTCTAACTATTCGAAAGTGCTGATTTTATGAAATGTTCAGGGAACATTTTTGTCATTACTTCCAAATCACACAAATTATTAGACATCGACAATTTTTTAAAAATAGCACCGAGTATCGGATTGTCCGTACTTTCTGGACCCACTGTGTATTTTGAAAAAGAAATATTCAGTTCAATTTTGTTCATATTTATATTTCTACTGTAAAAATTGTCTTATGCCAGCAGCGAGGAAATGAGGGTGCCCACGCCCGGGATTTTAGTGTCCTCGGTACAGTGCTGCTCCCTACTCTAATTTTTAGCCTGGACCAGAACCTGCATCATCTTTTTAGCCTGGACCAGAACCTGCATCATCTTACCTGAATCATTAGCAGCGGATTCCAAATAATGGCAGAGTGGATGCTACTTCCATGTTAAAAGAGGCTTTTCTGTGTAGGCTCTGATCCAGCCTAAAAGATGATGCAGGTTCTAATACAGGCTAAAAAGATGATGCAGGTTCTGTTCCAGGTTAAAAAGTTGATGCAGGTTCTGTTCCATGCTAAAAAGATGATGCAGAAAAGTGTGTACACTAAAACCCCGAGCGTGAACACTCTAATTTCTTCTCTGATGCCAGCACCGTATGCGATCGTGTCTCACTATTTTAGATACCCGCCATTTTTTGAAGACCGTACAGATATCAATAATTGATCCCGACGTCAGGGTTATTAACCTTCAAAATCGGTCTCATGGCAAACTTCTCCTCGCCCTGAATATATTCCCCGATCGATTGCTTGTTCCCGCAAAAGAAGTCGTCATTTCCAAAGAACGGCGACTTCGCGGGAGTTTTGCAAGCGTACGGATCGTATAGATTGGACGTGGAGGTCAGGATAGATCCTCGACCGATCTCCTTATCAGAGTAGGTTGCTTCTTGCGCGTTCTGCGAACCGCTCGTCTGATAACAGATCTCGTTGTAGAGCTCCGGAAAGTTTTGATTCTCGGCGAACTGATCGGCCATCGAACTCGAGCAACACCAATCGTTGTTCTGACCCAGAACGACCGAGTTCACGTTACCTGACAGAAACTGCTGCGGCAAATGTTCGTGACTCGGCGTCAGCATGGACGCTCTGACGTCATAAGCGTTGCACTGAGCCGGAATTAATTCGGGCAAGTAAGCAGCGCCGATTTGCCCGAGAGCGTTAACAGGATAATTCGGACAGTAATTACCGTACTGAAAGTGATTCGCGAACGAATGATTAGGATAAGCCAGGGGGGGCTGGCTTGCAGCAACGTTGGGAGTACCGACGACGTTATTCGCCAATAAAATTTGCCTCTCATTTCCGTTCGGCATCAGCAAAACTCTCGAAACTTTCGACATTAAATCTTGCACGGTGTTCCAATCGAAATTTCCGGGAATTGAGTTCTTCTCGCGCGATCGACACTGACACGAACAGTCCGGCGCGCGATTATTAATTAATCTTCCGTCCGATGGGAAATCTTCGTTCGAGTATCTCTGAGCTTCGTTCACCTTGAAACTCCTTGGGCCCTTTCTTTTTCTCAAAAACGCGCTGATCGATGGAAGAATCATGCTCTGCTGGTGCTGAACGTAATTCTTCTTGAGTTTGTCATAGAGCAAAGACTGGTCCAAAGTGTTGCCCGAGTTGCCGTTCACGTCCCAAGCCTCGACGCCATTTTGTTTCAACCTGCGCCCGTTCTGTAGTTCCATTAAGAGATCGCTCGGGCAAGCACGATTGTTTAATTGACACTGCTCGAGCGGGCTGGGATTCGATGGACGATCAGGATTGTTTTGCACGTTCCCCGAAGCTGCTCTTATCGCCCGGCCGTTTGCCGGTATCGATCTTTTGTCCACGATTTTCGACTGCTTCGATCGCACCATTGACTTTGTCGGTCTCATCGGCATCAGAGACACCGTTTTTATCTGTACGTTGCCAGCCTTGTCGCAGACTCCCTTCTCTTCCAACTATAATGCGTGAAGGATTATTTCGATACGATCTTGCATTTAAATTCGACAAGTGACAAAGGGATGTTTCGTGTTTGCAAACCTGCAGGATATTATCGGCATAGTTGGGCAGTAATTGATAGCACGAGTATTTAATTACATCTTCAATTACATCAGCAAAAGTCGACTATAATTTCAATAAGAAAACGGTTAAATGGTCCAAAACATAGAAATTAGTGGGTTTAAAGAACAATTACACTGAAGTAATTGTTAGACTCAATTACAATTACTGTAATCGTGTTAAGTAATTGCAATTACTCCTTTCAATTACTGAGAGCCTCAATCACAATTACGTCTTGAAGCTAAGTAATTGCAATTACTTTTACTTTAAATTACCTTGTAATTGTAATTTCAGTCTTAGCAATTAAAATTACATTGTAATTGCAGTAATTGAATTACAAATACCAAAAAAAATTGAGTAATTGAACGAAAGTCAACCCGGCCGCATTTCCACTCAACAACCTCTTGGGTTAAATACATAGGTGTAAACATAAATAGGTACAAATAAATGAATAGGTTTCTAATTACTTTTTTTAGTGCCATTTTAGAAATTGCAGAAATAAAATTACAATTACATGTAATTGTAATTGGTAATTGCAATTAATTTGGCTCAACCAGTAGTTGTATTGTATGAATTATAGTGATTCATAAAGTAATTGCAATTACCAATTACAATTACATGTAATTATAATTTTATTTCTGTAATTTCAAATTACAGTAATTGGTAAGTAATTGTAATTGAAATTACGTTTTGCCTAACTCTGATTATAGGCACATTGTCTGTGACCGCGATTTTTCTGCGCATCAGATAAATGGTTTTAAAAACTGCACTAGACTCGGTCATTATCGAAATAAATTATTTGAAAAATAATTGTGAAGATAATACGTATTATCTTATTTGGCCGCATGGCATTTGAAATATGTGTTAGTTTATTTGAAGAGCTGAATAATTTCTTTATTTCATTGTTCGAATTCCAAATGAAATAATTTTTTATTGTTTTGCACTTTTTGCACTAAATATTGGCAAATGGATCAATTAGTAAGGATTCATCTAAACTTTTCCAGTCACCTAATGTACGTATTTGTTTTTCATACTATGTACTAAAAAAATCTTAATTTTCTTACGAAATTGGCATAACAGCAATTTTCGAAACACTATCTACCGAAATAATATTATCGTGCAACTCAATGAACTTCTGATAACCTCGTGAAAAGCATGATTTCGAGAGTTTCCTAACAACAAATAGAGTGTGGCAATTAAATGACTATTCTGTTCCAGCATTTTACACAAACTAGAATGCAATTATGTGAACAACAATAAACAATGAGAATGTCGGTTAAAAGTTTATCTGTATAAACATACTATTACCAAATTGTTAATTTCTTTACTTACTCAATACCATTGTAAATAAAGGCTCAAGAATAAAAAAGAATTGTTTGAGCATTATAAAAACAAGAACAGAACAAATTATAATGATCACATAATAAAAATATAACAGTCTTGAAATAAAATTTATAACACGAAAAAATACAATTTGAAATCTATATGGGGTAATGGATCCAATCACTGTGCTCATATTAATTATTTTTAAAGCATAAAAAATATTTAAAAAGAGATATGCAACATATACTAACTGATTTTAATGAAAAAATTTAATATCTCTTTTTTAATATTCGTTATGCTCTGAAAATAAGTATAATTAACACAGGCACAGTAATTGGTACCCCCGCAGCAATTGGGTCCCCCCTTCCCTAATATTTTACAAGTAGGTGACGTAAACAAAATTCAGTTGAAAGACTTGCAGCAAAGTTTTATAATAAACGGAGCACACTTCGAGTGTTCAATGAAAGACAGTATGAAGCATTCAATTGTCCCTTTCTCGGAGTTGCAACTAGGCGAGCAGGCCGGTTATGTTAATCCATTCAAGCCCCCTATAGTAATCAGTTTACGAACCATCTCTGCCTTCGCCAAGTAGATCCACAATTTCCGCCACGTGCTAAACTTGTGTTGGTCACTGAAGTTGTACCGCATTTCCTTCGACACGTATCTAGTCGCCAAAGGACTGCGATAATCACTATATACACCGTTTTCTACCATGGTGGCACTCATTTTGTTTAGTTCACGATCGAATCGGTTGACCGGGGAATTTTTCAAATCGATTTCGTGTAACACGAGAGAACAAGGAAGCACACGATCAGCTGATCGACTCTACACACCAGCCGCTGCGCATTCTCTTTAATGAACGCCGACGATCGACATGCCATCTGTCAACGAAGCTTTGAACCATCTTGTTCAAACTGCGTCAGCACTATGGTTCAGTAAAATTAGATTTTCTGCGCAATTTTGGTTCCCAAGGAGAAAATACTTAACCGTAGCAAACAAAAATATGACATACGTTGTTTCAGAAAAATTACAAGACTGAATTTTGTTTCGATTTCACGCAATCTTTAACACTGAACCTACCAAGCACAAAACATATAAAAGTGAAACGTCTTATAGAAGGGAGAAGTCTGAATTTATTTAAACTTTGTACGATTTTCATTATAATGTATGCTTAAATAAAGAAGTCAATTCAGTAATTTTCCACAAAAAACGTTTTTGTAATTTCAATAATTGTGAAATAGAAAACCGGTCAGTTGACCGTGGTAGGTTTAGTGTTAATTTTTTTTTTCTTTTCAAACAAATTTATTTAATAATTTCTAATGGAAGCATCTTTGTAATTTCAATAATTATGAAACTAGATTATCAAACTAAAATGTTATTTGAACGATGTGGAACTCTAGAAAAACATTATATATAAAATTATAAAACAAAATCTTCAAAAGGTAAATTGAGACTTGCAAACGCAGTTTTGAATTTCTGATAGTTCAGTTTTAGTATTTTTACACCTAACATATTTCGAATTTTGAACATTTTCTTCAACTTTTATGTTTTTGCTTCGGAGTGCTTGGTTGCACAACTAACTTGTGTACGAGATAACACATTAGATTCCATTTGCATAAATAATATAATGCGATCTACAAATTGGATAAAATCATCCGCGTTTAAGTATTCGCGTACATGGATCTCGATTCTTGTAAATTGCGATGCCATTTACAGACAAGCCAACCGGGGAAAGTACCCACGTTCCATTTTCACGTGGGACCATAACTGACCGATGTCATTGTTCTTTACATACGAAAGGAAAACCATAAATCGCAACATACCGCCTGCTTGCAAACACAAACATCCCTTCGTCATAGTCAGCGTTTATCTGTGTTAACAATCAACTGTTATCAATGGACGGCGGACTTTGTGCACATACATGTTGAACATTTTTAAAAAATTATGCCAATCCTTTTTAATCGTTAGGTACGTCAAGTAGTTAACATAAAATAGCTGTGAAAATCCGCGACCTACTGATCAATAATTGAAATTAAAATAATAGTAGTAACATAATATAAAAAAGCAATAATAATAAAATAGCAATATTTTTTTCCATTTCAATCTTAAAACTGAAAGTTATTATAACTGCTGATATTAATCTAGTTAATTATATGTTATGGTTAGTAGATTGTAAACTTTTATACACTTTTTCATCTTCATAATTAGCTCTATAAAAATTGAAAGTGGGGAAAATGTTTATCATTGACGCAAAATGTTATTTATTAACAGGCTCGTTTCCACATATTTTAAAAATTTTCTATAAATGCATAAAAATCCAGGATCTAGTAATTATTAATAAATATTTTTGAGAGAAACTAAAATTTTATAAATATGTAATATACTAGAAAATACGACTGTTTAAGCCAAGGATAAATTTTTTACAAAGAGAAATTGTTATTTAAAAATCAATTGTGATAGTTAAAATCATCTTGAAGATAATCTGACTGAAATATCTATTATTTGAAAACAAAAGTATTTTGCTCTTACATATATACCCACCACGTTCCAAGGCGTCATGTTGGGATTCGCCCATTCCACGATTATTTCACAATTTGGAAAAAGCGTCAATGATTCGGGTATCAATCTTCTTCTTCCCATGGCAGCGCCTCGATGAGTATTATACGATATCAATACATAGCTCACGAAGCCGTTGAAGTTTCGATAAACGGCAACGCATTCGACGTCGTCCGTTACTTCGTAGAAACGCTGGAAAACAAAAACTGTGTCAGCCATACAACAATTTGTGGACCGTAAATGTTTCTGCAAATTTACATTTTTATACATAAGAAAACGGCAATGAATAAAATTTATCTCTCGTAAATGGTTTCAGTGAATCAAACGTAAAATAAAATGATTAAAGGTTAAACTTCGTGTGCCATAAATATTTCAAAATTCCTTAGCACTACAAGTGTAATTCAAAACAGTAAAAAATGAAAAGAGTTTAACCATGTCAATATACTATTTTTAACATATATAAATTATTAACGAGCAAAATAAATGTTTAGCTCCTATACTATATTCGTACAAAATTATATGTAGAACTTTCTATAATTGTAATTTTACTTTAAATGTGATCACTATCACGTTTCATTAAAATTTTGAAAATGTTAAAAATATACGGAAAATTTTAGTTCTGCAATTAAAAGATTTTATCGAATTGAAGAAGAAAATGTATATTATAGTTAATATAATGATATACGTAAATAAATAATAGAATATAAATGTACACTGTAAATATATCAAATATTATAATTAGAATATATATTTGTTGTAATTTGCATTGTTGTTACTGAAGTGATACAAATATTAGGTATGCTACATGCATAAGTAACTTCAGTCCTTTATTACAAATAATTTAGTATCACGAAAATTAATTCACTAGAAAAAAATGTTTAAATCTCTACAATTTCTTACATATTTAAATTCTTTAGTTATCAACTTTATTAAGAACAGATTTTAAACAAATTAAAAAATCGAAAAGGTAAATAATTAAGTTTTTTTTTCTAGTTTCTACAGTAGGACCTCGATTATCTTAACTAAATAAGGAATGTAAGTAATATTGATTTGCACAATATAAACAGTATTGCTTATGCATCATTTTAGACTAAGCTATTTACACGTGAACTGTGTTGGGATAATAACAGATATCAGGGGTTCGGATAATGAAGATCAAACTAATGATTCTATACCAATGATTCTCATTGTTCTAAATAATAATGTTATTCGGTGTCTTTATGGAACACTGCTAAAAATTTCGACAGCCATACCTTAATAATAGTTGCGGTGCTCATGGTTTCCGGTAGCTGGTTAATATAAAGCCGACGATTATTGACGCTGGCCACAACGCCGATCCTCTTTCCGGGATAGATCTCAAACTGATCGAGTTCTTTCACAGCACGGATTGCTTCCTCCTCAGTGGTGTACATGATAAAACAGTATCCCCTGTTCGTGCCGGAGAAGTCCATCATCAAACGCAATTCGTAGATCTGCCCGACGGAGCTGAATATCTTAACGATCTCGGGCTCGTAATAATTCCGAGGGATGCTGCCGACGAAAATCTCGCATTTCGGACTTGGAGGTGGCCCTGTCCATTTCGAGGGTGGTCCTAGCTTTCTTTGCCCGTTCACCTGCGTCAATGTTAACTCGGAATCGGCGACAAATTTTAGCAATTTTAAGCAGCTGTCCATGTGTTCCTTCTTGTTCAGCAGCTTGCCGACGGATCGTACTGGCGTTGTGCAATTTCTACTGGGCATGCATACTGTAATTTCAGATAAAAATTTGTTGCTGTACACGCGGCGGATTCAAAAACTGTTTCAACACTGAGTTTCTCGTTCTCAAGAAATTGTCAAGAAATCAAGAAATTTAAAACTATTTGCAAACTATTCAAAATGTGTTGCGGATTCAAAACCTGTTTCAACACTGAACTTCTCATTCTCAAGAAATTGTCAAGAAATTTAAAACTATTTGCAAACTATTCAAAATGTGTTACGGATTCAAAACCTGTTTCAACACTGAATTTCTCGTTCTCAAGAAATTGTCAAGGAATCAAGAAATTTAAAACTATTTGCAAACTATTCAAAATATGTTGCGGATTCAAAAACTGTTTCAACACTGAGTTTCTCGTTCTCAAGAAATTGTCAAGAAATCAAGAAATTTCTCAAGGATCCATTTTGGTGTTCAAATACTTTTTGGATCCACCGTGTTACGCGATACAATAAAAATTGATTTATCCTCGTGTACCAGAGTCCCTTTTTACACGGTGGAAAATGTGTTACGATCGCATTAAAGTAAATAAAATGTGTTTTAACAACGTGTAAACGTACACATAAATATTTATCTACTAAATAATATAAACATTGATATAAATAAAAACTATTTAATTTATTTCTCAGCCTCTCGACTATAAAAAAAGAACTTACAATCGAAGGTAAAAAGTACATAAAACGTATTTAACAGTAACCGTACCAAGACAAGTTTTCAGTTTCAATTTTGTATTTTATAATTGTTGAAATTACAAAGATATTTCTATTACAAACTACTAAACGAATTTTAAATTTTAATAAAAAGCAAGCGTTTTCCAATGAAAAAAAAATTTGAAAGGATGTGTAACATTACAGTATGTTTAGACAAACGTACTGTAACTTCGAATTTATATTTCTACTTTAAAAAATCAGGTCGGAATTTCGAGTCGAAACGAATCGAAAGAACTTATTGTAAAATGCGCGTGGAAAGCAATATCGATAAATATTTCTTAGAGAATACTAAGCAAAAAATGCGATAAGAAACAACCCCTATAATTATTGTAATGTTTCGTAACTCACCCAATTGTTTCTTGTTTAGTTGCACGTCTTCCTTATTTCCAATTTCATACGAATCCATTTTAACGTTGGTTGACATTTCTTTCGCGTTAAACGTTATTTTCACTTTCCTAATTACAACATTTTTAGATGATCACGCAACAACGTTCGTTTACACAGAAGCTAGAAAGTAAAGTCGACCGAGTTCGTTAAACGAAGCCGAAGAACACACGAAGATTTCGATTGAGGGATCGATGATCGACAGATAAATGCATCACCACGGTTTGAATGGGACTGATGCGGCGGGGCCACGATGGTTCTACGGGTCAAGTGTACGGGGTCAGATGGCGCTTATTTCGGACTGTTCCCATTGGATAAAGTCATTTCCCTTCGGTCCTCGGTGACAATCTTTCTCTCTTCTTTCGATCCACGAATTTCCTTTCTGCTTCTACATTATCATTTCATCTGTTTTCAGTTCCCCCCTATTGTCGTTTGTTTTTACCCCTTCCCCTGAAATTTTGTTCTCGAGCCTCGTACAGGGCATTTATTTTTAACGTTTCAATCAACAATTACTCGAAAAACGGAACCATCTCTTTTGTATTGACTGTAATGTTTAATTTTTTATTGAGTACGCTTATTGAATTCTTAATTCAGGTGCACACTTATGCATTTAAATACTTAATTTAAATTCAATCATTTAATTTGGCTTAAATTCACGTTTGTAAGTTTTCTGTCTAATAGTATTATTTTCTTCCCGTATGTTCTACATTATTATTTAATTTGACTAATAGAGGTGCACACGTATGCATTTAAATATTTAATTTAAATTCAATCAGGTTTTAATTTGGCTTAAATTCACGTTTGTAAGTTTTCTGTCTAATGCTATTATTTTCTTACAGTATGTTCTACATTATTATTCAATTTGACTAGTAGACTTATGCATATTTATTGTTATGACTTTTTACTTTTTATTATCATTTCTTGCAATGCAAGTTCTTTTTAACCAGTGCAATGTAAATTGTCTGAAGTCGCAAATAGATACTCCATTTCTTTTGCACATTCATAAGTATGAATTATTAACTTGTTGATCAGGAGTTACACAATTAGTTTTCTACTCGAGTGTAACTTCACGTTCCAGTAACTTTCCATTACATAATTCATTTAAGTAATATTAATTGTGTACATTATTATGTATCACAATATCTGTATTACTCTCAATTACATACATTACAGCTCTTACGTTCATCGCAGAAAATCTGAAAACATTAATTATATTTTCATTCGTGACTGTTTATTTTATACTTAAAAATCTCTGTTTTATAAAGTGGAAAATGCAGAAATTTTCTGTAATTCTTTTCAATCAATTAAAAATATATGATGCACATAATGTGAGCAATTTTCACTACATGTGATATTAATAACGATGTAAAATTGAAGTCAAATTTTACAGTTTAACACGGCCACAGGTCCGAATCTTTCCAGACCGATTTCAATGCATCGACAACGTTACATTGTTGCCCGGGCAGTCTGCCATAAGCTCGAGGCTGAGGTCGAAAATCTCCTTGCGCGAATGCAGCATACAATGTTTCTCGGTCGTCAGAAACGTTTCGAGACACGAGAGACCCAAGTGAAACACGCAATCGATTTAAATAATCAGTCATCCCTTCCTATAACCGTTTATTTATGCCTACAGTTGTTTGTACACGTTGCTTTGGAAAACAATGAAAGCCACACAACGCTGACACCTCTCCCCCGCGTTACGGTCCTAGATCTCAAGAGCTACCCTAACTTGGTGGAGGCTGAAGGACTTTCAAGGACTTTGAAGGACTTTTCATTGTTCTCTGTATTGGATTGTTGAAAAGTTATTTAGCACACCGATCCTTCGAATATGTAAAAAAATCTCGACTCATTTGGTGCAATTTTTAATATGCGATTCTTAAATGTGATCGAATACTTTTGGCCATGGGTTGTACTCTCCATTTGCAATATGAAAGTCTTATTTTCAAATTCCAAATGAAAATAAATTTGGAATAAGTTTCATGATATTTGCATTTTCTATTAACATCTCCTTATCCGTAATCATATTTTTCTATCTATTATAAACTGCACGCAAGCCGGTTTGTTTTCTCTCGTTTCTATGAAATTCAAATTGTGCGATTCCAATAACATCTATCTATGTATGCAGATATGCATCTAATGATACATAATGTATAGTCTTCAGGACTTTGAAGACTTTATGACTCACATCACTTGAAGCACTTCATTGTATTGCTTGATTCTCATTTCTAATATCGTAAAATGAAAACACTGCATCAAGAAATTCGTAACAATAAATTACAACATTGTTTAAATATTAATATTGCGATTACTCTTGCATTTCTCGAAGCTGTAGAATTTTACTGTAAAATGGAATTGTTACTCACATGTAGACAGACTTAAAATACTGTAATTAGATTGCATAATTCTAATGACCGACCTAGATGTTGATGCGACCTTTATAAATAAACAATTTATATAAACAAAAATATCCTATCAAAGATCCTGTCGTTGTGAGAAATCATTCACAAGCATACCGTTCATAACACTTATTCACCGAGTCATCGCGTTTCCTGCTAAATAGAAAATTAACTTAATTTGAAATCTGCGGATGATTCACGGAAATGACTCAAATACAAAGTACATATTACTATGTGCATACAAACACAGGAACAGTTTTTAAAATTACTCTACTTGCTCATTCCATCTGCTTTTGTACAGAAACTAATCTCTCATGCTAAGGACGAGTAAGAAATTTATTTTACAGTATCGCGAAAAGGAAGGAGATCTTCGAGAAGAAAGTCACGTGGAATCGTAAATTAAAAGTACATTCACCTGCGAAAGTTCATCTATATTCATTCATCCATCGATACGGAAACAGAATTTCTCTGAAAAGAATGTTTAACAGAGCAAAAATCATCGACGATCTAGAAAACCTGCACCAGAACCTCTCTCCTTGTTCATTAATCAATTCTAGCGCAGTAAATAGCAAATTTTTTGAAGGCTCCTTATCGTCTTTAAAAACTTTCGACCTAATTCCCAGCCATAAACAAGTTGCATCTCTTTATTAAAACTTATTTCAGTCGAAGAAACTTCGTAATTGATACTCACCCATTAAACGTTCAGAATTTGATAAGTTTTCACCACAATTAGTGAAATTCAATTCTAATTAGATCAAATTCGTATCACAAAAATTAAACGGAAAACTAGTTTCATTATTTGAATCACTGAAATCATTAATCGGTTACTTACACGTATTTACGTGGGTCAACAACTGATTAACAAATATGTTTATGCGAATACGGAGTGGGGAAGATGGCGAACCTTCGGCGAAGTCGAAAAGATGGCGAAAAAATTGGTAAAAATGACGATTCGAGGTTGACGTGTTTGAAGTTTTCCTAAGATTATTAAAAATATATAACAGACTACTAAATTGAGATACCTGAAATTTTATAATTATTTTATCATTTGTACTTGTATATTTTTCGGATCAAAAGTGAACGATTTTTGTACTCAAAATCTTCATCAATCCTCTCAACATTTTAATTAGTTAACTAGAGCTTGAGATACCATGGCAACCAACATGCAAACGCCTATAACTACGTTAACTTTACGTATCCAGACAAGTCCTTAGGCACACATGTTCTACCAACACTTGTACTTGAAGAACAGGTGAAAAATCGATTTTTTGAAAATTGGGAGGAAGAATGCTGCATTAATGAAATATTGTTTATAGGCGTTGAACTGACGACACGGTGCCGAACCGTTTCAAGGTTCGCCAGGCGGGTTTGCGGCACTTATTGCAAAAATTCACACCGTCCTGCGCCAATGCACTCTGCGATAATAGCATTGTTGTTACCTGCACCGCACCGACGTTCTAACGTGACACGGAGTAGCTCGTGCTACTAAAACCACGAGCCTTCCTATCTCTTCAGTTGTCGTCCGAGCGCGCCGCGATCCGAGTCTTCTTTTTCGCAATCCTTTCGACAGAGGCCCGGGTCTAATACCAGTGACAAGACTCCCCGGTCCCAACTCTTTCTTTTTTTTTTTTTCTATCGATTGCTAATTCCGTTCCTCGCGCGCTCTGTGCCGGAATCACTTTCCTCGCTCCTCTTTCGATTTCTTTCCGAGTGGCCCTCGAAACTGTCGCGTACCATGGACTAGGATGAGAAGTGTCGAATCGGTTATCTGTCGGACAGTGTCAGCGATAGATTCGTGTTGCGCGAGTCAATTCTACCAGGTGCACCAATCTCGAGTCACTATTTTCCGATTGGAAATACATGACAGCAGCACTAAATATAATTTCACATTTTCTAGTTGCTACGAGCGAATTTTTAATTACCAATCAACGAAAAATAGTGAATTGATACACTTAATATTCGAATTTTTACACTCGAATTTTGAATTACCAATCAACGAAAAATAGTGAATTGGTACACTTAATATTATGCTGAAGTGAATCAAAGTGTGAAATTTCAAACAAACGCGACAATTAATATTTTCTTCAGGATTATATCTGGAAATATTTGATTAGAGATTAGTATATTACGTAGTGTGTTAGAAAAATTTGTAAACTATTTCACAAGTTAAATTAATATAGAAGTTTACAGTAAAACGGAATAAATTTCAAATTTTCTACTTACAACAACTGTTGAGTATATAAATTCATAGTAAATATATGTTCAAAATATTAATTTCCAATCGTGGAAAAATAGTGCATTGATGTGCTTAATATCATATAACTGTGAATCAAAGTATAAAATTTTTTATGTTTATTTCTGGAAATATTTGATTAAAATTTGTAAATAATTTTACAAATTGAATAAATATAGAAAGTTACAGTAAAACAGAATAAATTTTTAATTTTCTACTTACAACAACTGTCGAGTATATTTTATAGTAAATATATGCTGTATGTATTAATTTCCAATCGTGGAAAAATAGTGCATTGGTGTGCTTAATATCATATAACTGTGAATCGAAGTGTAAAATTGGAATCAAACGTGATCAATAAATATTTTCTTCGAGATTATACCTGAGAACATTAGAATTCTATTAGAGATTTACTAATACACTTATGACGTAGTGTATTACAATTTTTTTTAAACGAGTTGTACATATTCACAGTAGAACAGAATAAATTAAAATTTTTCTGTTCGCAACGTGTGATAAATATGTACATTTTCGGTAAATATATGTTCGAAGTTTTCCTTTAGAATCAAAGAAAAATGAATAATTCACTGGTGCAGTTAATGTTATGCTGAAGTGACTGGCAGTGTAAAATTTCAAAGAAACGTGATAGTAAATATTTTTACCGTTAGAGATTAGTATATTACATGTTGGAAAAATGTGCAAATGAGTTTTGAGCGCACAGATTTCCATGAATCTGTGATATAATGTAATTAGAGCAAGGAATTGAAATCTAGAATTCAGGGTATGAATTTCGAAATCGCCGCGACGAGCTATTGAAGTGAAGAATAACTATAATGACTGGTTTCAAAATCACAGCACAGTGACTCCAACCTGGCTGCCTGGTAACAGGATAATTCGTTACTAGCCTGAGACTTCTCGTAATGCGACGAACAAGAGTGAGAATTGCACAAAGAGCTCATATCATCGTTGTTTTGTTTAAATTTTCGTGAGTGACGCGACCAATCCGTGTGGAACATGTGGAACCGGAAGGTGTTCATCAGGATTGTCGAAGTGGTGTGTGAAAGTCAATATTCGAAGTACCTTAACAAAACCCTTGGAACATTAAAAGTTGCATTCTATGTTGAATTTAAAATTAACATTTTATAGTTTCCGTCACAAACAAAACCCTTGGAACATTAAAAGTTGCATTTTATGTTGAATTTAAGATTAAAATTTTACAGTTTCCGTCACAAACAAAACCCTTGGAACATTAAAAGTTGCATTTTATGTTGAATTTAAAATTAAAATTTTACAGTTTCCGTCACATATGGTACATTCCAATGTAAGCATCCTAATTGATTTAACTCCTCGTTCTCAAGGCACAAAGATAATTCCTTCGGATGTTCCCACAATCAATTATTTGTAATTACTCCCACGTTTAACGATTCACAGCGAAGCGAGGAAAAAGATTGAACAAGAAACAATGAATTTAAGTTGTTTCCCGGCTTTCTATTTCGTTCGTTCAAATGGAGAGATTACAATTGAAGAAACGTACGATTTGCAGGTGCTTTGTCTCGCTTGCGTGGTGGCGCTTAGGGTAACTGACGATGAGAGTCGGAGGGTCTTCCATTATCTGAGAAGTCGAAGCAGGGAATGGTCCCTTTTGAATAATGTCACGTGGGGTGCAATAGGTTTGAACATTTTCATTTCATTTCATTTAATCATCATACTCATTTATTTCAATACGAGTCAATTCATTATTCGAACGATAAGATAATCAATTGAGCCGTTCACTTGTCAAATCAATTAATTCTGCAAAACGAAAACTAGAGAAAATTTATGAAACAGTGTAGGGTAAGGGACCCAATTACTGTGTCTATATCAATTATACTTATTCGTAAAGCATAATGATATATATTTATTAACTGATTTTAACGAAAAAAATTGAATATCTCCTTTTATATGTTATATATCGCTTTTTAAATATTCGTTATGCTTCATTGTGAAAAAAATTGAATATCTCCTTTTATATGTTATATATCGCTTTTTTAATATTCGTTATGCTTGAAAGATAAGATTTTTTGTCCTAAACGCATAAAATCCGTAATCTATTAATTAGATTGAAGAAAACTACCCGCGAATTGCTAGATGGTCGTTAATTATAGAGCAACTCGAGAAAAAACGCAGATAAAAGAATGTACACAGATCATAAATAAATTTCTTCTTATGAAAATGGAGATACGAGATGCTATCGTTCGAACACTTTCGTTACTAATTGCTTTTCGATTCAGTGAACTTCGCTAGTCCGATATTCCAAAACACCTGTGTATCATGGCATTCATCTCCTTTCTAAAGATAAGGAAATGAAAGTCTCCATTTTGATAGATTCAGTAATTGCATACCAGTCTCTTACCTGATAAGATGCAGAATTCATGAACAAAACGATTGCCGGAAGTCGTAAAAACATTCATTAACGAGAATTTCCTTTCATCTCTGGCGGTACCTTTAATGTGTTAACAGAAAAGGAAAGGAACAAACAATATTTAACGTTAGATCCGCAAAACACTAAAAGCGACTACTCTACATTATTTTATAAAAATAACAGGAACGTATTTATTCAGTTTTTAGCGATTTTTTATTATAAAATATGTTCATAAACGTAAATGTATTCAATATCTCATACATACATCTTTACAATTTCAATAATAAATAATTTAAATATTTGGGAATTTGGTATTTCTCTATTTCTCTATAATTCAAAAGAGTGCAAACAATTTGGTGAAATAGTGACTTAAGAGAAAATTGGAAAAGCTAGTTTGTTTGCAAAAATTACATAAACGAAATTTCACGAACGTTCTCAGTTTATTGACTCAGTTTATTGCACTAAGGAAAAATTCAGAATAATTCAAAAGAGTGCGAACAGTTTGTAAAATAGTGACTTAAGAGAAAATTGGAAATACTAGTTTGTTCGCAAAAATTGCATAAAAGAAATTTCGCGAACGTTCTCAGTTTATTGACCAGGTGCACTAAAAGAAAAGATTCAGAATAATTCGGAACAGTGCGAACAGTTTGTAAAATAGTGGTTTAAGAGGAAGTGATTTTAAAAATTGTTTGTGGCTTTAAGATGCATAACCTGTGACTTTTGTTAATCTAGGCGCCGCTCTAGCGACTGCGACTTGTGGTGGTTACATAATAATAACGACGGGTCTTCTCGTTGCCGCCGCCACGGGAGAACTCACCGGTCGAAAGACGGTAATTCTTTTCCATTTTCGTTCCTCTCTTTTTCGTGTGCTAATTGCAACACGAATGAGAATTCGTCAAGTGCGTATCCTAGGAATCCTTAAGTTCTTTCAGTTTAACAATTATACAAGACCTTGCAATCCCTAATAGACCTATTGTTTGAGCTCCTGGAGATATTCTTTCCCCTTTACGGAGCATGGTGTCCTTCGACGACACTGATTTTTATCGGGTCCCACTCTTCTCTTATTGAATGACATGGCTTTCAAAATTTATCCATGATCCATACAATTTATTCATTTGCCAAGGATTACTTTCGTTCTAACAATTACATTCTTTAGATCGTTCTGCTTTTACAGTGTATGTAAATACGTAAATAACAATAGTAGAAAACATTTTAACAATTAATAGAATTTATATACATTTACAAATTCAAATGATAACAGTGAAATTTTATATATCGATTGATAGATTGTGAGATTGTACACATTTAAGTATCCCAATGATAATAGTTTATATTCTAAAGTTGAATTCTAGTCACATCAGTGAAAGATATTTGTTCACAATTATTAGACAAATACAGTTGATACTGCTATGTTTTCTTCCTTGCAAGCCAGCACAGTCTAATTCAAGGATAACAAGGATTATCAGACTTATAAATCTTCCAGCCTCTTGCTCAGAAAATGTTAAAAAATGGAATATTATTCATCGTCACACTTGCCGCATCTTGAATAAATTATATTTATATTTTTACAATTCTCACGATTTGAATGCGAAGCATACACTGGTGGAGGTAAATATAAAAGTCTGGAAACTCTACGAGAAAACAAATATCTGCATCCAATTAGTTCGAACAACTCGTTACCATGACGATGTTGTGCGCACCGGCCGTGCAAAATGAATAGAATTCCTCAGGAATTAAGATCAGAGGCATTCTCCAAGGCAAAAGATTTCACGCTCTCACGATGATAATCTCAATTATTATTACGTTTCCAATATCCTTCCTGGTGCGCGTCGGTTTCTTCGGGACACGCCTCGTCCATTACGCACGATGCCGATCAGCATAATAATCGCGTCGCGTCGCGTCGTGGCACGCCGGCTGACAGATCGCCATTTCCCAAGGATCATGTTTTTCCCTTATTAATTCATGCAGGCCGCGACGAACCGTTTCGAAACAGATCACGCATCCGAACGGTACCGTGAGAATATCGGCGTGGCAACGCGTCCAGGTAGATCTGTCATTGATGGCCAAGGCTGTATCCTTAGCGCAACGCTAGTCGCAAGATGAACCACGTAACCGCATCCTTGGAGTATGACCACGTAATGCGTGCACCACTGCGACTTATTTAATGACTCACAACTCTCGGGCTGGGCGGGTCACGAGATGATTCCTGCATGCGTATCCGTGTACGCTTATCGCGATTTCGGAGCTCAAAAATGGAAAAATTGTTTTTTAAATTAATAAGTGATGTTTTAAGAACATTCCAAAGAAAGCAAACCTGAAAATAATTTTTATCCCCCACACCCACGACCAACAGGAGGCCGGCAATGTTCGAGGAAAAAATTAAGAACGTGAAATTGTCTCCTTTCACATGATTTTTCCAATATTCAAGTGCAATTTGAAAGAAAATTATTAGAAATAGCTGAGTTGGGTTTAGACAATGCGAAAGCTTACATCCTCTAGGATTTAAAACGATGTTGAAACATGTAATTGTTATTACATTTTGAAAATTATAGTTTTTTCAAGTGAGCACAAGTTTTTCGCCGGAATTTGAACTATAAACACGCAGATCTCAGCCGGGACTTAATAGAACCTTGCACCGACTACACTGTGATAAACTAATTAAATTATTGACCAAACAATGCAAAATAATTCATTTGCGACAACTTGCAACAAATCTACCAGAAATTACAGATTTAGTTCTTAGTTAGAACAGGCATATTAATTCCACTTCAAATTCAACTCGCGGCCAAAATCAAATTAATTAATGATATAAATATTTAAATTTATAATATAAATATTTTTCTTTCTATACTTGATATAAAAATGTTGAGTCCACAATTTCTCTTCGTATGAAAAATAGCTTGGATCGTTAAGGGTTAAATCGAAGTTGCATTGACTTTGAAAAAACTCAAGGTCACCTTGACATCTCAGAAAATGTGAGATACAGAAAAATCAAATTGTACTCATTCGGCGCGTGCCTTAAAATGCTACATAATTAATTAAAAGGTTTCTTACTGACTCACCCTGTACATCGAAAAAGAAAAATTAAAATTATTTACAAATCTATACAACAAGATACCCACAGAGAAAAATAACAAGGTTGTCTGTATTTTCCTTCAGCCCGTTCACACTCCGTGATTCATTTTTTCACTTTTGTCCCCCGAATTTAGGAAAGAAATTACACAATCGTGGAAGCGGAAACGACTTGGTATTAAACGATTGTTCTTTCAGAATTATTTTGATTGTTCTTCAGAAGAAATTTGAATATCGTTTTCTTTTTCCATTCAAGGAGCTGTTCTTTCTCGGACTCGGCGTTATTCTTTTCGGCATCGTTGGCGCTTTGTCCCTGGCGTCCATTGAAAACGTACCCGACGATTTGGTAGACAACGCCGCGGTGTTCGGGGCACTGTGCATATTGACGGCTTTGGTGTTCATCGCCGATTTGCTGATGAGTTCCCCGAAGAAGAAAATTAGTCAAGGCATGACAGAATTGTCTAGCAAAAAAGGTACCTCGACGAGAAGAATCGTATATGCATGAGGCGAATATTATCGGCCTATAAATAACGGCTTGTGTCCATAAAACACGCGTTCCGTGCCGAGACGTTTTTGCTCGACTTTCCACTCAGGCAACTTGACGTTCTGGTTGTCGATTGATATGTTATTACTAGACTGCGGATTTTATGCATTTATGACAAAAATGGGCAGGCGTATTTTAACACTAGAACTACCAAGCAGTAAATGCAACTGGCATACATTGCCTGATAATAACAACACACTTGCATTTGTTTAGATTTCTTACCAGTTTTGTTTAAATATCTACTTCGATAGAGAAGTTTATTCATTATTTCTATAAGAAAAAATTAGGAGCAAGTCATTTTGACTCCTCCGATAGTTCCAGTGTTAAAACAGTAAAAACGTAAGAAAAATTTTTAAATGCTGTTACATTACTTTCAACCTATTAACATATTATCCCATTTGCATCATTAGTGTATATATATAAGCACAATTTTCTTGATCACTATCAATTAATTTTTTCTTATAATACTGAAATATGAAGTACTTGTAGTCATTTTTGTACTTAAATATGATAAAAGAAAAAGTTTGGTAACAAAGGCCTTCTTTTCATATTTCCTTATGATGCAAATGAATTAAGAACGAAAATTTTCTATTTCACTCTAGTCTGTTGCAATTCAGGTAGAAAATTTTGATTTTGCATAAAGATCCGCAGTCTTGTTATTATACATCTATTTCATTGTACAGGGTGTTCTACTACAGGTGGGAGAAAATCTAAGGGGTGATTCAGAAAGTGTGTGACATCAAAGCCTAATCATTGGGTGCGGGCGAGGACCCCTTTTGATACGTTACTGTCGCGCGCCTTTATGACGTAAACGACGTACACCTCTGTCGGTCGGGTTGCCGCATTTTAGGCGGATTTTGAATTGATTAGAACTAAAAAATGAAGCCGAAGATCCTTCGAGAACCATTAGAATGTAAATTAGCACGAAACATTTTTATATTTTCTTTACCAAAATAAATTTTACTTCTCTGTCTAGTGATCGATACCAAATCGATTTCTACATAAAAACATACTTAAATTACGTTAAAAATCTTAAAACTCATTAATAGACCCACAAAGTAACAATTTTTACTCAAAGTCGTGAAAAATCAAAATTCTCAGCGACAAATAACAAAGAAACTTTTCATAAAACATCTCTGTAATTTTTTCTGCGCCAAAATGTTAAATATTTGCCAAGTAAAAATTCGAAACAGAAATTCCATAGTTCGAAATTGGAAAATTGTGTTTACAGAAGCTTCAGACTCATAGAACAGACAATTTTCAACGAAACTAACGAAATTACAGATTTGAAGATGAAGAAACTAAAACTAAGCGACGAAAAATAACAAAGAAAATATTTTTAGTACCATTGTGTAATTATTCTTTGTCCGTTTAACAATATTGTAGCTAAACACTTGGCGGCCCTGACTACCGAGAAGGAATCAAAACCGGCAAAATCGACTGCGAAATCGCAGGACGGTACCATAAACGACGGTTTCGAGAAAACAGAAGAGAGACAGCAGAAAAGTTCACCGGAAGAGATCACCGAGGATCCGAGGAGATGGGAACAAGATCGTCCGACGAGTCAGTCCTTCAAAGGGATGCCAAGGGACGAAGAAAATGGACGTTTGGTGCGCGACGAGTCTGAACGTAGGGAGTACACGCAGAATTTCGAAAATGGTAGAGCTCTCAGAGATTCGGCGAGGCTTCGAAGCTCTGAGATGCAGAAGAACGGAACCCGAGACTCGTACAAGATGGACCACAGACACGACATGCCTAAGATTGTTTATAAAGTGCAGGATATTTATCAGCGACCTGTAGATGAAGTGGACACTCCCCGTTTTCCAACGGAAATGGCCGCCAGAAGTGAAACCATGTTTGCCAAGGTTGTTAATCCAGGTGTGAAAATTATGAAGGTGGAGCACGACGTTGACGAAGCCTTCGAGTCCTACAGGTAGATCTGTCATTACATAAAATAGCATATTCAGAGACGATACTAAATTCTAAATTGTTTAAATTTAAACAACGGTTTACAAATTAATTATATTTGGATATTTAAATGCAACTGTATATTATACTTTATTCAACGTCACTGCTAAGAATATCTATCTTATATCTATCTTATAACAAATGGAGATATCGTTAGAATAATTCATTATATATTGAACAAAAAATTAAAAATAAATTGACCATTATATATATTTTGTATAAATGTTGAAGGTGACTTTTCGTTTAAAGCGTACAAAAATGTGAAAACTTCTTTAAAGGGACAGTCTGATAAAGCTTAACGCAGACACATTTTATTTTAGACTTATTGAAATTTTTTTACAAAAATATGAATTCGCATAATGTCTTGCAGTGTCAAGATAAGAATAAGTTATATTTGTTCTACCTTCGGTGTATCGTGCAGTGATAAGAAATTCTTATTTTTTAATCAAATTGTATTAGCAGAAAGTATTATTTATTATTCAATCATTCATTCTTACGAATGTGTCTACTCTGCTCTCTATTTATTTTTACCGTTGCCCTGTTTACGTTTCTATATGCGACAGATATTATTAGTAATATTAATAATATTAATACCATTCATCTCATATGTAAATATATTAGCTAATTTATTATAATTTTTGGTGTTACGTAACTTGAAAATCTTTCCAGGTATTCGGATACCAGCCAGTATGACAACGTGCCAATTCGCATGCGAGGAGCATCACCGAACCACAAAAAGAATCGCGACGTCTCCTTCAACGTTCCGTCGCCGCCGAAGAGTTATGGGAAGGCGTACAATAAAACAAAAGACGAAATGGAAATGTTGGAAGAGTGTTTCGGCTCCCTTCGAACGGCCAGCACAGGTACGCAAACACCTGGGGCAGCTCGAACACCTTCGTCGCCTACTGATCCTGGTTATGTTCGACACACTGCCAGTAACTGGCCCCAAGAGACGAAGATGAGGACACCCGGTGGTAGCCCCGTTCATGTGAAAAATTAATTCGCTCTAGAAAGACTAAGCAACTCGCCCATTTGCCGGCATAGCTATTTATTTGTGACAGTAAATCATCTTTTTTTTTGTTTAATATTTTAAGCAGTATGAACAATGTATTTTTACTATTTTTAACTTGAGACTCGAGGAGCCCTTTTGTTATTTTTTGCAGGGTTAAGTGTACAGAATTTAGCGATCAGTTTTATAATGTTACGTTTGGTTTATCAGCCATGAGTAAATTTTCTTATATTGTTTTGTCAAAATAGAAAATAAGCCATTCTAGTTGGGTGTTTTAAGGATTTTTTAAAAATATTTAATATTGTATTTGGTAGATTCGCAGAGTTCATAAACGAATGAAATTTCCAGTCTAGATTCCAGTAAAATATATTTTTTATCTGTAAGGTTCAAATTTTATACCTTTTACAGAAAATATTTTTTTTTATAGAAACCTTATACTCGGACATGAACGTTCTATTACTTTATGTGAAATGTCGAATGTTTAAAAATACTAAATATTACTGAGAAGGAAATAATGCTATTGTATTTATTGTGCAAGTCGTATTTAGGATTATCTTTTTGACGATTTATTATTTTGTATTGATTTCTGTTTTCTTTCACTGCCTCCGGTTTATCAATAAATACATATGTAATACCATGTTTGTCGTTTATTTTGTATTTAAACAAAAGTATAGTATAGTATTTTATTAAATGTGCTGGAGGGATAATTATCGGCTTAACAAAATCCTGTGCAATGATATAACTTCTTGTTAAATTTCATCAGATTCGTCTAGTTAAAAAGGAGTGGGAAGTTTAAGATAAAAATTCCACAAGGTTCGTATATGTAGAAATTTTAATATAAAGTTTAACACCTCTGTTCACATCGATACGCGATACGTACAATAATTAATAATAATGTCTCCTTAAGATAAAATGCAACCGCAACTTGTTAGTCTCCATCAAAACAGTACTCGTTAAACATTAGTCTTGAAACGGATTTACATAAAGTATAATCATTCGTGTACCGTATTGTTTCTTTTTCTTACGTTTCGTATAAATAAAACAACTCTACACCGAGGCTCCGTTACAAACTCTTAGCCAGCGTAACAACTAATCAACCGGCTGTTCCTTCGGGAGGAACTCGCCGTCCGGATCGAGAAGAAAAAGAAATCAATCGGAAGACGCGACATTGGTCGAGAGCGTCAACGCGTTCTGCCGTCTTTCGCCAAAAATCGGGAACGTCTCTTCGCGTTCTCTTCTCCGATCTATCGACTTTCCCGTCTAAAACGTTTCTAAACGCGTATTTACAGAGCCGAGAATAACTGCTTAGATATTTGAGCATTCGTTCTTCTTGTCTTCCTCCGTCTTCGGCGCATCAACGTTCACGTGTTACGTACAAATTGGCTGACGTTGGCGAAGACGACGGTGCAACTAGATCGTCTTATTCTACGATAATATTTAAACCGTTCCGGTAATCTCGGTTGTCTTGATCGTCGATGCACTCTCGCGAATGCATCGGCTCATTTGCTCGATCGTTCATTACTCTTTCGTTTTCATCGTACAAGATGAAATGCATGGGACACTTCACTTTCGAACGAAAGTTCGGCTCTTCTTGTTCTCCGCTCGTGGCAAACCTCGCGTTCGTTCTTCGTTTTTTGCTACTAACAAACATATTTACAGATTCAAAGACTTTCAACAGCTCCCTCCGAACATCCGAATGGCTCCCCGTCATTTTTTACAATACCACCCCCTCGATAATAAATAAATAACAACAGAGTAAAACGCGAAATTTGGGTATCTCCCTGAACCACGAACAATATAAAATCATTCTTGATATTGACTATCATTGTTAGTGAATATTTTCTTTCTCTCTCTCTCTCTCTCTCTTTGCTATTTTCCTATTCTGCGTGTTCATCAGAGAGGTCGATTTCGAGCAAGAAGCATGCAAGATCTTGATTCGTTAATTGGGCATTCGTGGACTTAATTAAACGTTATCAGAGGACGTTCGCTCCAATATTCTTAGACTACAGACTCCTCGGACAGACATATTTTCTTTGCTTCGTACTCCCTTCGTTTAAATAGGTATGTACAACGATCGACGATCGATTGATCAACAAGAAGGACCTGATCGAGGGCCTTATCTCATTCCAAACCCGATGCCAGTGGCTTGATTGTTGGTCGCCCTTTGTTCCATGGTGATGTATTGTCTAATCAGCCGCGAGATTTCGTGTGCTTGCTCTGTCTGGAGCCTGGTGATCCGTTGCTGCATCAAGTTGCCACACTTCATGTCCAAATAGAGGGTCCCTTCCTCGGACTTCACTTTTCTGGTGGATATTACTTCGGAGTACGGATACTGATGCAACGTCTCCTGCAGAATTATATACAATATCTTTAAGAATTTATTTTGCACAAACATTGCTAATGTAGATATCTATTGCAGCGTCATATTAATTGGAACACAGTTTCAGTAATAATATTATATTGATTAGATTCGATGCATCGATATGGATTTGATGCATAGAAATAAATGAGTAAGTCAAGCGGAAAACAGTGAAAAGCATTTAAAGAATTTGAAAAAACATAGTTTGTAACTCTATAATGTTATTCTCTTAAGAAGAGATAGGGTAAGGGATCCAATATTCATTATGCTTTAAAAATAAGTATAATATAGACACAATAATTGGTGCCCCCATAGTAATTGCATCCCTCATCCTAAATGTCTGTGTTGGTATCCTGTAACTGTCAGAAAGCTTGATAATGGAATTGCGGCATGACTGTTACCGTCATCGTGACATTAACCTCTGAAGCACTGTACGCCGCTATAGCGGCTTCCGTGGAAAGCATCAGTTTGAACGGTAACGCCACTATAGTGGCTTTTGTGCCCTCTGCGGCGAGGCGCGCCGTCCCTGGGAGACAGAGTTGCGGACGAGTGCTTGAGAGGTTAATCGTAACGAAAACTCGATAGCAAGTTGAAGAAAGTGAAGCTGAAAGTCGGCGAGAGATAATGTTTCCACAGCGTTAGGTTTCTTACGTGTGTGATTAAATCGATGAAATGCACGCCGTGTCTGTTGAGCGCCAGAATGTGATCGCCGCCCTTCTCTTTCCCTTCGGGCACCCTTTTCACGGCGAAGAAACTGGATCCGAACAGCGGCCATTTCCACAAAATTTCTGTAACGTGAACACGGGACCGTTATTGTATTATCCGTTCTATCGAGAATATTTATTAAATAATTTTTATTACAGAAGCAGGCTTTGAGGAGCCCCTACCGTGCCCGTCGCTGATCCAATATTTAAATCGACGTGTACGGACAAATGTTCAAATAGAATTGAAGTATATAATTGCATACTCTGCGATCGCGAAGAAACGCTCGAATATCAAATAATTGGTGGCTGATTCACGATCTAATTACAATACTCACCGAGAACTTGTGCCTTACAGGCGGCGACCGTGTTGTGTTGCACATTGTTCCACGCTTGCTGAACCATGTTCGACCATTGTTGCGGTCGTGGCTCTCTCAAACTGAGCACCGGCTTTGGCAACAAGTATTTGATTTCTTTCGTGGTCGGCTCGTGCGCCATGTCCGCCGCTCTGTGCAGCAAAGCTGCTATTTGTGCCATGTCGTACTGTAGTAAATAAAATTATTCGTTTCAATTTTGCAACTCCATTAATTTTAAGGTTTTTAAATATTCCATGTTTGAGAATAGTTTAACGAAGCAGTCACTTGGTTTTTACCAGATCTTATTCCTAATATTTCTAGTTGTCTAACAGTCCATAAAAATCAACTGAAAAATTCTTTTAAGGATAATTCAGAATTAATTTAACACGTTGAATGGCGCATTTTGTAGGTTTCACACAAATTTTGCTTATTTTGTGCAACTTATTTGGTCAAAGTTGTTGATGAAAGTTGTCAGTTATTTGATAATGAAGTTTTCAGCTTACACTATAGTCTAGGTAATTTCAGTAGTAATAAATCGATATTCAGTGGAGTTACTTTTACGGGTAAAAATAATTAATAACGTTGGCTGTACTCACGACAACTTCCTGAGGTAAATGGTCGCCAGGTAGAACTAGCAGAAGACCCTCCAGGTAATCTGGAGCGATTTGGTTGAACACAACTTCTATATACAGCGGGGCGTCCAGTCTGAGAGGGTAGTACCAAACGGATCTAGATTTTCAAAAAATTTGTCAAAATACAATAAACCATTATGGAATCTTGCAAAATTGAAATATTAGATGCAGAAATTAATTCGTAGCATTTTTCGGTGAATTTTTTGATGATTTATAAAAAATCCAAATACATTCCACTTGTGCACTTACTCTATTTTATAAATGATTAACGAACGTTCAATTTGACGGATTTGGATTTAAAATAAAGTGACAACTGATTACTATTTGCGGGAGCTCCGAATTAATTTTTACATCTAATATATTTCAGAAATGTTTTTAATTGCAATTAAGTACCTGCAGAATATTAAATAGAAGACTTGATGATTCTTGTGGAGCTCAGTCGTCACGTCCAGCACGTATTCGTCTCTGGCTAACGGCATGGTGAATGCATCACCATCAACGATGCAGTACAACGAGAATTCGTCCATCTCATGGGGATGTCTCACGGATATTACGTTACACATCTCTTCGATGACATCCTTTCGAAAAGAGACAAAGTTAATTATTGTCTGCAGCGTTCGGACGCCAATCCATGATTTCTCAAATGTTTGTCAAAGTACTGCGCATATTCATGCAAAAATATTTACGTAAATGCTACGCAAAGTTCTATAGAATTTAATATGATTTCATTTATTTTCTATCCCCAAAGGGTACTGAAACTTGCATAAACATCAGCAGTCTATAAATATTTAACGTTTGAAACCGTTACTATTATATTTAAAAAATTAAATAGTTTCATACCATGATGCATGGCATAAAACATAATTTCTATTTTGGTTTATCAATTTTATTTATTTATAAAATAAACAAGTTTCGGAGGTGTCTAGTTGGGAAAATCGATGAAATATAAACTGGATTTTTTTTTTATTTTAGGTTTGAGTGAAATTTTAAAAAACTACAAATAGTATTTAGGCTTACCTGCACAACCGTGGTACACTTGGTGTTGATAACCCTCTCCGTTCCACCTGGCAATCTATAGATCTGTCTCTTGGCGTTTCTGCCAGCGCTGATCGCCATGATTTCGTCGACACTCGGCACATTCTTCCTTCCTCCGTACTTAACAGTCTTCCTAAGATTCTGCAAACACACCGTAGCGGTGCCGTGGTAGGCTCTCCTTTTGTCATACGCCGCCGTTTCGAGGTATTTGGTCAGGTAAGGCCTCAAGCCGTCGCTGCAGGTGAAGTAGGCAGCGACGATGCTGAAGATCCTCCAACCACGCTGACAACTATCGGGGTTCGGACTTTTGTTGTTCGTCGTTTGCTTCATTAACTGGCAATAAACCTCGTCACGGAGTTGCTCGTACTTGTGGCAGTGCTGCAACATATTATTATTTCAAAACTTCAAATCCTTTCGAAACAATTTCCAGAAATCGAATTACAAATTTCCTGGCACGATTTCTCTAGTAAATGTAAATCTCTGTAATCATCTCACTTCTCGCTGCATCTTTGTTTTCTATATCAATATTTTTATAAAGACAATATTCTTAACTTTTCTCAATTTGGTGTAAGAAAACTTTTTGAATAAAATGAGAGACAAAAAAAAATAATAATATCACAGATGTGTGAGCAATGTCTGCCAAAATAAATAATTTTGGTGGAACTGGTTGGAAAGAAAATTTTTCTGGAAACCAGCAGATCTATATACAATGATTTACAAATATATTTATATAGGACCATGCCAGCAGGGTGTTTTTATACTAGCATTTTTAGGAGATAAGTATAACAAAAGCTCGGCATAATTGATGGATAATTTTTGCAGTTTCAGTTCCTGTTTACGAGGCGAGAATGGTGTCCCTTGGTGTCAAGTTGCGTTGATTGCCGCGGACCTATCAGCGAGAAGAAGAGAAAGCTGGTTTCACTCTCGGTAATTGTTTGAGGAATTAACGCCTCGCGAGTAATTGCACCCGCTAAGATGTTGATCTACCTTCGAACAGGTTGTTTTTGGAGAAATGATGAAGAAATAGTGGAATGAAATCCAACGAGCGTGCACGCTCAGAAGCCTAACTTTATTCTTCTTCGAGTAATATTCGTGAGTTTTCGTATTGTGTGATAATTCTGAGATAGTTTCAAGATAATGGCCCGGAGAAAGACCGATGAAATTGACAAGCATGAAGCAAAGTTTCCTTTTTGTAGCAGCGAAAAGAACCTCGGATTCAGTTAGGGTGATCTCCGCGCATCATTTAGAACGTGATCGATGTACTTTCTTCAGAGAAAATGGGGTCTGATGAGATAATTCAAGGGAAATCACAAACCTCTATTGCCGCATGCGCACTATTACCCTGCAGTGTGCTACTATTCACTGTCCTATATAGACGACTTCTTCGGCATGTTTCATTATACTAATTTTATTGCAAAGCTGAACGAGATATAAAGCTTTCTAAGCTGTCAATTACACCTAATGATATCTTTCTGTGCTACTCGAAACTCGCTGAAAGTCACAAAATGCTACTAATTATTATAATACCCTACAATCTTTCTAACCAGATGCGAAGAACATGTTTTCGCAACTTTGCTTCTCTTTTTAATGCATCTACTCTCCTACGCACCTTTAATTATAATCATTAGACGTCATTAATGTAGAATGCTCGAAAGAAAATATTCTCGTCGCTCTTTGCCGTTACCAATTAACGATCTATTCCAGACTCATTGCAAATGCAGGTAAAAACTACGTATAGTCCACGATTTAATAATTGATTGGCTGTCATTCTTTACTTTGCTAATAAATGAAAAGAAAATATTGAAGATAACTGAACAAATTTATGATCAAATAGAAAATCAAGGAAATCTTTTATTGATTATCTTTGGTTTAATCAAGTTACCATTCTTTAAAGGAATCCTAAATAGTACATGAAATAGAAAATATTTTATCATAGTGAAGTTCCTCTACCCTAAAAAATAATTGGAAATCAATATTGAGCAAATAACCTAGCTATTGAAGAAAATATAGGCATACAGTAGACATAAATTTTCTCCTTTTTTAGGAAATTACTAAATTAATAAATCGCAGGGCAAGGGGTTAAATAAATCATTTTGATTTTATGGATTGTTTGAGGTTGCTGTGCTGGCAGTCAAAGTGTTAGATCACTAAATCAGTTGGCCACGGGTTGGTCCAAAAAATTCAGTATTGCACAAAACCATAGTACTCACCATCAAGATGGTGTAAACGCATTTGACCTCGCTGGTGTCCGGAGGAAGAGGTTGGTCGCCCATGTACCTCATCAGGCAGAGGAAACATTCAACGGCTAGACCACTCAAATCACCGTCCAGCCTAAGCAGACTCTGCTCTATTGGCACAGGGGAGTACTTGACGAGATCCACCTGTTCCTTCCAGGTCCATTCCGCGCCATCTTGTTGACCTTTACTCTTCTTGCTCTTCTTTTTGCTCTTGAGCGACTCGATGACTTTCAGAGAACCGCTTATGGAGCCATCCGCGGTCTTCAACATCTCGAATCTGTCGAACGGAACACAGAAATCAATACTTTCGTTCGTTCGGAGAGCGTTCAACATTTCTGAGGTGTTATCGGCACGGGTCCGGCGATCGTACGGGGGTTCTAGCCGCGCAAGAAGGCTGCTCGGATCAATTTAATGAAGAAACGGGACTCGGAGGCGACGCGAGTAATAGTCTTCGAAAATGGAAAACCTCTTGACGAAGGTGCACCGGCCCGTAAACGGATTTTCCATTGCTGGATGTTGTTACCGACGGGGAAAAAGTCCCGTTCAGAGTACTGAATGGGTGGTCGTCGCTTGTCAAAGTCGTGTTTAGGAAATCGGTACTCTAGTTAGGTGTTTTAATGAGCCTCCTTTAACGCTGCTCCTCGCATCCTGCTCGTTCGTTATTCTTTCTACGTTTTTACCCTGGTTCTTCTCGCGCTCGATTTATTATCCTACTTGAAATCTATTTTTACGTTTCTATACTGGAATCGGGCCCCCTAATCGCGATATGTTAACTCCCACACCCTTCTCAAGAATCGTTTCATCTGAACATTTCACCCATTTTTGCTTCAAACAAATTATGTTTCATTCATATCGTCACATCTTCAGGACATCTCACAGCAATCTGACAGAAATCAATCGGTTTACAGTATGTAAAAATGGGTAAATTTTTATCCTGGGGGACGTTCGAGGGTTGAGCATTCTCACAATTTCTTCGACCACCATGTAAACACCATTTTATTTCTATTAATTGACACCTGCGTACGTTTCTATTCAAGTTTTTGCGGTCATTTATCGGAGATTACAACACTATTGAATTGTATTGTTGAAACAGCACAGCTGTAGTTGCTCAAAGTAGAACAGAACTTTCCAAGTTTAACGTGCATGCTGTGCCAAGAAGGTAATGGAACTGACGATGTGAGCTGGCGAACAGGCGATGTTACTTTACCACGCATTGAAATTACCAGAGCGGTGCTTGTATTCGTGTAATTTTCGCGACTCTTTCACAGAAAACGCGACCGCTATGATAATTCCCTCCGCGCAACTTTATGACCAGCAGAAAATAAAGCGGTCAGACTAACATTCGTTGCAATTTCGTGACGAAGAATTTATCTATCCGTTTAAAAATAAATATACAGTGACTCACGAAAGTATTTGATCACTTACCATGAGATACTTTATTTATTATAATAAGTATATTATACGATACTTACAGAAATGTTATTAACACTGTAAATTGGTATGACTCTAGATTATACAGGCCAAGTTTCAAGTGAATCGAAATATGTATACAATAGTTGTGAATTATTTCTTACAAACATAAACTTTGATGATGCCACAAAAGTATATTCTGGTACATTATGGTATATTCCGATATATTGTGGTATATTATGGTATATTCTATTAGATTCTGGTATATTTTGGTATATTACGGTATAATACTTATTATATTAAATGAAGTATTTCATAGTGTGTTCAAATACTTTCGTGAGTCACTGTAAATACTAATCATTAGCTGCAATATGAATTTTTCTTGTAACTGCTGCAGAATATTTTTATTTTACAATAAAGACCGGCAACTTAGTAATAATTGTCATATTTTTAACATTGCATCAATTTAATTTTCTGCAGGTCTGTTACCGTACTACAGAAACCATAAGGAGGTATTTATCGGAAGCCTATTAATAGAATTATCAATAATTATGCTGTACCAAAAGAAAGCTTAAAAATCATATTTTGTATAATAATCCTAAGCAAAACTATTAAATTAAGTTACAGAAATTGCTACAGCTGTCGAAGAAGCTATTATAAACTCCTCAACCGTGAACCAATAATTTTCAAAAATTAGGAAACAGTCGCCGGTAGGTAATGTGTTAATATAAATTGTTAATGTTTTCTCACGAGAAAATGTTGGCTGGCAGTGACGTGGGCAACCATACACATTCACAAACGATTACAGGACAGCCACATTCGTAGTAGAACATTTCAACTCAATGTGACCCCATTGTTCTCTCGATGCACTATGAAATATGGGACGTTGACGTCAACTTTTTGACACTGTTATGAATGATCTTCGCTCTGACAAATCGATTTCCCGCGATCACTAAGTGAAACGGTGCAACGGTTCGAAAGGGTAACTCGCGGCTTGCAGAAACATGCCAAAAGAAGACGAGGAGTACTTGTTAGCCGCGCGCTCGCCAAGATGGTCGATGTTACTATGAGAACTGCAGTGCGTTATGCTTTCTCAACACGGCTGTCTCGCGTTCCTTGCGTAAGAGAGGCCAATTAGTCTTTAACTTTAATTTCCCTTTTATTGCTGTATCTCGGTTCGGCGTAGGTGTCTCCGTTTAAGAAAATTTCACGTTCCAATACGACGTAATTATAAATACTCACTTATCCGGGTTTCGAGTGTGCTGCATGCAACAGTCGAAGAAGCAAATCAGTTAGAAACACGTCTTTTGTAACCCGCGATCTAATATGTTCAACTCTGCACCGTTTGTTCAATAAATAATTCAACGAATCATTTTTATCACTTTTATAGTTTGCTCGTGAATTGAAATGTCTGGTTCGAGAAAATGTCGCGTCCAGAAATTGTTAATTGTTTCTTACATTCAAAAATTAATTGCTGTACCAATATATTGAATGCCGATGCTGTATTGTAGTACCAATTCGAATTTTCAAGGTGCAAGACGATGAGAATACTAACTGTAATAATATATCGAATATATATTTTAGTACGATGAATTTTGAACCGTCAGTTCGTTTAAATAAATTACTATAATTTCCAGAATCCACCCGAAGGTTAACCCTTTGCACTCCTACGTCGAGCGAGACTCGAAATGTTTACATTGTTAGTTTACATTTATTAGACAAGCAAACAAATTCAAAATCAGTAGCAATTACGAAACTGTCGTATGAAGTACGTTTTAAATAGAACATTTGGAATTAATTATCGGGAAGAAAGTTGAAAGATAATGCAGAGTGCAAAGAGTTACATTTATTAGTTTACATTTATTAGACAAGCAAACCAATTCTTTAAAATCACTAGCAATTAAGAAACTGTCGTATGAAGTACGTTTTAAATAGAACATTTGGAATTAATTATCGGGAAGAAAGTTGAAAGATAATTCAGAGTGCAAAGAGTGAAATAATGAAGTGGCTTAGAAGGTATACTAACTTTTCCGTGCTCTGTCTGAAGTTCAGCATGGCGTACTGCAAAAGAGAGTGTTTCCCATCGTTCACCACCGGCCCGCTCTCGTAGATGCCATCTTCTTGCAGCCTGCCGTTGTCTTCCGGTTGCCGCCATTCCTGGTTCGGGCTGAGCCGCTGGTTCTGCTGGTTTTTCTGATGGTTCGTCTGGTTCGCCGCCGACACGTGGTTGTTCGGCACACGACTCGCAGGCACGTGGTTCTCGTGGTTCGAGATAACGTGATTAGACTGACCGTGCGACTGCACATGATTCAGAGAACCGTGATTCGCCTGCGACTGGATCGATTTTGTGATCTGGGACACGTGGTTCTCGTGGTGGTTCGACTTGTGCAGCGGCTTCTGATCGACCTGCAAGCAAATTCACATTATTATTACATTTCAACAATTATTATTACAAATTTATTATTATTTTTCCTTACACAAAAATGTGCTCGACGCTTTTCGTATTTTAATTATAATACTCGCACCTACCAAATACGTGGTAGGTACACTTTACACTTGTAAGACTGTGGATCAAAATAAAAATTTTCTTGTAATGTCTTCACAGTTTTGCATTGCGAACATTCATTTTCGTTCTGAATGCATAAAATTCGTAGCCTGCTTATAAACAAGGCCTGAATAATAACAGAACAAATTTATTTAGTCAACTAAAGGCTTTTTTATTGCAGAGAAGTCGAAATGTAAGCGATATTTGTTATTATACTCGCTGATAGTTTAGTTTCAAGTGTGAAAAGAGTATGAAAATCCAGTACAGTATCTTTTATCAATATCCAATTCGTGAAAGTAGTTCGCACAGTTTAAACAAGCAGATATGCACGCCTAAATATGTATCTCCAAGGATAAGATACGTCATCAGAAAGTACAGAAATCGTAGTATGCAGAAGATAATGTATGTTTTCTTGTTTTGAGTTGGTTTTTTGGTGCGGTGTTTGTTCGCAAATTGAAAGTCGCGAAATTGACCTTTCACACAGACAGGAAAACCTCAAAGGAGATTGTTCGACTCTTTCCCAAGAAAGCGGCAATTATAAAATGATTAATTATACTTTTTAATTCGCGTGGCGGCGCGACAGCCGCATTGTGAGTGACACCCGGATAATTACGTTTTAGTAATTAGCAAATAATTGTTCACTTTCCGCAGGGGGTGGCGTGCGCGGTCTGTTATTTCGAGCGACGTAATATCACTCGAGATTTCGTTTTTCGTGAACGCGCCTCTTCCGTTTCCTTGATCTCGATCGAAATTTCATTCGCCGGTGTAAATTACGACTGTGAAGCCCTCGCATGCCGGCCGATACGTGCGACGCGACGCCCTGGTTTCGCAAGTGATTTACACGAGGGTTTCTCGACCTTTCCTATTATTCATTTTCTCTTTCGCCTTCCATTTCCTGCTTTTCACCGACGCCGTCGCGGATATCTCGGATCCATCGATCGATCTCGCGAACGAGAAAACGGGTTTCCTCGCACGCGATCGCGATCCAGAATAGGAATGCGGGGAACAACATGATTAGTGGGCTAAAGATGTTAGTCCTTTTTCCCGTTTTCCACGCGAAACTGTGCGTTAATGGTTCACAGACGATCCCCGGCCAACCATACTTTCCAAATATTCGTTTTAATCCGTCGAACAGCTCTATTTTCTTCGAATTAATGACACGCTCACGCTAAACCCTCTTTCTAATTAAATGTCTGCCCGCATTCTTTAATCGTTTCAACCATGGAATGAGAGATTCATATTTTTCACATTCTAAGAAATTATTATTTCCTTCGTTTACTTGCGTTTTAACGTTCTTAGTAAATCAAGTTAATTATTTCAATATATTTTCAGAAATATTAACAGTATTTTTCTTGGAGAACACATCAAACTCTTAAATATCGAGAAAGAAAAATACAAGTATTGATCTTTTGCTAATTAAATATTTTAATCTCGCCATATTGTATGACGATAATCGTTCTCAAAAGGTTAATACACTTCTAATGACTTCTCAACTTACAGTTTTAATGTATTCTTTAATTTGCAGTTTGCTCTACATATCGTTCTCTGACAATTAATTTAGAAATATTGTTCAAGTTATTAAGAAAGTTATTATTGAAGTTATAAATGGCTATGTAGCTCTCGTATATCACAATTAATAAGATTTCCGTCTCGCATAAAAATCCTCAGTCTAGTAATTACAAAGTTGGAAATATTCAATTAATTGAATTGCTTCAACCAATAATACTTGATAGTATTATTAGTATTTTAATAGATAATTTATTCAATAATGCATAAGAGAAAATTCTTGTTACCTACGTCCACAGTGCTGTGAAAGTTTATTGGTCCGAATGATTGCTATTATATTTGCCTCGGCTGACATATATTTAGTAAATTATGATTTCTTTCCTCTGCATTATTGACGGAACAATATTACAATAATATAACCCCCAATCAGCAGCAGTTTCGAAAGTAATGAGCAGCTATACTGTGCAGGGGAGAAAAAGATGTTAAATGCACCACGAACGTTTAAACAAAATAAGATAATAGGTTCTAAACAGTCACGAGTAAGAAAAGGCTTTCGTATGCGATTTTAATCTTACAGTTGCTAATGAATCTACCAGAAGAACCAGCGATTAGGATACCTCGAAAAATATTAATGGTGATTGCAACCGCGATTAGAGAAACATCGTGCATTTTAATTACGGATAAGTTTCTCCTTCGTCGAGAGATTGATTAGCAATTATTTTTGGAAGAAATATTTACGGTTCACGGAAACCCATATGAATGCTGATTAAGATCAGGGGATAATTACTAGGGAAAAAATGGTGTAATTAGACGCATTCCAAGTATATCAAGAGAAATCTGAAAAATGTTCTGCATGATTTTGAAACTAATTTGAAAGATATAAGTGGACTGCGGCTCCTGTGCATTTATGGCAAAAAATGGATGAACCAAGAGAATTCGTGAATGTTATATTAGATTTGACTTATTGAAATGATTAGAGGAAGAAATACATTTCCATTTAACTTCTGTTCCTTGCAACAAATTTAGGCAATTTTCATTTTGTAAAATAGTCCACAGTCTAGGGTGGGGACCCAATTACTGTGGGGGTACCAATTACTATGCCCATATTAATTATACTTATTTTTAAAGCGTAATAAATATTAAGAAAGATTTTTTAACATAACATTTTCAGTATGGTTTAAAAATAATAGGCACACTAATTGGTACCTCCACGGTAATTGGGCCCCTTATCCTAGAAACAAGTGGCTTGGAATAAATATAATAATATAATATTTTTTTTATTAAAGAATTAGTGGGTGAAATTATTGTTGGAAAATTAGTTTCTCCGAGATGTGACAAAATAGTATCTGGTACATTCACGCCTAACACGCCGCTGACAAGACCTGAATGTACCTGAGCAAGCGGGATAATCAGATGTTGACCCTGACCCACATAGTCGTTAATGCATCCAGGTATGGTGGAAGACATCAACACACATAGTTACGGTATAATATTAATAAGAATAAGAAGCCGCTTGATTTCTCTGGCCTGTTTGGAGAATACATTTACTCGCGGCTCCGCCGAGTTGTGTGAATAAATTAAATTAATTATCCGCGTCTGTCTATATAAAATGACAGTTTTGCAGTCTGAAATGGCAATCTTTACAGATGTCGTACACGCTTTGTACAAAGAAAAGTATGCCAGTCGCAAGTACGTGATCAGAATTTTCTAACGTCGGCACAACATTCTTCCTTGCAAACGCAAATTTTATTTCTCAGAATTTTTAAGGTATACAGATTACGGTGTTCGCAAAAAGTGAGGAACTATAAATCACGAAGAAATGCTATATTCAAAACGCGATTAGTATCAGCGGGATAAGATTGTGATATAAACGTTCTCCGAGAGACTTGAACGCGTGGTAAGAAGTCATCAGCATTAACCTCAAAATAGTGAACATTATAATCTCATACGTAACGACTAGAAAAACTATGCATGCGCCATTTTTATTAATATTCTTCGGAATAGGTTTGCCTCGTTAAGCCACGTGTATTTGATGTAACGTTAATTAATTAGTCCACACAATATGCAAATAACAAGTCTTCCTCAGCCTAACCTACTTTTTCAATTAACGTATTACAGTGTAATACCAAAAACGATGAGAAAACGTTGTACTAAATTTTAGAGTTTTAGCAGTAACAAAATCAAATATTAAGACTTATGTTACTTCATGAAATGAAAATGTTATTCTTATTCTGTAAGAAATAATTGGAGTCACAAATTGTCTATGAAATCGGTCCTTTTAAATTTAAAAAATATATTGTTGTTGCATCAAACAAATTCCAGTGAACATAACAGAAATAAAATCTTATTTTAAACAATTATTATCTTATTTAAACTAACAATTTTTATTCGCCGAAAAATAGCTAAAATCATGCATTGTCTATACAATCTTTAACTGTGACCATCTTTTATCCATGTAAAATACTGGAACAAAAAAATGCAAAAGAAATGAGCAATTAATTTCTGATTTCTAACGGCACATCAGAGTTTAAACAAATTCTAGCGAACATACCAGATCGTCTCGGTAGAAATACTTATTGGCCAATAAAATCGGTGATATAGAATCGAACGAGCTCCAATGGAGAACATCGAGGAAAATGAAGACGCGCAGGCAATGACAGCAGGCGTCGCGCGCGGAACGCACTATTTTATCCGGCGTAAAGTCGTAATTCATTGTTCGTTAACCTTAATTGCTCGGCGAGTAACGTCTTCTAAGGTGGCACCATTAATTCCGTTTAAACTTTTTAATGGTTCCGCTCGTTACACACGGCGCAGCCTTCGATTACGGTACCTTTGCGCCAGGGCGCATCGGCTTTACTAATATATCCCCGGCCTCGTGCATAGTGGCGACGTAAACAGGGCTGATTATGCGCGATGCTGCGGGGCAGCCTCTGCTTTCTGCATTCCATTTCGGTGCTTCGGTATCGTCCGGATAACGGTAACAAACATTTTCGTACCGAGACGATTTCTCGGCTTCGGAAATCGGACGACGGCGCACGCGCAACGTGTTCCGCCTAACTGTCCTTGAAAATCGACTTTTCACGCGCAGCGCGCGAAATTGCGGAACGCTCGCGGCAGAATCCCGACGTCATCAAGGACACCGACGCGCAGTGGTCTAAAACGCGAAATTTAGTGACATTTTGTCAAAAAATCAACTGTCTCATATTTACGTTGAATGCTTATTGCTTTCTAAATATCCAGCAACCTTGAAAATGAAAAAATTAATAAAATTTAATAAATACCATTACTGTACTAAACGGTCAAAGTTCGAAGTTTCGAAGACAGCCTTTCCCATGGAAAAAATTGCTTTTCTTCTTTGAGATGCCCTGACGATCCTTTTTAATATTTTCCTTCCAATTTTTTTTTTTAAACTAAAGGTTTATCTTTAAGCTGCAGATTACCACTGTCGATTAAAAATTACTATTCATAATGTATTACACATGTTACGCCAAATGCAATGTAGAAAATTTTCAAGATTCTTAAGACTTCGCAAGGAATATCTTCTGTATCATACGAGATCATGGAATTTTACAAAACGGAGTATTTTCAGCATACTTTCTTCTACACATTCATGCAAAAATTATTTCCCATTTTGTCTATTCCCATTTTGTTTATAAATAAAAATTTAAAAAATGTGTATAATTCTAAGTACAAATTAAAATTATAGATAAATGAAAGTTTGAGTAAGAAATTTAAAATAAACAATGGTAAATTTTAGTGCCAGCATCAGCGGTTAGACTATTATTATAAGTTAATTATTAAAATAAATAGAAATTTTTAAATTGAGATTAAATTTATATTTTTTTTTAGTGAAATATAAAAATATAATATATTTAATTATAGAAATACAAGTTTTTAAAAAATCTTGAAAATAAACTAGGATTAGATACCCCAATATAAAGATAAATTATAACTATTAAATATTAAATGTCACAAGTTATTAATGTTTAAAGTCGCCCGCGTCCGTGCGACCATGCGCATAGGTCCCCGGGTTCTTCGTCGGGACTCTTTGACGACTAAAAAACACTTTAGGCATTGAACCAAATTTTATTTAAAGAGCGATTTTTCAAAAATTTAGAGGAATAATATATTTACTTAGCTGAATGTGTTTCTAAATTTGTTAAATTTGGAAATATACTTGAAAAATAGTAAAAAAAGCTATTAAATAAGCAAAAAGTATGGTACATTATGCACCATTAAAAAAGATTTTAATAGTTTAGAAGTTATACCAAAATGTCACTAAATTTCGCGGTTTAGACCACTATGGCGGCGGCTCGGATTGAATAGGAAATGAAACTCTATCCCTCGTAAAACACAACAATTGACGAGCCTGCTCCTCGAAGCGTCGCCATAACGCGTGTAAATCGCTGCTAAGGAAAATCACCCCGATGTGTTCCGAGTTAATTACTTCCGTAGGCCGCGTCCGCATCGGGAAATGCCGTGCAGAAATCGCGAACTCGTTCGTGACTTTCTTCTCTTTTTCGTTGCCCGAGCAAGCGTCGAAGGAACGTCCGCGGGGTCTAATGCTGTGCCCCCATAAAAATTTAATATAGAAATGGCTGTCTTCGCTGGTGGAAATCAGTTTATAAATAGAAAATGCTTTCGCGAATGTGCAAACATTTACATACCTCGGAGGTTGCAAATTTGCCTGAATTCTGTAGCCAGTTTTACAAAAGGATGAAAGCGTGTATTTATAGAAATAATATTGTATGAAAAGCAAAATCTCTGTGGAAAATTATTCTCGGCTGCATTATTAAGGGATGAAGTTTACATAAGAATTTCGTTCCATATTTGGTAGTTTGTAGTTTTAAATATAATATTCCAGTTGTCTAAATTGGATATTAACAGTAGGTTTATGGAGCACTAAAACTGAATATTTTACATTACTTTATAAAAATAACATGAATGTATAATATCAAAATTTGTAGCCATTCTTTTAATAATATATACCCAAAGAAATCAAATTGTTGAATAATTCCCCAAGGATGCATCTTTACAATCTCAATATTTGTAAATTAAAAATATTAGAATCCGCCATTTTGACGGGTCCCGGAAATGTAGTGTTAAAGCTTGTTTTCTCGAAATGACATTTACGAAACTAGTGGTACAAATATATTCTATAATTGGCATCTAACGGAACACGTATAGTGCTCGCGGAATATTTGAAACTTTTCTTGCCACAGACAGTTTTGTAATTAATTTTTAATGTTGATGAAGTATGCTGATACTAGCCGAGCCATTTCGCAAAAAAATAGAGAAAGAGAACTAGATTTGTTTAACAAGAACTACATTCCAAATTTTCTCCTAATTCTGTCGCAAGAAAAAATTGCAAAAGAATGCAACGAATGTTACACACCGAATTGTATTTCGCCAAGTCAATTAGTCGAACAAACGAGAAAGTTACTTAGATTGTTAGCACCTGGTAGTTGATACAACAAAATCAAACAGCAGCATGTGTTGTGTGACGTAAACTTGTAATTACGCAGATATTACCGTGCTCGTCTAATTAAAATATTCCATGGATTCGTGGCGAAAATATCGATTTTACGTAAGCTCTGTGCTTTGTATAGAATAGTGATGAATTTGTTTACGTAATCGAGAGACTCATTTCCAGACGCTTCCTATATTATATAACTCTCTTTTGTACGTAATTAGATTACAGAATATTCGCTGTCGGTAAACGCGCCCTGATGAATAATGTAGGAAAAGAAAACGACCAAAGTTCTATTTTCCCATTTGAACAAACTCATATCGAATAGAAGATTAATGGTAAAACTTCCTTTAAAATTATTATTATTAAATTTAGAAATGGCACAACTTCAAAGACGAAAACTCAACGGTACCATTAACACTAGGTTTACGGAGCACTAAAAGTGACTATTTTATGTTACTTTATACAAATAACTGATTAAAAAAATAAAATAAATAATTACTTTATAATATAAGAATTGTGAAGAAAATATACCCAATGAAATAAATTTGTTGAATAATTTCTCATGGATGCGTCTTTAGAATCTCAATAATTGTGAATTAAAAATATTAGAAGCCGCCATTTTGAGGGGTCCCGCAACCCTGGTGTTAAAACTACTTGTTAATTAGATAATTTTTCAGATTGTAAAGGCGTAAGGCGACAAAATAAAATTTACGTGGTCGCAAATCAACATGGCCGAATTATTGACCGGATGAAAAACAAAATGAACACGAACAACAAGATGGCCGTCACGGTTGAAAGGCTCGAGCTTCCAGGTCCATTTCAGGCGAAACGTCGAGCGTAAAAATTCTCCTACCAGAATTCGATTGATCGCTATCGATCGCCACGAGGACAAACTCCGTCCCCGTGAAACGAGATTCTTCAGCATCGCCGGATCTCGGGCCGCTAGCGCATAAAATCAAGGTAAGGAGAACCGGTGGACACGGTAAACGCGAACGTGTCCGATCTCTCCGCGGAGCCGGTAAGATTTACCGGCTATTTATTAATCGAGGACAAGAATTTTATCGGGATCGTGACCTGGTAGCTCTTGACCTTCTCGTCGAGTTTCTTCAAGGTCTCCTGAATGGTGGTGAGCGTCTTGTCATTCGACTTCTCCTCGACCTGCGCCTCGTTCTGCGTCCTGAGCTCCTCGAACCTCTTCAGGATCTCGCGAACGCTGAGCTTGCTGCCGTCGGCGTTCTCCTCGGCGATCGTCTCCATCTTCGACACCTTCCGATCCCCGTTCATGCGACCGACGATCTGATCGCTGTCGTAAAAATCCTGGATCAGATCGTTCACCTGCAGCTCTTCCGAGTTCCTCTGTTTCGCCGGGGATTGAGCGCGATACTTTATCTCCTGGAACTCATTATTCTTCGGCTGCCCGGACGGGCTGGCGTTCCTCGAGTTTCTCAGCAGACAGCCCTCTTCGAGTCTGAGTTGCTCGATCGTCGGTTGACTCCGCTCGGAGTTGTTCGAGTTCAACGCCGGCGGGGTCAGAGGACAGAGGAAGCTCTTCTGCTCGAGCTTCGAGACGTCGATCCTCGGTATGTTCTCGTACTCGAACTTCTGCTGGCCGGACATCTTCGGCTCCTTCTTGCTCGACTCGACGCTCCTCGAGATCTGCTTCAGGTTGTTCTTGTTCACGTCCAGCTGGCTCGAGTCCGGTGATATCTTTCGCTCCTCCTGCTTCTTCTTCCTCTTGCAGTCATCCTTCGCGAAGAATTTGATGAACCTGTTCCTTGGCTCGCTCTTCAGGGCCCGGTCGCGGTTCGACGCCTTCTCGAGGAAGGCTCCCGAGTCGTCCGTTTGTCCGTACTCGTCGCTGCTCAGGTCCGACTCCGACGACTTCACCAGCAGACTGTCCGGCGAGTTGGTCTTGCGATCTTCGTCCGAGAAATTCCTCTGCTCGAATTTCCCGACGAGATTGCTCAGGCTCTTTCTTCGGGGTCCAAGCTTCGACTCGTGGTCGTCGTAGTGCTTCCGGTAGTCCTCCTTCACGCGACAGAACGAATAGTCCGGCGTGGATCTTCTCTCGATCTTTGCCTCCCGTCGGTAATCCAGGTTCCTGCCGTTCTCGCAGGTCTCGAACTTGCGCAGAAACTCCGATCGGCGAACGATCCTCTGGACGTTGTTGAAAGGCTTCGGCTCGAACTTCCGGCAATCCGGCTCCGAGATTTCGGACGGGTCGAAGAACTGCGAGAGGATCTCCGGACGGTGCTTCTGCTTCTTCCTCAGGGTCGTCGGAAGCTCTGCCCAGTTGCTCGACAGCCTCTTCGAGAAGATCCCCTCGGTGTCCGAAACTTCCCTCTCCATCCTGGTCAGTTGATGATCGACACTCGGCTGACCACTCTCGGCAAACGCATTCGTTCGTCTGGCACGATCACTTCCGGGCACAGTCTCACTTCAGACGGACACGTATTTGTTGCTCCATGTAGACTGGATATCGATCTGCTTGGCGAGCAATTAGCGGGGACGTTAATTGGGGGATTTTGTTTGATTGGGTCTCGAACGTACCGATATGTTGCTACCGTGGCGCCACAGTCGTCCGGATCGAGGAGCTTAGGGACATTTCACCGAAAAGTCGACTTTTCGAAATTGAAAACTAATCAATTTGCTTTGTTAGCGTCTGTAGACCTCGGAAATGAAGAAATTAATGAAATTGAATAAATATTTTAGTTACTATGATCATTGAAAGTTGAGCTTTTTGTTTTGAAAATTGATCGAGTTCTTTGCGATGTCCTCATCGCTTCGTCCCATATTTTTCATTAGTTTTTCTTTTTGTATGATATAGAGCATCCCTTCCCAATAAGAAATCATATATTTTTGTTAGTAATCACTAATAATAATACATTTAAAAAATAATGTTGAACGAAATAATGTTTCTACTCGTTCTGGAACCACTGATCACTGTAGATTTCATGCATTTATAGAAAAAAAAATGTACGATCAAAAAACGAAGAGACGTTAGAAAAATTTAAGAAAGTAACTTATTCAATTTATTGAAAGATGGAATATTTATTTTGCATAAAAATCCGTAGTCTACCGATCACCTTTTACCGACTGTTTATTTTCGTATCCAGAAGAAGGGGAATTAGGGTAAAAATTCTCAGTTTACAAGATGGTGGGTTGCAGAAAAGTTTGCAACGCGTGGTTAAAAATGTTTTAAACAAAGGTAAGGTGTTTCAGCGGAGTTTTCTCGAGCAATTGGATCCCCGTTCGACTCGGATGACGCAAAAAGCCAACTGCTGACAGAAGTCTGGTTCGTTCTTTGTTAACACACAATGCGACAACGTTTCGAATGACAATGCACGCTGGAACACACCGTTCCCAATAAATTACCGGCGAAGTCGATGGGAGAAGAACTTTCGAAGTCCGCATAAGCCGCATTATGAAACGCGATGAGCGGCCGCGAGCAAAGTGTATGGAAATTACATCTCATAGAATACAATTGACCCTGATTTCTTGAATCGGCTGAAGATCATTTACGCACGTCGGCCGTGAACTTTTCCCGAACGGAACACCTTTGTGCATTATCCTGAAAAATGCGCTCCTCGCGGAACGGGCGCGTAAAAATGCAGTTTTTGCAGCGCGCAACTCCATAACGAAAGATGACTTCTCGTTGTGCGAAGTTCCATTTGCAAATCAAAAGAGTAATTATATTGAAGTGCTCGGAGAGAAAAGGAAAATCTGCGATCTTACAATTATCATAGTTTCCAGATCTCAATATTCTGTATCCAGTTTCAACTTTCTAAATACGGTATTCTTAAAATAATCCACTATTACTTCAGAAAAATAAATTTCTTGAAATAACACTGAACAAAATATTTTAATATATCATATAAAATTGACTAAATCATGGTCCCAAATTCAGCACATAAATATGACGTAGAATCGTAGAGACTGCGGATCTTTATGCAAAATTTATACATCAATTGCCATCTATAGGAGTCGAGTAAAAATTTATTTTGCTGATTAATCATTTTTATATACTTTTTCTTACACTTTTTCGTGAGACGAAAAATAAGCATTGGGAAATATGATAATTTATAAATATTGGAAGAACGTGGAGGATCATTTTGATAAACATCGTAGTAACAGTTCTCACTTATTGTTGCCAATAAAATTTCGAGAAACCGTAAGGCCAGCAATTAGAACAGCAGAGAGAAAGGGGAAAGAAATCGTGGGAATCATCGATGAATATTCGTAGAATGAAATTGAACGGACAGATTCGAGGTATGTACGGAAGAATGTGTATGTATAAAAGAGAAAGCGAAGATTCTATAAAGACCTCGTTTTGAGGAGGTGTAAAGTGGGGGATGGAGGGGTACCGTACGTTAACTCTTCGACGCGTCCTTCGTTCGATAACTCGTTCGAGAAGCTGTAGAATTGTCCTTGTTACAACACGCAACGCTGGATGTGGATCACGGAAGAAAGACCTTCTTCAGGGCCCCCGTGAGAAGACCGACGAAGAAGCGTCCCGTGAGATCGCCGAACAATGTACACTTTTCATTGCAATTATCTCTCGCGCTAACGAACTCTCCTTCGTTCCGTCAGTGAATTAGAAAGGCCCACGGCTTTCTTGGAAATTGGGCTTATCGCCGGGACTGGGAAGGGCGCTTCGCTTTTCATGAAAATCCCGGGGAAAATCGCCGCGGGAACTACGAAATCTTGGCTGAGAACACTGTTCAATCATTTATGGTTGCATAATTAATTCCTGCAAATCTTGTTGGCAACTCTCAGAATAATCATTTCCTGAATAAATTAGATTAGAATTTACAAGTGGCTGGACAAGCTTGTCTGTATTTAGATTACAGTGTGGAGTAACGTAAAATATATTTTTGTATCAACAATAAAAGATCAGTTATTTTATATATTATTCATTGGGTTGCGGATTTTATGTATTTATGACAAACATGGGTAAGCACAAAGTAGTGGACATATTAAGATTTAACACGTTCGCGGACGTGAATGCTACAGCATTCATTTTCATAGTGATGCAAAATGACATGAATGCCATAGCATTCAAATTTTAAAGCCAATTTTTATTCATTTAATTTTATACAACCTTAAGTTTTTGTAATTAATATACATTTCAAAGTAATAACCAACTGTCATTACTAATGACAGTTACCTTATTATTATTGTTTATGTCTAATCAGATTTTGGATAGTACAACTAGTTTCAAGAAAAATTGCCTGTCTATTTTTGCAAAACTGAAATTTGTACTGTCCGTGAACGTGTTAAGGACACCAGCGTATTTGTATTAGCTTAATAAAATAATTAGAAGAGGAAAGAAATTTTTATTTCGCTCCAGTGTCTCGCAGTCAAATATTTTTTATTTTGCATGAAGATCCGCAGTCTGATTATTATATTTTCGATAAACATTTATGACTTTACGATGAATTATAACAAAACAAGGTAATTTCGTTAGTTTGCAAATCTACTAATCCTCGCGTTCTATCCAGAAATACAGGAAAGTATAAAAATGAAAGTTTTAAATTATATGAGAGATTTTCATTTTATAAAATCGTAGGGAATTACAAAATTTTGCAATATCTGAAGCAGAAAGTGTGTGAAGCGTATGGGGGTCGAATATATTAGGGGTACCCATAAGTAATAAATTATTTGCAAAGAATTTGTTTTGCCTTTAGTTCCCTCTGACTATCATCTCTGAATATCATATTCACTTCTGTAGAAGATGTAAGGAGGCACCTTGAGTCATATTTTGCTTGACGAAACCCTGGATTTCTATAAGAGGGGGATTGAAAATTTGCAGGAAAGATGGCAAACTAATAATGATGGAGATTATATAATAACTTGAATTTACTACAAAGTTTGTTTTAGATTTCAAAATAATTGATTACTTATGGGTCCTCCTAATATTTGCAATCAGCTGTACGATTGAGCACAGAGGTTGCTTTCAACTCTCATAAAATTAGTATAAAACCGAAATAAAATTTCGCGTTTACTCGATTTCGTCTCGTCGCGGCAACGGAATTATTGAAAAGGCAATTTATGCGTGGAACATCCTTCTCTGGAAAGTGTTTGAATGCCCGCGGAGGAATTCTCACCTGTCCTCCTTGCGGATTAAGAATTTATACGCGTGGCCAGGTGGGGGGGTTGAAAACCCAGATTCGAAAACAAGAGGAGTTCATTGGAAACTCGACTCGACCCGACGCGATGCGTTAGTATTATAAGAAGAGGGATCCAGGCAAATCCTGGCTGCGGCACGTCGTGCTAATGGAACGATCAGGCTCTCTGGCCTACAAAATGTCTCCGTTTCGCGATTAGGCGAATCCAGTGGTCGCCGCGAATGAAATAAATGATGCCGAACGAAGTCAATTTATCTTGGCGATAGAGGCTCGCCGCGCGCTCCGTCGTCCCCGGGATTATTTGAAATTATAATTCCGACCTTGAATGATAATTGTCGTGTTTATCCATCGGTTTATCACCTCGGGTTCGCGGTGATTGCTGTCCGCTCGTCAGCCATCGGCTCGGAAACACGGATATTTTGTCCCCGGGAATAATTTATTCGTGTTTTATCTCTGCTGGTCCCGGACCTGTTTCTCGGGATCGAAATTTTCTCTTTCTCCCGTCTACTTGTTTTTTTCTCGTTTTTCTCTCTCTCTCTCTCGTCTCTTTTTCGGATGCGATTCGAGAAGAATATTTTCTCGACGGTGAAACTCCGCGGCGAGTAATCTCCGATCGAGCATATGAGGAACGTGCTCCCAAGGACGCTTAATTAATCGCGCAAGCTTTTCATTCGGTGGCAGAAAAAGAAGCGATTTCCATGAATATTCATCCCGCGAAAGGGGATGCAGAACGATCGGCCAAGAAACGGCTAATTAGCATTGTCCTGTTCTGCTCTGTTGCGTGGCTCTAATTAAAAGACAACCATGATTCTTTCGCGTCCGCTACAGTTTCGGTATAGACGTTCCAGGCAGAAGTTACACTTTTTCGAAGATGCCGCCGATTAGAAAATCGGCTGCGACTGTAATTAACGTGATCCCGCGTAATCCTTTTCCCGCCGTCTAATTAGAGGCGGACCACCACACCGGTGTCGGCGAACGGTCCGTCGGGAACTGGACATCCTATATTTTTCATAATTTATCAGCTATTCGCTTCATCGCTCTATTAATTTTAGATTACACCTGGCCGGCGTTTCTCCTCGAAATAAAATTGTAGACTTTCTATAGGAAATTATATGCGCAATCGACAAAGCAAAAAACCGCGTTCTCTTGGGGTGTACATCTTTTCAATATGGCCGCCGCTTAAAATCGATAAACGCATACAATCCGCAGTCTAGTAATTACATAAAATTTTCTCGAGACACTAATCTCGAGACGACGCTCGCAGACGAAAATATCCTCTCGAATAGTTTCCAGAAAAACGGTATCGACACCGGAATATTCTCAATTAAAAAATTCTCGATAAATTGGATGCGCAGTCGAGAGGGAAAATGAAGCACAGTCGCCTAACCGGGGACGAGTTGGAAGAAGGTACGGTAAAAGGGAGCTCGACCGAACGGGCCCTTTAATTCCTCAATTTAATTAACTCTCTCTCCGGCGGCAGTGGGATTGTGAAAAGAACGACGATCGTTATTGCGGCACTCAAATAACAATTTTCGTTTTCGGCTTAATTACAGGCCGGCCAGTGGCGCGTTGTTTCATCGTTTCTGCGCGCGGTTTTCTCTTCCCGGCAAGGTCAGCCCGATGATAACGACGACGGATCGTTAATTTACATCGGGCCGGCGCGGCGCTATGCCGCGTCGTCCGAACAAACTTATGGTTAATCAAGGCCCATTATTCCCGGGCGCAATCGAAGATCGATATCTTCGGGGGAAGATGCGCCGGTTGGCGCGCCGGCAACCACGACGCAACTATCCGCGGAACGCGTAAACCTGCGTACAGAAGGATCGTTAACGATCTCGCATGCGATCGGGAGAGGCTTGCGTAAGGAAGATCACGATCGCACCGCCTATTTTTCCCTTTCCTCGGGTGGCTTCTTCATCGAGAAACGCCGATGGAAAACGAACGATACGCGCGAAACCCTTTCTACTCGGTTGCGCAGAAATTCTAATTAACGTCCTCCGCGAGAGAAGATGATCGCGCGCGCGCGCGCGTATTATTCGCTCGATGCAAAAATAATTCCGGCCTTTGTTCTCGAATTTTAAAGCTGTATATTTTGCGCTCGATTTGCCAGTTTCTGGTGAAACCTCTCGAGACGTTTTTCCAGGACCCGTCCTTCTCGAGGACGTCCGCGAGCCTCTTCATATTTGTCACGGAATTTTTGAAACAATTGCGTTGTTAACACACACTGGTTTACGGAGCACTAAAAGTGAGCATTTTACATTAATTGATAAAAATAAGAAGACTGTATTTACCCAAATTTGTAGCCATTTTTAAAATAATTTATACCTAAAGAAATAAATTTTTTCAGTATTTCCACGTAAAAAGATCTTGACAATCTCAATAATCGTGAATTAAAAATATCAGAAGCCTTCATTTTGACGGGTCCCGTAAACCTAGGTCGCACAAATTTACTTTTTCCCAATTTTCACTTCGTCAAACATAATCCGATAATAAAAAGTTACGACAAAAGACGCAACACAGATCCATAGATGAAGCTTCGCACTTTTCATTTGTGTACTGTACAGGGTGCTCCGAAAATGTCGGATCTCCTCGAAAGGGATCATCCGTGAGGTTATTTGCAGTAACTTTTTCCTTTACGAAAATGTTCTCCGCGGCTTCGTTAAGGAGTTATTAACGAAAAACACGGACCAATCAGAGCGCGGCTACAGCTGAGCGGGGCGTTGGCATTGGTCGAACCGAAATCCGTCGAATGTAGCCGCGCACGGATTGGTCCACGTTTTTCGCGAATAACTCCTTAACGAAGCCGCGGAGAACATTTTTGTAAAGGAAAAAGTTACTCCGTTTGACCTTGGGGATTGACCCCTTTCGAGAAAGTAAAACATTTTTGGTACATAAACTGATGAGATCCGTTATTATTCTTGCCCCAACCTAATATCTTCGTTTAGGACAATACACAGGAAGGCCTGTTACTTAATTACAGGAACATGGAAATTAAACTGCATTAACTCAATGCGTTTATAGACCACACAAAAGGGAAAGTTGCAAAGTGCATTAACTAATTCAATTTAATGGTTAATGGTTTAATGGTTTAGTTTTAATTTGCTAGAAGCCTTTACGAAGGAGAAGCAATTTCACGGCGTGTCTGTTTCTACAAATTTATTTATAAATGTTCGTGTTTACATCAGTTTCTTTAATAACAGCCTGTAGTAACTGAAATATAAACATACTGATTGAATATGGATGAGAACAAGAAAGCAGAAAAAGTGAAAGAAAGAGAAAATAAATGTATAAATAAATTGCTTTTTAGTAAGAATTTAATAGAGAGCTAAAATTACATATAAAATAACAGTCTAAAGAAAAATTAATCAATCTCTCGCTCCAACTTTATAAACATTTTAATATTGATTCAAATAGCTTTTTCATTAAATAAAAAGCAAAGCTACTTGGATGTTTCTGTTTACTTCTCCCGCTTTTATATCGAAAAGAATTAAATATTAAAAGATAAGAAATAGCTATACTATAGCAATGATTTTCACATCAATCTATTATTAAATTTATGCTGTGTGACGTCTTTATTTTATCTTTTGTACGCGTGATTGTACTGTAAGGGAATAATATTCCTAGTTTAAGAGCACTATGGCGAATCGCACGAGCCTGGTAATATTCAAATCACGTGGCAGAGTAAGCGGCAGTAAATGTCGGTGGACTACGAAATAATTTAAAATAGTTTTATGTTTATCAGTTCTGAATATAGAAAACCTGAAATGTCGTAGGGAAATCAGTTATCGATCGCATAACGAAACGACCGAATTGATAATACGTTTGACATACTCTCTGCAATAGAAATTGTGAAAGCAATACCTGCTGATAGTTCTCCGGTGATTTCAATGCGTGTAAAAAACGCTATCATATCGCCACGCCCGATCTTAATCTCCGATTTGAATGATTTCCGTATTAAGAATAGCCTTACCGAAGACGTGCATGCATGCCTTATTTTTCGTTGAGCAATTTTAATATGTTTGTGCAACTCATCCAGCCTAATAAAGAGATTATCATAAAGTTTCAAGCGAATGAACTTTGATTGCGCGTACGCTTTTGCGAAAGTTTTTCATTAACGTAAATCAACTTTACGAGGAACACTAACTTCTGAAGCAACTTAGAAGCACTTATATTTTTTTTCCAACTGTAATTAGCATCGCTATAATGTTTTCTTAAGGAACAGCTTCGCTGTTTATCTACTGAAATTAGTTAGTCGTCAAATATTGTACAACATATTCTAATTGATTAATTCCTAGATAAATAGCAGTTAGACGATCTAACTGTTCACAGTTCGGCGATAATTATTTCTTCGCACTTTAAGTTGCTTTCTCCGTTATTATGCAAGTTATAAAATGTCGCGTAACAGAAATTGAAGACTTTTAAAAATCGGTCGTTATTTGTGCACCAAGCCGATACGATTTGCCGGCCATTTTGATATATCGCGTGAAGATGCGCGGTCTAGCGATCACTAGCAACCGCAAGGTAGTTGAACACGGAAAAAAAGAGAGATAAATGGCGGCCCAGTTTTACGACCAGGACGTCTTCGATCCGGGACAATCCGATTTAAATGAATCGCCCCAAGGTAGCATGAGTCTGATCGCGACATCATCCGTTAACAATAACCGCTAATGATCGCCGCGTCATCTCTTGTTTGCGTCTAGCCGAGCGAACGCGCGGAATACCTCTACGCAGTCGTAATCTGTATTTTGAGGGGCCTCATGCGAACGTTGCATAATTTCACAATCTCCATGAATTTTTTTCAAAGTGGTTCACGAAGTGGTTTACGTCTTACGTTACCATTTTTTTTACGACCTTGCCTGACACCGGGAAAGGTCGTAATTTGTTTTCGCGAAATGCTATTGTGACGCGAAGTGCTATTTCTTTTCGTGAAATTGTTAGAATTTTTCGAGGATCGGTATTAACACTAACGGAGCACTAATAGCGAGTATTTTACATTACTTTGTAAAAATAAGAAGAATGTGTCTATTCAAGTTTTTAGCCATTTTCTAAATAATATACAGGGTGTTTCACCTAACTCGAGCATCTAAAATATCTCGCTTGTTTTCTATGATAGAAAAAAATTGCAGAGGAGAACATTAGTTGGTTCAGAGGGGCAAATATTATGATAGGCGAAAAAATTTGTTCAAGGTTATATTTTTTGAGATTTCAAGGTGATCGAAGTTTTTTTAAGTGGAATGATATATTCTTATTATCGCTATATGATGGCCGAGGTCAAGAGGAATCCAACGACCTGTAATATTATGACCTTCGCGTGACCTTGAGTACCAGAAATTCATAAAAGTAGGTCCCTCCCCCATATCCTTGAACAAATTTTTTTGCGTGTCATAATATTTGTCTATTATAAAAAACAAACGAGATATTTTAGATGCTCGAGTTAGCTGAAACACCCCGTATACCTAAAGAAATAAATTTGTTGTGTAATTCCCGATCTTCAAAATCTCAGTACAGTGATTTCTCTACATATGTCGCCAAGGCCTCTATGATAAACGTCGCGAAATTATTCCCACTACCGCGGGGTGTACCTCGTGAGGAGCAAAAAAACTCGAGAGGCCTCAGACGCCGAGGAGTGTAAACCTAATTCGACTCGAGTATGTCTCCTGGACGATATATGTTGTTGGTAAGACCCGTGTCGTGGACAAATATCGAGAATTCACTGTAATCGTGAATGAAAAATATTAGAACCCGTCATTTTTTCGTAAATGACGTGTTAAGGTTCTAGTCTAGTGTTAGGGTCCTACACTCTTAAAAAACACAATAACAAAAGATTGATGTTTTGACCGATTCGAGTTAGGTGAAACACCCTGTATACCTAAAGAAATAAATTTGTTGTGTAATTCCCGATCTTCACAATCTCAATACAGTGATTTCTCCATATATGTCGCCAAGGCCTCCATGATAAAAGTCGCAAAATTATTCCCACTACCGCGGGGTATTCCCCGTGAGGGGCAAAAAAACTCGAGGGGCCTCGGACGCCGAGGAGTGTAAACCTAATTCGACTCGAGTATGTCTCCTGGACGATATATGTCGTTGGTAAGATCCGTGTCTTGGACAAATATCGAGAATTTACTGTAATCGTGAATGAAAAATATTAGAACCCGTCATTTTTTCGTAAATGACGTGTTAAGGTTCTAGTCTAGTGTTAGGGTTCTACACTCTTAAAAAACACAATGACAAAAGATTGATGTTTTGACCGATTCACACGAGACTGCCGCCTCGAGAGGGAACAGTGCCCCCCATGTCCCGGGAGCTCAATTATCTGGGCGTGTTGTGCATTCTGGATACGTTTCTCAACTGGTTCGTGTGGCATTTCGCGGCAACCGGCCCGAGGTAAACAACGTTGCTAAGTCGTAATTGAACGTCGCGACACGAATACCAGGATTTCGCCATGACACTGGCGCGGTGAAACCGATTTATTGCGACACGATCGAGATCGGGACTATTATTCCCCCGGCCGAACCCTATGGAAACCGAGAGGGCGGAGGCTGTGACGTGTGTGACATTGCTCGGGCGCAACCTTCGCTTTCCTTGCTCGCCGATAGATCGACACCGATATCACAAGATCGGGGCCGATGTCTTCCTGTTTTCCATAAATCCGGAATTATTATGTACATGTATCGTGGAACGCGGGAACGACCTCGGATCTTTTTACAGAAGATGCACGTTTTACTATCAGCAAAACGCGTCCTTCTGATTTGCTGACACCGTTCTTTCCTAGCTGTCTTTATTTTAAATGGTTCAAGGTGAAACAGAGTGGATAAAAGCAAGATTGATTTCTATTTATTAATTGAATAAGACTAAATAATGTATAAAATGGAAATGAACATTTGAAAATTGGTGGGTTAAAACGAAACATTTGAAAATACTAGGTTTACGGAAGAGTCTGGATGAAATTGGTCCTTTTAGATATGAAAGATTGAAATAATGGAATTCGAGCAGATTCTGTGGATCGATATGGAATTTAAATCAAATATGCGTGAACGTAACCCGATATGCTTACTGATTAATTCGCACTTTCGCTGCTAATGATGCGTCGATTGTTTGAATAACACTGCTGACGCAACTGTTGCGTTTTTGTTTTACGTTGAATATTCATTACAGTTACGTACTCGCACTGAAGGTGAGAATTTTGTGTCCCAATAGAAATTATTTGGTATTGGTATTTATCCTTAATTTGTACTGTCGAGTAACTATTGATTGCGTTAAAAAATCACAGTTATTATTAAATATGAAAAATTGTCCATCATTCTGTTATAGAAAAATTTCAATGTTTCCTCTTTTCAATGGAGGAAGTTTAAAAACTCAATTAATAAACTCAACTTAATTTTTACACTCAACTTAATTCAACGTTCGACGATTGTCTCGAAAGTTATACATAGTTCGTTATTGTAGTTTTGTCCTCAGGTTCTAGAACAGACGCCTTAGCGAGTGTTTCGCCGCCCATTTTTTATTCAGGTCACGCACTATTAATTACTAGACCGTTTGCTGATTTCACGCTGCCGTGTACGATACTGTTATACGACCGCGTGCGCGCAGCGCTTGCCTTCAGAGATGTTACACGCTGTCATAATAATTGTCCATAATCGAACGACGACGACTCGCAAACAGCGGTAACTTTTAATGAGCTCTCCTGCTTAAGGACGGAAACCGATTGTTAGCGGCAGCGAGTATGCCATCCTCCCGACAGCAGCGTGAGAAAACAACGAATTCGAAAAGCTTGTTGCTAAAAGAAACGGAGAACGCGGCTGCCTCGAAATCACTCTGAACAACCTTCAATGAGAACTCCCAGAGAGAAATGATACTCCATGAAATCCTTATTCGCGATTCTAATTATTCTATCATTGTACCGGCGATATAAACGCTATTGGAATTATTCATTTAATTAAGCCTGCCTTATTAACATCGCCATTTAGACCGTTGTATTCAGAAGGGAATTAAAACATTTTCCAGACAAATAATATCAACTTTCAACGGTTTTTACCTCGAAAGGAGGTCACCGAGAATGAGAGGGGACCTCACTGTTTCTCAGGTAACTATAGTGGGTCCAAAAAGTATTTGACTATCCCCAATTTGCGAAATTGTGACAATCTCTCTAAAAAAAAAAAAAAATAGTGTAGCAATAAACCTGATCCCCTTTTAAAGCTTGGGACTTTTACTTTTGTAGACTATCATTGCTGATACCGTTTTATTAAGATTCTAACAAAGAGTATAATGCTTTTACAGCGATACCAGACTCGCCAGATTAAGACTTGTTCCCCCACTCTAGTTTCCCCTTCTACCGCGCTATTCCCCCACGCTTCCGCCACGGCCTCGGTCACGTGACGCGTTTCAATGTCACGTGACTGATCAGGTACTGGCAGAGAGAGGGGGTAACTTTTCCCCCTCAATTCTAGTCAATTCCCCTGATCTCGCGACTCTGTGCATAAGGTGCATCATCAGGTCTTTATGGGACCGAACTTGTCCATGGAGAAAGATTGTGGAACAAAATGGCACTTATAATAATTCAATAAATGTATTAGGGGTGTCCATAAGTAATCAATTATTCGCAAAGAATTTGTTTTGCCATTAGTTCTGCACCGATCGTTGAAGAGGAAACGCGTATTCTTTCACAGTTTTCGGTAAAGTATTCAAAATATTCTAATCATTTTTTTTACAACCCTGTAATAAAATGGCGGCGTCCGTACCTTCCGAGGATCGTATTCGTCATTGCATACTGTTTCATTTTCATGCGGGATTTAATTGCTTTTTCAAGCATATTTTGCTTGACGAACCCTGGATTTCTATAAGTGGGGGATTGAAAATTTGCAGGAAAATGGCAAATGTTCTTGATAATAATGGAGATTGTATAATAAATTAAGAAATAAAATTTCCTAGAAAGTTTGTTTTAGATTTCTCTTAGGGTCCTCCTAATACATCGAAATTTGAATGTGCTGCGTTCGAGTTTCAACAACCCAATACATCCGGTGCTTGCAGCGACAGGAAAGCGTTCGGGCGATTGACGTAAACCTGATTACAGGAAGAAAAACGAATGACGCGCGCGACCGAAAGAAAAATCTGCGGCTGGTAAGAAGCTCGTTTCGCTGGGTCAACGTCGACGTTTCGTTTCTCCGTTTTTCCCGTCTCGGGGGAATAGGCACGAAGAGTTCTCTCGCCGGTTACGCAACCGCGTGCTTCAATACGTTTTCCAACTCTGTGTTCCGTCGAACAGGTAAACCCAGATACGAAACGATCCATCTACGCGCTGCCAGCCATTTCTCCATACTTAATAAGCGTTTTGCAATCGAACAGAATTTCGTATCACGGTGCCGGGAGAAATTACTGTCTTCGGGTAGGTGCGCGCGTGTAATGAACGACATCGGGCAACCACAAATGTTGTATTTACGTTTCACGGATACAGTTACTCACGTGCCGCGGTGATTATTCGAGGCGCGTTTCCTTCACGCGAGAAGGGGGTAATCGAAATTGACAATTATTAATTGCGTAGCCTCGCGCGATTATGTTCTTAGTGGTCGCGGCATTAAGCCACGATCTTTCGGATTACATCCTTGCTTCGTATTTCTTCTGAAACACTCAGTATTTTGTACGCAATAATGGGATGGTTGCAATCGTTGGGCACAACATCGTTATTTCAGTTTTAATATCAGATCTTGACCCAGAATATCAGAACCGTCATTTGAGAGTTTGATACATGACGTAATTAACACTAACACATTAACACCTACCGAGCCTTAAATGTGACTAATACACGTTGTCCTATAAAAACGACGAGATTGAATTTGCGGTTCGTATTATAATTAGACTGCGGATGTTTATGCAAGATCAAAATTTTCCACATGAGTTGCAACAAACTGGAGTGAAATAGAAATTGATCTTCTCTCTTAATATGTTTAAAGGTTGGAAATAATATAACAGTATTTTTAAATTCTTCCAGTGTTTTTACTGTTTTAAATTGTACCTACTCATTCTTGATCATAATTTCAGTAATTGTGAAATAAAAAATCTGGAACCGGTCATTTTGACCGGCGGTGGCAGGTTTAGCGTTAAATGAATAGCTTAGAGGGTCTACGAGATGTACCTTCGGAAATATGTATAAAGATATCGATAAAGAAAGTTGTGAAAGTTGTTGAGCATCGTCAATTATATAATAAAATAGTTCCGGCATTCAAAGGCTAATAAGAAGATAAATCTTACAACCATTCTACCACCATTCATTTAAAAATAAATAATCAATTAGTATGCCTTCACTCCATAGTTCTTTAAATGCTCCACTTCCCGAGCACGAATAAAATCCCCCCTGTTATTATATAATGATATAATAAAATAGTTTCGGCACTCAAAGAAAATAAAATAGGAAAATAAATCCGTCCTACAACCATTCATTTAAAAACAAATAATCCATCGGTACGCCTCCACTCCGTAGTTCTTTAAATGCTCCACTTCCCGAGCATGATTAAAATCACCCCCGTACTCCAATACACGCGATTAAAAGTCACTTTGGGTGAAAAAATTGAATGAGCCTACATATTCCATAGATTCCTGCCAGCTCGAACGGTACGATTGACTGTAACGGAGCAAAGGTCAGGGGGTCCTGTTAACGAGACTCCAAAATCCTCGGTACGTTCGAGACAAGGGGTAAAAGCAGCAAAGGTATACCAGAGGGTTCGTGTGTCACTGTTTCCGCAGGTGTCGAGTCACTGGCACTCCACTGACCACGTTATCAACCACGATTAGAACACCGATGACCGGGTCGGGGCGAAGTTTCTCGGCGCGGAGGGTCGCGACGCGACGCACACGACGGGACGCGAGGAAGACGGCGCGCGATTGCACGTTGCTGCACGTTGCTGCACGTTGCTGCACCGCGCGACGACAGTCGATGAACTGAAGAGCCGCGCGGCTTCCGATAGACAGCGCTGCTCCCCGCCCGGCTCCGCTCTGCTGCCCGGCACCATCGAAACACCGATATCTGGGTCGAGGGGCCTTTCCACCAGCGTGCGTACGCTGCCATACGCGCCGATGGGCATTATTCGATGGGCATTCGATCAGCGTTGCGCACAGCGAAGCCGTTTCGCGAGTACAGTGATTTCTCCACATATGTCGCCGAGGCCTGCATGATAAACGTCGCGGAATTATCCCCACTACCGCGGGACTTGTGTTCCTTCTCGAGAATTTCTCGAGAAATTTTATAATTGGTTATTTCTGATTTCTCGAGAAATTTAAATCTAGGAAAATTCTTATGAATCTCATTTATCTCATTTATCTCATTTTTTCTACGGCTACAGATTTTGTTAAAAAAAATAAGAAGTAGATTGTCTGATTCTACATTAGACGCATTATGCTTCTTAAGATGATTTCAAAAGAAAAGCGTAATGTTCACTTTAGAAAAGTTTGGTAAAAGTTTCCCAATTTATAATAATTCCCAATATATATCTCGAGAATTCTCGAGAAATCAGGAACACTATCGCGGAACACGAGCGGCCGCGAAGCTCGAGGGGCCTCGGACGCCGAGAAATGTACACATAACAAGGGTATGTCTCCTGGACGATATATGACGCTGGTGTGACCCGTGTTGTTGACATTTATCGAGAATTCCCTGTGCACATTTCGTTCTTCCTGTAATAATTTAAAAATAATATGTCATCCTATTTCTACTGTTTTAACACTAAACTTACCACGGTCAAAATGACCGGTTTTCCGTTTCACAATTATTGAAATTATAAAATCGTTTTCATGGGAAATTACTGAATTGACTTCTCTATTTAAGCACATATTATAATGGAAATGGTACGAAGTTCAAGTAAATTCAGTCTTCTCCTATAAGACGTTTCACTTTCATATGTTTTGTGCTTGGTAGGTATAGCATTAAATTGCACTTACTCACTTTTACCACAAATGCATAAAATCTACAGTCTATTTATGAATATTTTTAGAAAGGCGGTAAAGTAGGACTCTACTATGTATCTCATAATGCTTCCAATATAAATAGCTCAAACTGGAGCGATCCATGAGCAATATTATTTATGGAACAAATCAATAAGTATCTCATTCATCATTAGAATTAAGCAACTATTCTGTTGTTTGCCTGTTTAGATCGGATAATCGTGGTTCTATTGCACAGAAAAATAGAATTTCTTTCTAAGTGGCAAAAATCGATCCCAGAGATTCTCACAAAATCAGTTTAATTTAATTAATCAAACAGAAACTAGAAGTTTAAAATGTATTATAGGGGATGATGTAAAGATGCTGTAAAGATCCTAATGAATAAGTCAAAATGACTTGCTCCTAATTTTTTCTTTTAGAAATATTGAAATTATAAATATGTTTTCATGAGAAAATTTTTTTATAGACTTCTCCATCGAAGAAGACATTTAAATACAACTGGTACGAAATCTAAGAAAAATGCAATTTTGTTGTCACTATACGGCAATGTATGCATGTTGCATCTAGAGCTTGACAGTTCTACTGTTAATAAAACAAATACTGTTGGCGACCATAAGCTTCGGTCCGCTGAAACGAGAGGAGTCTATAGCTGCTCGTTTCACATTGCACGAGTCGAAGAGGCCTTCAGGCGCCCGCAAATGTTATGGCACAAATGTTTAATATAGAGTGCAACTCAGTGTTTTGATTATACCGATATACAGGGTGTGCCATGGGAAACGGACAATTTCCCAATGGATGGAAAGGGGGTAGAGAATTGAGTTAGAGGGCGTAGAGACTTGAGGTAGAGGGGGTAGAAAATTGAGGTAGAGGGGGTAGAAACTTGAGATAGAGGGGGTAGATACTTGAAATAGAGGGGGTAGAGACTTGAAATAGAGGGGGTAGAGACTTGAGGTAGGGGGGTACAGACTTGAGGTAGGGGGGGTAGAGACTTGAGGTAGGGGGGGTAGAGAGTTAAGATAGAGATGGTACTTGAGGTGGAGGGGGTAGAGACTTGAGATAGAGGGGGTAGAGAATTGAGGTAGAGGGGGTAGAAACTTAAGGTAGAGATGGTACTTGAGGTGGAGGGGGTAGAGACTTGAGTAGGAGGGGCATAGGACGCCTCAGGCGATGCCATTTCACCTGTCATTATGCTGCCGTGGACATTAGAGCAGTTTGTTTAATTTCATAAAAAGTGTCGGTCGATTATTGAAAGTCGGCGGCTCTCTCACAACGACCTAATATAAACAGCTAATAAATTGAACCAGAAAACTGGAATTTAATTAAAACATTTCCAACTCCGGATGAAAACGGACCCAAGTCCCGCCATTCGAGGACGAAAAAAATCATGTTGCTCACCACGCTTACTCCGACTTATCAATAAGAGACTACGTCATAATTAAAGTAAAGATGCTAACCAATTTGGAAAGTAACATTCGAACGACTGCCGAAGAGAGATACGCAAAATGGTGTACGTGCTCCGAAACATTTCGGTAGCACCGTAAAGTCTCCGGACGGAATCGGGGTCTTCTGAATAGGATTGTTTAAAATTTCAGTTATTTTCCAGGCACTTTAACTTCATGCTCTTCGACGCCGGACAACCAGCTCGAGTTTCTACGGACGCTGGGAATAAAATTTATTAAAATGTGCTCCGATTGATCCGAGGAGCGTCCAAGTATCCCATTCCCGCCAGCGGTTCCACACATCGGAACCGTCACGGTGCCAATGACTTCGCACAACCTCTTTCTCTCTCTCTCTCTCTCTCTCTCTCTCTCTCTCTCTCTCTCTCTCTCTCTCTCTCACCATTCAGACGTTTGCCTCTTCATTTTTCGTTACGCGCCGCTCGGAATGTACATAATGAAACGGGGAATGTAGACTAAAAACGTTTCCCCGGGGTCCCGAGTTAGGCTCGACTAGACAACCGAGCGAAACTTTCGAGGCGAGCGAGCTTAATAAATAGGGTTGTCCAGGTATTTAGATTGGGAACATTACCGGCGGCAACGGAGAACGACGCCGAGTAATTTCGTCACAGAAATTCAGCCGTTGCGCGGACCGTTGGAAAATTGTTTGACAGTTGTGATCGAGCGATCGAACGGGGGATGGAAATCACCGTCGATTGCTGGAAAGTGTGCTACGCTGATTCAATTGGCACGGGAATTTCTTAATGTTTCTTTACGGTATGGTGCAGTCTGTGTGTAAATGTCCTGACAAAAATAAATTATTCACCTATCCGGTTTATTGATTAGAAATCGTCTCGTAGCGTCTCCGCGAAACAGAATCTAATCGATATTTATGCTACTTATTTCCTTTCAATCGAAACACAATTACATCCTTTTGTTATCAATATTTAACCCGTAGACTGTACACTTGAATATAAATTTTCTTCCTTATGTAGGACATTACTGACAAACAAAGTAGTTCTAACTGTGCTGAAAGGAATCGTAGGTGGTTAGAGTGTAAGATATGTAAAGAAAAGATTATAAAATACAAATACGAAAGTCTACAACTCAAGAATAATAATAATATTGCGGCAAATGGAATTCAATTTCATACTATTCTTAACACTAGGTTCACTAGGTTCTAATATTTTTAATTTACAATTACCGTGATTGTGAAGATATACATTCATGAGAAATTATTCAACAAATTTGTTTCTTTGGGTATATACTATAAAAAGGAACAGCTAAAAATTCCGATAGATAAATTCTTGTCATTTTTATAAAATCATGTAGAACAATAAGTTTTAGTGGTCCGTAAACCTGGTGTCAAAGGGCATTAATTTTTCTAAGATTTCATTTTCATTGTAACAAACTTTTTATGCTGCGCTTTAAGTTCAAGTTTAAGAAGTATGCTAGAAGAATCCTGAATTTTCACAAAGTTTTACAATTCAAAAAGAGATATACAGGCATCTACATTATCAACAGTGCACAGTTCGAAGATATAAAAGAAAATTGAATCTCTCTCGTAATAATTTGTCTTCTGATATCACAGTGAATACTTATCGTTCACAGGATTAATACCGATGGTTTTAATAATCAAATTTTGAGCGAAAGAGGGAATCGCGTGCCCGTGGATGAACAATTAATGCCCGGACGAATCAGCGCGGTTTCAGCGGCGGGGCCTGTAATTAAAATGAATTGCTCGTTTACGGCGAAGCCAGGCTGCACACGGCTGCATCCTTTAGCATTTAATTTCCTGAATTGGTATGACAGTGCTACGCTGGATGTACAGTTCTTAATTTCGAATGCGAGCCGCGTGCGCGCGAACTAGTCGAGTGTTTAACAGTCGACGGAAGGAGTCGGCTCGGAGGCCAATTAACATAGGTCAGTGAAGCATATGACATAACAACGAGGCCTCAGGTGTCTTAATTACGTTAGGCCCTCGCAAGAATGTTCCCACTTGACTGTCAGCTGGATTTGCGTACACAGCTGCCGCACGGTATCCCGAATTACTGCATCCTGAACAGTTTCCGATTGTTTGATTACAGTTACTGTTGCATACAATGGCCGGCAACAAAGTCTCAGGTACTCCCGATTCTACTCCGTTTAATGAAGATAAACAGCACGCACTTATCGGGATTCGATCTTCAAACTATGGCCTTTTTTTTTAAATTTTAATAGCAAGATTTCATGTACCGCTAGAGAAGTATATTCTTCGGGATAATGATTTGATAAATTTATTCTTACCATTTCGGGATAAGTAGACTGCGTCTTTATGCTAAGCAAACATCATCTGCATCAATTACACGCAGCTGAGACTATATAACAATATATTTCTCATCCTAACAATTTTAATAAGCGGAAATTAGCGTAAAAGTGTTTGTTAATTTTTCTGATGCTCTCAGTGTTTTGTTACCGCCATCGATTTTTGCTAAAATGCGTAAAATTCGCAGTGATAAGTGCTCCGTGTGAGTTTGAATATTATAGTGGAACGCTTTTTTGTAAAATAAATTTATTTAGGTCCGATAAGAAGGCTTACTATTTCTCGCGATGATCAGACTGCAAACTTTTATACAAAATAAAAATTGTCTGCATTAATTGCACGAAGCTGAGACTACATAACAATATATTTCTTTCCTTAATCGTTTTAATCAATTGAAAATAACAGTGCTGAATTTGAAAGTTTAAAAGTTATTTTAAAATGAAGTCCCCTGGATAAAAATGTATAAAATCTACAGTACATTGATGATAACTGCGAGGTGGAATTTGAATGAATCTAATGGCTCTGAAGAATCCGTTTAATTGTTGCTATAAATTATGGCGCGTCGTTGATGGCACGAGGAAGACCGAGCCGCGATGTTTTAGTATTGCAAACCGGGGAGATTTCACGCGTGCTTTTGATACTAAGCCGCTCGAACAATAGATATTTGCGGAGGTGCCCCAGCATCTTACGATTCCGCGCGCACAATAGGCCGCAAGACTTAATCGTTCGTTGACCATCGAGGCGCGTTCTCATCGAGCGCCAATGAGAAATCCCCCGTGTTGGTATGCGCATTATAAAACAAGGAATGTGGAATAGAAAAGCTCCAACGAATCGCGGCTGCAGCCGCGCGCTCATTCATTTCGTAACAGACAAGTGAAAATATCCTGGTCGTCCTGTTTCATTAAACACCGCCGATTTTATTCGATTCGGAGCGGAAAGTCACGTACACCAGTCGCCGATTATATTTATAGCTCTCGCGATCCTAATCGCGGTGTTGGCTGATTGCGCTGAACGTCTGTAATTAATGGATTTTCTTACGTCTGTCCGACGAAAACTAATTTTCCCTCCTCCTCCGCGTTTTTCTGTCACCCAAATTCGCACTTTTGCATTCTGATTCAAGAAAACCACAAAGATTTTAACTTGAACAAAAATTTAGATTTAGGGAAATTCAAGTCATTTTTTTAAGCAGATAAGGAGAGCGAGTTTTGAAAAGAAAACAGAGCCCCCATTTTAAGGATTTTAGTTTGAACAGAAATTTACATTTAGGGAAATTCAAGTAATTTTTTTAAGCAGACGAGAAGGAGGGCGAGGTTTGAAAAGAACACAGAGACCACATTTTAAAGATTTTAATTAGAACAAAAGTTGATGTTTCGAGAAATTCAAGTAATTTTTTTAAGCAGGCAATAAGGAGGGTGAGTTTTGAAAAGAAAACAGAGCCCCCATTTTAAGGATTTTAGTTTGAACAGAAATTTACATCTAGGGAAATTCTAGTAATTTTTTTAAGCAGATAAGGAGAGCTAGTTTTTAAAAGAAAACAGAGCTCTCATTTTAAGGATTTTAGTTTGAACAAAAATTTACATTTAGGGAAATTCTAGTAATTTTTTTAAGCAGACGAGAAGGAGGGCGATTTTTGAAAAGAAAACGGAGCCCCCATTTTAAAGATTTTAGTTTGAACAGAAATTGATGTTTCGAGAAATTCTAGCGATTTTTGAGATGGTGAGAAAAAGAGTGATTTACCGCTTTAATGATCTTGATTAGTACAATAATTCAGAATAATTGTTGGAACGAGATTTTTATGAAGGTAGTAGAATTGTGACAGCAGTTCTTTGAACGCGCAGTGCTATTTGCGACAAATGGCCAGTTAATTTCGTGCCACAGCGACAACCGTTATTACAGTCGATTAACCTCCGCTCGTTAATTCGATTATCATGAAAAGTTGTTTTTCATGTCCCCTGCATTGTGGAACATGATTGCCTGCGCCGACGATCCGTGTACGTTGAAATTGAAGGGGTGTGCTGGACGATAAAGTTGCAGACGCAGAAATCGCGACAGAGGGTTGCCATAAGTTCTCATTGGCGACAGCTGGCTAATGGCCGTGCTCTCGGCGGTGAGCGAGCATTATGAAAAGAAAGAGAAACCGAGAGGAGCTGCAGGTGGCGAATTAATCTACTTGGAAGCAAATTAATTACTCGGATAAAGAAGTCATTCTTTTTGCCTAGATCCAAACCACTTCAAGATGGCGATCTAATCTAGACGCGGAACGTCTGCATTGTTTCTTTACGTCTGTTGCGTACCGAACGATCTCCAATTCGACTTTCAAAAAGCGATCTAGATTATTCGAGAATTTTCAAAACTATCACAGCCTCGATCAATTTTTCATTAACTTTTGTAACGAAGCAGAGAAAATATAGAAATTATGCATCCATGAATTACAAGCTGTGCCATTCTTGACACATTCTTATTTGACTTTCAAGAAGCAATTGGAACATGCGTTTACGAAACCATCGCAGTCTCCATAATTTCTTCATTAATTTTTGCAATGAATCAGAGAAAGTTCGGATTACCCAATAGCGTGTTTTATTATATCTACGAGTCAATTACAGTTTGTCTCGTTCCAGATATGTCTTTAGTCGACTTTCAAGCGGCAGTTTAAAATATTGATGAGTTTTAAAAACCATCAGAACTTCGATGACGTCTTCATTCATTTTTATAAGAAACCAGAGAAAGCGTGTAGATCGTAAACCATTTTTTCCATTTTCCTCGCGGACTGATAAATCAGTGTCTCGAGGTCCGTGGTACATACTGTCTAGCATCTCCTAATACTTGTAACTTGCAAATTACGTTGAAACGGCTCACTTTGCTTTCTTCACCTATTACCTTTCCCTTTAAATGCGGCGAGAGAGAAAGAGAGAGAGAGAGAGAGAGAGAGAGAGAGAGAGAGAGAGAACGTTACCGAGAACAACGTTTTCCGAGTGGTTCGCAGCGAAGTAGAAATCTGAACCGGAAGGGGCAGGAAAAAGTCGGAAGTGATAGTGGTTCGCAGCGAAAAATCTTGAGCAAAAATAAAAATTTCTACTCGAGAAAGCAATTCCACAATTAGGTGGAAAAAAGTCACGTCAGAAAATAGATCTTACATTCATATATTCTACTTTCGGAATGTTCACTAATTATACCCATAATAATTCATTTAATAGCGATATGAGTATCGAAATCAACACGTGAAAACTCCGAACCGTAATACGGCGAAATCGTACGTTTATATTTGTTCTAAAGAAAATTATGTCGGAGCAATAAATATGAATCTTTAAGCTTCTATGCACGATATTCTATATTAACATATGTAAATATTAACATTAATGTTCACAAAGTTCGTTAATAAAGTCCTTTACAATAATTTTTAGAGATTTTTTAAGTACCAGTTTTCTATGCCGATTAGTTGACTTTAATAGAGCAGAACTAGAAAGTCTCGAAAGGTCCCATCTTGAAATTTTTATTGCATTAAGTTTAAACTATATAGAAGGGATTCTGACAAAAATCGGCTGCAAATATCTGCTAACCTGCCTGTCACAATTTTTGAAAATCTTTGTAACACCGTACGGTGGACCGAATGGCCATTCTAGGAAAGCAGAAAGAAATGGCTCCAAAAAAGATGGTAACACGGCTAGACGTTTATTCAAAAACTTTACAAAAACTTCGAAAATAACAGGCATTAATAAGGAACTTCTTGAACGATTTTTTTTATATCTGCTCTTTCTTCAGGTCACAACATTAATTTTCTAAATTTCGAGGTTCGCGAAACAGAAGATTTATATTTCAATTTATATCCCCGGTTTTATATGCCCGGTACAGTGCACAAATTATTATTTCATAGTGTAGAAATAAGTAAATCATGCCTATTGCCAATTGGCACGATGTCTGAAGAGGCTCAAGAAGCTCGCAACAAAGACATAAGAAAGTTCAGGATTATTATTATTATTATAGTATTTAGGAATACAAACTACGACTTAACAGCAATGCTGTTAATTACTTCTGATCCCATCATAAATTATTATAGGATGATACCGCAAAAAAATACAAATTCGCTACCGAAAGGTGTATTAGATCTACTTTTAACAAGAACTTCCGTCTAATCCCATAAGTAACTTAGTTGATAGCGATATTAGCTAAGAATTATTTTTATATTGTTAGATATTATTGTTATACTTATTTAATATTATATTTTTCATTTATTTTTATATTTGTTTCTATAATTTATGTAATATTCTCAATATAAATATTATTTTTAAAGGTTCTACATATGTTGAATCTCATTTCATGACCGAACAGAAAATTCCAATCGGTTTGAAGACGCAAGAAACGATCTATGATTTAGTTCCACCTAGAATGATTTTACTTGCTCTTTCTCTGCGCTAACAAGAAACGCACGCACAGGAGCATCGCTCCGTCCGTAATTATGGACAGATCGGTGTAATTTCTCTCGCAACTTTTACCCGCCCGATTCCGCCGATTTTATTCTCCAAACGGGGAAAATCTGATTCTCGATCGGCCACGCTTAATATGTAAGCGAAGAATCGGCACTTTCTAAAGACCCAATTAGAACAGTGACTCTCGTAAAGATCCGAGCCGACCAGTCCACGATTTAACATTCCCGATCGACGGCCACTTGAAAGAAAAAAAAAAAAAAAGAAAAATAAAGAAGAGGCTACACAGAAAAAGACGCGTGATTCATGCGTGTACGTGCAACAGCGACCGCACCTGTCGTTAACGGAAACGAATGATTACACTCGGACCCTGAAAAGAACCCCATAATACCCCGGCGTCATCGTGAAGCCTGATCGCGGAAGTATAGCTTCGTTCCCCATTGTTTCCGAGAGTTGTGGTCAAAGTAAACGTTGCCCCTGCAAACGCATACTTTCCGAACCCCATTTCATTAAACGCTCCAGCCAAAGTTTATTGAATTTTTACTTCCCTGCTCTTTGGCCACTGTAAACAACTATTATTAAATTTTATTATTAAAGAATATGGTTATATTTGGAAATGCAGTTTGGAAATCCTCCCAGAAACATATTAAAATGGAACGTCTTATAGAAGGGAGAAGATTGAATTTACTTAAACATTGTACGATTTTTATTATAAAAAATGAATAAAGATTAATAAAAATTTTTATTATAAAATTTTATTAAATAAAAAAGTGAATTCAGTAATTTCCTATGAAAATAAAGAAGTGAATTCAGTAATTTCCTATGAAATCAATTATTGAAGCACAATTTCAATAATTGTGGAGTAGAAAACCGGCCATTTTGACCGTGGTGGGTTTAGTGTTAAAGAATTAAACACGTGCACCAAAATTATTTATCTGGATATTTAATAGCAGAGTCGTGTCTTGTGCATTAAATGTACAAGTGAGACGTAACTTCGAGCGTTCGAATGATCAAATAAATCTTAAAGTAAATGCAGCACTTCGTGACAATTATTGTAATCCACGGGTGTCTTTGGTCGCGCAATTTTCGTGGTCACTGTAACAGCTCTGTAATTAAAAGGAGAGGACGTCTCGGGTGTTTATGGAACGCGAGAGATGTAATCAGCGGCTAACAGAGACCAAAATTTTTACTGGAACGCGAACCGTTGTCGCCCCTTTCCGCCGGAAGTAACGAAGATCCGCACACGAACTTCCAAGAAACGGGTTCCCACGTTTCTACGTGGCCGAACCTACGACCTCGATCTTTCTCTGCTTGGGCCCGATGAAATCATTGATGATTTAGCAATCGCGACGGGACAAAAAGCTCGTTAATTATATTACGCCGTCCTCCGGATAATTTACGCACAGCGAATCCGAAACTCTGTTCGACGTTGCTCTCTTCGAACCTGTTCGGATTGCGCTTTAACGTTCTAACAGCGGTTCAATTAAAAGCATGTTTAATTAGCAGCCATCATGTGAGAGGGCAATTAAGATTCCTCAACACTGTTTGCACAGGTTAAAAATGAGTCTGCTATTCTATGGAAATTCTGTGTGCGCGTAGAACACTTTTAGTTTATCATTGCGAATTAAACACGCGATGGTTAATACTGTTACGTATTGCAACATAGTGAAATGAAGATACTAATTTAGAATCGGGAATGCTTTCAACCGGCTTCCTTTCGAAAGGAATATAAAATTTGATTTATGCCGATTCTTTGAAGTGTAGTCTATGAAATTGCAAATTTAGAAAGCGCAGAAACTGCCGATAAATGATGTGTGATTTTGCAGATTGGATAAATTTTGCTATCTCTGAAGTAAATTAGCTAACCAATTAAATTTAATAACACGAAGTGTGCTTATTAAGAAGTTAATTCGTACTCGATTTTAGATAAAATGTGTTACAAGTAAAATGCGGATTTTATAAATATGGAAGATGACGGGTTCTAATATTTTTAATTTACAATTACCGAGATTGTAGAGATGCATCCATGAGAAATTATTCAACAAATTTATTTCTTTGGGTATATATTGTAAAAAGGAATAGCTAAAAGTTTCGATAAAATTATTGTTACTTTTATAAAATAATGTAGAATAGTATTTTTTAGTGAACCACGAAACCTAGTGTTAAAAATATTTAAAAAATATAGATATATTATTTCCGACTGATCAAAATTACTAATCAATAGACTGTCTATTTAAAAGAAAAGTAAGGTAAAGTAAAGTTTTTTAAATATTTTTAACACTAGGTTTAGTGGTCCACTAAAAATCACTATTCTACATTATTGTACAAAAATAATTCGCATAAAGCGAATCTTTATGCAACATACAAATATTCTCTTTCAGTTTCAAAAAACTCGAGTAAAATAGAAATTTATTTTCTTTCTTGATATATTTAATAGGTCGAAAATAATGTAACAGTATTTTTTAATTCTTATAATGTTTTCACTGTTTTAAATTACACCTACCCATTATAAATGCATAAAATCTGCAGTCTTCTAATCAATGAATAAAGTGTCTAAGAAGCGACACTATAACCAGAAAAAATGGAGTACTTTGGAGAGCACATACAAAGAGCCTGCGTAAACTTTGCCGAATTTTTCGGAAAAAATTAGGCTCGGGAATTGTGCAATAATCAGCATGGTAAGTGGAATCCGACAACCAGAGAAATCCTTCGTAGAATAAACCGCCACGGGAGGGACTCTCGGCGGATAAACTGGATGCAATTTGATTTCAGTTCTTGGCGAAGCAATTTCAACACTTTCTCGACCGCAGTTTTTCCCCGCAAAACATTTTCCTAACCAGTTCCGTTTGTCTCCGAACCTTCTTTTTTTTCTTCTTCTACGGTAGGCTAGATGCCAACGCGGCGAAAAGAACGCGATCCAGGCGAAATCTTTTCCACCGACATGATTGTGCACTGTAAAAGGCGCATGTCGTGACTAGAAATACCAGTCGGCTCTTAGAAAACTCTCCCCTGTTTCGCGATCCGGAGTCACATTTTCCATTTCTGACGTTCTCTCTTTCGCAACTCCCTTTTCCCCGGCGCGTTACGCGTCCATGTCCCGTCGACATGACACGCGGATGCCAAATACTTGCATTTCCTAGATGGCAAGACGCCTTGTCGGAAACTTATCTGATGTTTCGTTGCTCGTGGCTACGGTATTAAACGCGACTTACTCCGACCGACAAAAGAAAATATAGAATTGGGGATTTTATATTTACGAATTTTTATTTTGAAATTGGGAATTTTATATTTACTAATTTTTATTTTGAAATTGGTGATTTTATATTTACTAATTTTTATTTTAAAATTGGGAATTTTATATTTACTTAATAACAACTTTATTTTAGCAATTTTATTTTACTTAATATTCACTTTTATCTTCAGTTAATTTTATATTTATTTCTCTTTTTATTTTGTATGAATTTTATATTTACTATAAATATAACATTGCGAATTTTATATTTACTAATTTTTATTTTAAAATTGGGGATTTTATATTTACTAATTTTTATTTCAAAATTGAGAATTTTATATTTACTAATTTTTATTTTGAAATTGGGAATTTTATTTTTACTATAAATATAAAATTGGGGACTTTATACTTACTTAATAACAACTTTATTTTAGCCATTTTATTTTACTTAATATTCACTTTTATATTCATTTAATTGTATATTTATTTCTTTTTTTATTTCGTATGAATTTCATATTTACTATAAATATAAAATTGGGAATCTTCTATGAATTTAGCGTTAGATGGTTTTTCAAATGTTGATAACATTCATCCAATCTGAGGAACACTTCCAATGTGGCATACAATTTTTTGAGAAAAAAGGAATTTGAAACATATAACTTATAATTTACAAAGCACATCTCTAAAATTTTCATTACAAGCCCCAAAAAATTGTAAAAAGCAACTTTGTTATTTTCGTTATTCAGACTAAACACAATTTTTCCAAATTTCTCGTTGCATATCAGCTAGAGTAGACTAATACGTCTATCTTGGCAAAAAAACTGTAGTCGTTTGGTGCATAAAAAGGTTATCCTGATTTAAATTGTGTGCCATCAATTATGGGAGTGCCTGTAGTCATAGTAGAACGTGCACTTTAACTTCTCGTCTCCCACTGTTTTTAGCTATGGTATTGACAGCGATGTTGACTACGTCGAATTTATTGTCAAGCTTCTTTCGCACCTTGAATACCAGAAGTTACAAAGTAATGTTATAGTAGATCCTGCAAAGAAGGTAATTGTAAATTGTAATTGAAATTCTGCATCTCCACACCTCTGCATTCCTGACTTCCTGATTCCCCGCGTTCTTGAGCTGACAACTTTTTGTCCTTGAGCATTCCTCGCCTACTGATTTATCAGTTTTTCAATCTCCTGTCAAACCCCGTAGATCTAAAGAATTCCATTTTTTTTGTGCTTTGGAATTTTATGAACCATTGCACGGTTTAATCTCTGAACCCGTCCGTATTTCCAAATTTCCTGCGAGACGGTGTGTTTGCAAGAAAAAATTACGATATTCAGTTCTGCGTTAAAACAATACCGCAATTGCCCGTCTCGTTGTTACGGTTTCTAATTTGCATTATGATTTTAGGTAACGAAGGTTCGTTAATTCGGATGCACTCCACCTCACGGGAAAAGAGTTACCTGCACTGCGCGGAATATCGGTTGTTGAACATGCAGTTGCGGGTTATTAATGGTTCATTTAACGCTATATAGAGCGTCCTACTGTCTAATAATAGAGTATCGTATACAAAATATGCTTCCTGAATTGCGCAACGCTCGTCCGAGCCGGTAACAGATGCAATCAAGTTAATTGATGAGTGCAAAAAAACTGCATTTATTCCTTGCAATCAGCGGCTCATTTAACACCTCGGGCGACAGCGATTTCCTTTTCGGTTATACAAAACGCGGATCCGAAAATGTTGTTACATTACGCAAAAAATAAATAACATTACTGAAAAAATAAATAATAACCAAACTGTGCAGTAAATACTCCTGCGATTTTTTTAAAAATCGTGCTCATAAAATTTACGGTTAATAATCTGCTACAAAAATAATTTTATGTTAATTGGAAGTCCACATTTAAGACAAAATAGTCATAGCAGAACTTTAACACGACTTGAGAGAATATAATAATGAAAGTATTTTTTAAATCATTTTGATTTTCAGGGTTTTATTAAAAAATTAAACTTAATGAGAGAAAATTTTTGGAAGTAGTCTGTATTACTTTCTGGTGTAGGAATGTTAATGACTAGCACTAAAAATATCGACCAAATTGTTGGGTAGCGTTATCTTCACATTCACAGCTCGAACTTAATTAGTTAAATTCACGAGCATAAAATTCCATTAAGGATAGAAATGTTAATGGACTGCCGATCTAGCGCCCATCAAAATTCCGCGGAATAAAAGCAAATCATTTAATGAACTCGGAACTGGAAAGTCAAGATGCACAATAGCGATTGCTTTTATAACCTACTTACACCTAGATTTTCACAAATTATTTTCATTGAAAGTACAATCAAAATAGTTCTTCAAATCTGATAACAGAATTCTGTTGGTTATACGTGCTCAGACATCGCTGTTGTTCATCTGTTTGCGTGGATAATTTTTAGGAATTTATTTCCTAGTTTATTTGATTTTATTTGATTTCACTTTATTTATTTGATTTTTATTTTAACACTAGGTTTACGGGACCCGCCAAAATGACGGGTTCTAGTATTTTTAATTCATAATTATCGAAATTGGAAAGATGCATGAATGAGAAATTATTCAACAAATTTATTTTTTCTGGTAAATATTGTAAAAGAAATGGCTAAAAAAATTTGCGTAGATACATTTTCGTTATTTTTATGAAGTAGCGGAGAATAGATATATTTAGTGCCCCGTAAACTTATTGTTAAGGAACTTATTCCGATTTGAAGTATGTGCCGTCAATTATGAGACTGTATGAGGTTTTAATGTGTGATCTGGTTTTCCAAGAGAACTATTTTCAATACATTCAAACCTGTTTTTGTGCGGTCCTTTTCTATGCGAATTTTTCTTTTTGTGCGATTTGTTTTGGCATTTGTGTTGGCATTATACAGTGAATTCCCGATATAAGTCACCTGCGCGGTTCAGGCGAGTGACATTTAGACGAAATCTGTGGTTGTCGCCGAACGTTGCACTTGAAATACACAATGCACGCTGGAAACGTAAAAGTCACTATCCGTGGTGATATGGGTAGTCCCAGTGACCTTTAAACGGGAGGCTCGCAGTGACTTGTATCGGGAATTCACTGTAACACCCTTGTAATAGGGATCTCCAGCAGGGATCCAGCTTTGCAACAATTGGAAAAGCGTTTTCTTAAAACAGATAACAATTCCGAAAGGAGTTTGAACCGTCGTCGCAAAAACTGATCACTGACTTCATGTTAACAAAAAATAGATCAATACTAATATCTTTAAGCGACGAAAGCGATTTTGAACCAGTTCATCACAACAAGATTTCGGACTACGACGAGTAGTATTGAATTATGTGCATTTTGAAAATTTCTCCATGTTTAAAATGAGAAATGTTTTAAAATGTTTCCATGTGTTAATTATTTATTTTGTTTGGAAAGCACTTTCTCGCCATTTCGTAAATGTCTTTGACATTTTTTCTTATGAGGTCCCTCTCCACCGCATAAAAAGAATTTTCTTTAACACGTTGTAAACAATTATTTGTTATAGCTATTTATGAAGTTTCTGAATATTTTTTTCTGTGCGGTTTCTTTTATGCGGTCGCTATGTACCGCACAAAAACAGGTTATTTGAGAAAATCTTTGTCAAAAAGGTGTTGATGAGGTTTCCTGTTAGGCAAGTAAGAAAAAAGCATTGTAGAAACCGGAGTGAGAGCAGCGCGCGCAGATTTGTTCCAAAAATTCGAGCAAGAAAGGGCGGCATATTATTTTCAAATTCCTGAAACTATTAGAGGAAGAACGAAATGTGTAATCCTCGATATATGTCAGCAACACGGGTCTTGCCAGCGTCGTGTATCGTCCAGGAGACATACCCGAGTTATGTTTACAAGCAAGGAAGGGCGACTGTGAGTCATCGGGACCGGGAAGGACACCGGGCGGAGAATTTAGGCCAGCCATCGGGTGTCAGAAGGAGATAGCGATCGTTGCCAGGGCCATTAGCAATTCAAACGGCTTCCGGCCTCCATGCTGGTACCGCGTGCAAGAGAGAGACGAAGGTGTTGCCTCCGGTAAACACGAGTTGCTTGAACTCGGAATCGCTCGAAAGAAGCCTAAGTAGCTGCGCGTCTGAACGTAACTGCGTGGCTTCGGCTCCTTCGTCCGGGGAATATCCGAGAAGCCTGCCGCGCATGCAACCGTGTGCATCCGATCCGCAAACAACGAGAAAAAAAGAAGACAAAAGAAACGAAATTGGAGTTTCATGCCGAGTCCTCTTTCCTGATCCGCTTCATTCATGCTTCATACTCCGCGTGATCTCTCTCGCCGGTGCTCGATGCGGAAAACGAAAATTTTCTACCGAAAAAGTCTTATGAATTAGGCTCACGACTGAACTGCGAATTTTTATGCAAAATGAAAATTGTCTGCGCCTTTGGGAAGAAACAAGAGCCACTGAAAAATTACTTTCTATACCTAACACTGTATCTACCGGAAGTGTATTAATACGATTTACGAAAAGGAGGCTTAAAAATCTGTTTTTTTCATAACAATCCCAAACAAAATTATTAGATGACGATATGAGGTTATAACTTGTTGGTTCGCGATAGAAATTGCGATGGCTATTGAAAGGTTTATTAAAAAAATCCTCAGCCACGGATCAGAGACTTTAAAAAATTATGAAATTAAAAAATTTACGAGTAAGATTAATTTCCTTTAAGTAGAAATCAAATTCTGTTCTTATGTTGTCAATACTGAAGCATGAGAATAAATGTGAGCACACAATAAATATAAACTTGTGTTCTTCCACGGAATTACTGAGAACAAAACACTTTAATTGTTGCAGCTGAGAAGATGGAAACCATACGGTAAAGAGTTAACAGCGAACCTGTAGAAACGTTCAATTACGTTTGTTTATGCCACAATTCTTCTCACTAGCTTGTGCAATTTCGTTTACAAACACCGTTCCTCCTACTGTTCCCTTTCGAGTCTAACGGCAGCGGCACCGGAGAATGATTATTATTATCATCCAGTCGGCCATTTGGAATTGTCGTCGCTGACAGCGAAGAGCGCTGTTCAATACCGTGCGTGTTGTTGCAGAAACAACAAACATTTCAAGTTACGAAATCGGCCGGCAGGACAAACGTCGTCGGCGCAACAATGCACTTGTTGGATGCGTTTGAGTAACCAACGGGAGAGAGAGAGAGAGAGAGAGCGAAAGAGAGAGAGAGAAACTTTCTTCTTCTGTGGGGACCCCAACCGGTTCGATCGCGCCTTTCCTCGTCGCGTAATTATACCGGCGCGGTGCGACAGACGATTTTTTACGGACAGGTGAAACCAGGTGAGATCGGAGTTTTCCTGACGCTTGCACCGATGCACCTGCGCTCGCGAGAAGTGTTTACGAACCCGCGTAACGCACACGCGGAACAAGAGACACGAGGATGATACACACTGGTTGTCGGTAATGTGGTCACTCTACCTTATCGCAAATCTACGGAGTCTTGGCTCTTATGACTGGCCGGCTTTTTTAAACTTATTAGGGAAGCTAGATTGAACCCTCCTCTTTCGAACGAGCCCTTTCCCAGCGAAAAGTATTCTCATACAAGGACGAAAAGTTGCGGCGCGTAAAATCATTTTTCGCCTATTTTTGTCGGTAACGTGGTCACTCTACCTTATCGCGAATCTACGGAGTCTTGGAGTCTGTATTCGAATTTTTATCCAATGCCGATTTGGGACCACTGTGCGGCGCTACGACCGCGACAGAACGAATCGACGTTTCTCTCCCTCGTCGCCGCGGCGACAGGAATTCCTTTTTCCTTTGTCTCCAGTCGTAATGGAATGCAAAGATGCGACTGGTATATAATACTGCAGCGAATTGCATCGTAAATCGCGGAACGGTATTCGGAATCGTAAACGATGCTCTATTGGAGGAGAAACACTCACCGGGCACGCCGTTTGCGGCAAACTTTGCTCTTTGAGATCTTTGTTGCGTTCGTATCGCAGTTCCCAGATTTACTTGTGCAGCTCGAGGAGCTTTACCTGCATTCTCCATCCTTCATGCTTTTGCATAACTTTAATCCTTCAGTGCGTGGGTTTAAGGAAATTCTTCTTTTGCTCCTACCGAATTTTATTGACATTCCTTTCAAATGTCTCACCAAGAAATATCCTACCAAGTGAACTTGACATACTTCACGATTTCCGATTAGGTGTACATATTATTGCCAGATCTGTGAATGAAATTAAAAGAAACGACTTGTTAAGAAGAGATATGGACTCGGTTGTTAATCGCCATAAGAATAATGTTAACGACCGTAATAACTGCAATGATATGGAGAATAACGCAATCAGTTGCTAACTGGTTCTAGAGAGTCGTCTGCGATTTTTCTTGAACTTTGAATAAACGAACCTATGATTTATTAAGGAAGAATAGCCACCGGTAAGTTATGCGGATTCGTTTGAATATATACTCCTTCTAGGCAACTGTCTAATTCAGTGATTTATGAACGGTGGTTGCATCCGATTTAATTGATCAGGGGTTTTGCGGTAGATCGGATCGGTATCCATTACGCGTGACATTATTTTTTCGGCGCCGGCGTAGAAAATTGATTACGGTCGCGTCGAGGATGATACGTCCGTGATAAATTACGAAATCACTGGTGATGTTAAACAGGTGCTCGGTGAAAACGCTTATACGATATCGCGTTCGAATTATTCGCGGCAAGTTGGCCGGAAACTTTCTTTTGGTGATGAATGGCGTAAGGTAGATTGAGAATTTGCAATTCAGAACGGAGATTCGCGTTTACGTTCCTCCGTTAATAAGATTTATTTAGCTATCGGGGAACAGCGCGTCCAGCTAACGCATGATTAAAGCATCCAATTTCCTCCTGGTTCCGATACTTCTAAAAATATAATAATAATAATAATATATTGCCTTATTCAGCCTTACAGCCAAGAATTTCGGTAAACCAACCTGTATTCAAAATATTCTGAAAAGTATACTTTTTTTTACAACTCTATCCGTCCGTACCTTCCGAGGATCGTATTCATCATTGCATACTTTTTCATTTTCATGCGGGATTTAATGCAACGGTGACAATAAAGAAAATTTACGATGTTTATGGAGATGTATCGAAGTATCGAATTTGTTAGTCTTGTTAAAATTTGGATTGGGAACAATTTCTTGCACATTTGAATATGTTAAAATCAGCCAACGGTCATATCGCGCTGCAGTAAACCGATTCTCGTCCGATCATCGAAGTTAAACAGCGCTGAGCGTGGTCAGTACTTGGATGGGTGACCGCCTGGGAACACCACGTGCTGTTGGCTCTCTTTTTTTTTATTTATATAATAAATTATGAAATAAAAACCGGAATTTACTACAAAGTTTGTTTTAGATTTCAAAGTAATTGATTACTTATGGGCCACCCTAATATAAACGAAGTGTACGCAGAAAAATCGTGACCAGTTTGCGAGAAAATTGTTTGAATTCGCGATTTTCCCACTAGAGAGGATCGCAGAGTTGAGAAACGAGAATGGGAGTGTAATTGACTATTATTTTGCGAGATCCGCGGGATTTGCATCTAGAGGCATCGCTTGAAACCTCTGAAGACGCCGACTTCTTCCGGTTAGGTCGGCCATTGTGTGTGTCGTCAAGCTTCGTGTACGATGTCGTCACTTGTGACAAAAGAGGCGAACAACAATTTGTTACCGGTTTTGCACCTTTCGAACGCCTTTTACCCTGACGAACAGCCGTCTGCATAGAAAGCTCACGCGTTCCGCTGCGACTCCTGCTTTTTATTATCCGAATGCGTTCCGCGTTAACTGGACAGTAATACTAAAACAACTCGAAGAACTGTTCAAAGCAATAATAATCGTGGTTGTAAACTTCAGAACTGTTCATTAAAAAACTGTTAGTAATCCCGTTAAATATTCTGGCACGGTGATTATTCGAACGCCACCATAATGAAATATGATAATTGTTTTATATGCAAAATTTAATGCGTTTATGGAGAACACAATTTTACGTGAAACATAAAATAGACTAATAGGTACTTCCACCTAATTAAGCTTCTCCAAATTACTTCGAGGAATTCCGACTTTGCACAAAGAATGGACTTTACAGCAGTTTTGTAATACTTTTAGAGGAACAGTAAACAAATTGAAATGAAATACAGTTGAAGCGTGTGCCATCAATTATGAGACTAGCTGTAAGAACCCAGTTAGCCAAATGCTGTTTCGAGCAAATATTGCGCAATGTTTGTAACGTAGTTTGCGAGCAAAAGGCTTGTCCATTTGGTACCAAACCTTGCTTGGATTTTGTCCCTATTTTGTATGAATTTGGCACCAAAACTTGTCGACAAATTCCTAGCCAAATGCGGGAACAGATGGATCGGAATTTGAGTGAAAAGTTTGCAGGCAAAATTCCATTCCAAATTGGGGCCAAGCCTTGGCTTAGTTATAGAGGGCAGGTCGGTCGCACTAAATCCTTGCTCTAAGAGTACATATCGGGAAAAATCAGAGTAAAACTTGTTGTAGGAGGAATAATAGAACTTCATTTAAACTTCTAAATTATATAATTTTAAGTTTCACACATTTTCAATCATTTAATTCCGTTTTCCCCCCTACAATCAAGGAGGGAAACTACTTTACTCTCAGAATAAGGTTAGGTTCGCTCTTAGTGCGACCGACCTGCCCTCTACAACGAAACCAAGGTTGGCTTCGATTTGCTCCCGATTTGGCATGGAATCTCGGCTGCAAACTTTGCACTGAAATACCGAGCCTAATGCCGGAAGCAGATGGATCGGAATTTGTAGACTTTGGTGGCAAATTCATAGCAAATTTTTTACTGAGAAAACACGAGACCGAACAGAATTATTTAAAAAACGAAAGATAACTGTGTATTCCGATTCCTGGTTTCTTCTCTCCAAAGTGGCCAGGAAAAACTGGCGAAACCGTCGAAAAATATGTCACTGGGAATTCGCGACGGCACGTGGCCAATCCGTTCCCGTCACGGCTGAACAGAAACGGAACCGGGCGTCTCGCGCACCTGAGATTGTTCGGTAGAAGAACGGACGAACCGCAAGGCGATCGGCCAGCACCAATTAGCGACGATCGACTTGGAAATCCTAGCAGCACGAAGCCCGTGCAACGTAACGAGGCAACCTCGGGCAACGCCTAGTGTAAATTGCGTTTCCAGTGAGTGGTCATATATGCTGGCCAATGCCTCCTTCTTCCTCTTTTTCTTCATACCGTATCATCAGCGTAGACAGTTTTCGATCCGGGCCGATAAGGAGTGCCTCCGACAGGCTATCGCGAGTTTCCTAAATATAGATCGTAAACCTTTGGCAATATTGAAAAGGGGATTCACCTGTAGGCAATCATTGACTTCCTAATCCTCCCCGATATCGTTAAACTTCCTCTCTAATTATACGTCTCAATTATATCGCACAATTAAACCAAGCGTAAATACCGCTGCGCTGAACCCGGTCTTTACAACACATAATTTACTTTTACTTTTTCTTCTTTCTTTTTTTTGGTATTTGCACAGTAGGTATAGGTTATTCTTTTTTGTTTAGCAGCCGCTTCACACGTAACTCGCTGTATTCGCTTCTTTTCATCGTCGATTCTCATCAAGCCGCATCACAATCGATTCTCTCCTACGGCCGTTGTGTTGTATTCGTTTTTACGAGGTGTAATAAGGATGTTTGTTGTTATTGCGATAATTATTTGTAATGAAACCTTGGGAGATAATGCTTGCCGCGTTCGATTGGAACTATGGAAAGCGACCGGAATTTTGCCGAGATCGAAAGTCCCTATTTTTAGAGGCGCCTATCGCGTGAAAGTAACGATTATTGAGTTTTCTTTCTTCTCGGTTTGTGGGAGCTTTTGCTACGCCATTGATCGCTCAAGTAAAATGATCAGGCCGATCGATTGACTGATCCCACCGCTCCGAGGCTGGAGTGTCGCACGAATATCGTGGCATCAGTTAATATTCAATGTCGAAGGATTCTTTTCATCTCGGTAGAGAGATGTTGATGCGGAATCATATTTCTGCAGACGTTGAAAATTTCTGCAATTAACGATAGATTATTCCTTGCTGCCCCGATTTCTTTCACTGCTTTGATAATTGGACATTCTTTGTCAATCGTTTCCATAGAGACGAACAAAATTGGTGTGCCCCGTTTATTCGGTTCCCGGTCTGACTCTTTTTATTCGCTAATTAATAGACTGCGGATTTTATGCATTTAGGACAAAAATGGGTAAGCACAATTTGAAGCAGTGGACATATTAAAAAGACTTAAGAGCCAAGGGTAGTCACGTGACTTTTGCAGAGCACGATAAAGTTCACTATTTTTCGCCTATTTTTGTCGGTAACTTGGTCGCTCTACCTTATCGCGAAACTACGGAGTCTTGGTTTCTAGATTAAAAGAGGAAAAAATTTTATGTTTCGCTTCTGTGTCTTGATCAATCAATGCAAACATTTTTTATTTTGCATAAAGATCCGCAGTCTATTGATTAATTAATAAAAAATCCTACGGCTCAGAATCGACTGAACTCATGATGATGAAGCGTCTACGAGACCGCGCAGCATAAACCCCATGCGTAGATCCGGTGGACATAGTACTTCACGGCAGAAGATTTGGAGATTAGGCTGTACCTCCAGCATAAATTACAATAGATCGTCAATTTGGCTGAATAAAGCGCCCAATTTGGTTAAAATTAGAATCAGTGGTGAATCCAGGCAGGCTATCATCCTCGATCAGTGCCAGATATTTGCTAGCGAAGAATGGATCGGGGTCGAAGAAGGCAATTTCGAAATAACGGTTAAACCGAGCCTTCAAAACGCGGCTCATCATCCATTCGTCGATAAATCCTCGAGCCGCTTTTGTGATAATTAATCAGGATTCCATTCATGTCGCAGCTGACAAGATTACAAGCTATTGTTGCGTACAGTTTCGTTCGGCCATTCCCGAGTCTTCTTATCGCGAACCGTTCCTTGACACGTCGATAGTCCTCGTTCGAGAACAGCGCAAGATCTTACGAAATCTCGAATGTTTACACGCGAGACTCAACAATCGGTATTCAATTAACGGTAAAATCCGACGTTTCGCACGTCAGTTTCGCGCACGAGTCAAAATATTGACGAGTCAATCAATCAATCATAAATGTGCGATAATTGAATATGGTAAAAGGGAAAAAAGAACTTGTCTATATACATCGCGTCAGTCAGAAATTATGAAACGGAATGAAAATCTATCTTTCTATGCAATGGAACCTCGATTATCCGATCTAAACAGGCAAACAATAGAATAGTTGCTTAATTATAATGACGAATTAACTACTTATTGATTTGTTCCATAAATAATATTGCTCACGGATCGCTCCAGTTTGAGCTATTTCTATTGGAAGCATGTTGAGATAGTAGAGTCCTACTTTACCGGCTTGCTAAAAATATTTGCGAATAGACTGTAGCTTTTATGCATTTGTGATAAACGTAAGTGCAGTTTAAAAGAGTAGAAAGAGGATACCGACATATTATTCTCAAATTCTTGAAATTGTTAGGGGAAGAACGAGATGTGTACAGTGAATTCTCGATATATGTCAGTATCACGGATCTTGCCAGCGTCGTGTATCGTCTACAAGACATACCCGTGTTATGTTTAGACTCCTCGGCGTCCAAGGCCTCTCGAGCTTCGCAAACCCCCAGGGGGTATACCCCGCAGTAGTGGGGATAATTCCACGACGTTTATCATCCAGGCCTTGGCGACATATATAGAGAAATCACTGTATTTGGCTCCTATCTCTTGCAATAGCTACAGACAATTTTGAATAACAATCCGTAATCTATTCATGAGTATATCTATCCATAAATATCCATAAGTAGTACAAATAATTATCGGTCGAAGTATCTAAACACTGGATTATATGACTGTATTAAAATGGTTTAACGCTATCTAAATTAAACTAGCTTCTGCATCAGCGCCTGGCATTGATAATCGATAAACTAAGAGTCCGATGCAACTGTGTGAACTCGCGTAAATAGAAAGATAGATAAGACTCAATGTAGACTTTATATTTCCGCTGACCTATTTAAATATTGATACAGTTCCTGTTTAATTATAGACTCCGCTAAATCAGGTCATGAAAACCGGGATTCGCGTCGATGTTCACAGCCTAGTTGTTGCGAATGTATATGGAACCATCCGTAGACGTTTTTCCATGTATATCGTTGCTTTCAAATTTTTACACAATTAATCTATCGCGTGTCTAGTTATTCCCCGGCGCGAAATCTTAATTGACGAAAATACTATGTTTCGTTTCGAATAGATCATCCGCTTTCGAACGGCCGAGTATCAACGGTTTTATCATTCCTGCAACACCACCGGAGTCCGAATAAGAGTAATCGACTGGACGATCATCACTTCCATCACTTCGCGCATGAGCGCAAAACCAGGAGCATTCCTAGCGATGCCACCGGCTCGAGAAGTAGAGTGACAAGAAAACGAGGAAATGGAAAACCTCTCGCAGAACATCCTGCTCCATTCGAAAACGATTAATCAAACCTACCTCCTGGAATAAACTATTTATTTGCCCCGCGTGCGCACCGTCTTGCGTTACTTAAATATTCTGGCATTAGCATAAATTATTGCTCTTTTACAATTACATATGTAGAACTTGTTGCAATAATTAGCCTCATGCGAACGAGAATGGTTATCGACACGGAAGATCGTAACTGCTACTTGCGGGGCACAAAATAAATACGTGAAACCAACTTCGTTGCAATTTTCTACAAATGTGGTCTTTAAATATTACAGTGATTTCTTTATATATGTCGCCAAGGCCTGGATGATAAATGTCGCGGAGTTATCCCCACTACCGCGGGGTATACCCTGCGAGGAGGCCTCCGACGCAGAGGAGTGTAAACATAACACGGGGATGTGTCCTTGACGATACACGACGCTGGCAAGACCCGTGTTGTTGACATATATCGAGAATTCACTGCGTTTGGTATTAACCGAGCATTGCTGACAATATTAGTAAGAATTCATGCAATTTAGTGATCTAGTCAATTTAATCTTTCATTTAATCAATTTTGCGAACTCCGATGACGAATCAACTCGTCATCCTCAGTTGAAAGGTTAAGGTAGCAAGTCCTGAAGACACGATCGTCTTCGCGACTCGTTGCCACTGTAAGGCACGCGTCCAGATGCAGAAGCAGGCGATTGCTTTTGTTAAAGTTTGACGAACGGAGTATAAGATGGCCGAGGATCGAAAAACGTCGTGTCTAGGAAATCCCACTTTAAGACTGGCCGGCTTTTTTAAAATTGTTAGGGAAGCTACTGGACGCTAGATTGAACCTTCCTCTTTCGAATGAACCCTTTCCCAGCGACAAATGTTGTCCTACAATATTTACAATATTTTTGTCGGTAACCTGGTCACTCTACCTTATCGCGAATCTACGGAGTCTTGGCTCTCATGACTGGCCGGCTTTTTAAAAATTGTTAGGGAAGCTACTGGACGCTAGATTGAACCTTCCTCTTTCGAATGAGCCCATCCCCAGGGAAAAATGTTCTCCTACAATATTTACAATATTTATGTCGGTAACCTGGTCACTCTACCTTATCGCCAATCTACGAAGACCGGACCAATCGGCGTCTAACCAGCTCGAGGTCACGTTTACGTTTTTCTGGTTGTCCAGCGACACGCGTAGACACCCCCCTTGGGATCCGGGCTCGTCCTTTCTCGAGGAAAACGTGGGTTTGCTTTCCGCTACCCACGCATTATCGCGGTGGAATGCGTCGGCCGTCGGACGCGCGCCTCGACAACCTGAAATCCCCCTCCCGCTTCGTCGCCGTTATCCTTCTTCGGCTTATTACAGCCGCGTACCGATTTCCACACGTGCGATCGCGTTACTTCATCGAGCTGCGATTAATTGCGCAAGATGGAACGCAGCCGCCGACCTTCGGCGATTCTGGCGAGATCGCAGGGATGGCTGCGCGGGGCAACCAGTTCCCTCGTGAGAAATTGAAACGGTCCGCCGATCGGACGGGCGACGGTCCTTCATTTGCTTCTTATGGGATAAGTGACCTCCGATTACCAACTCGTTTGAATGAACTTGTGCGATTCTTTCAATCGCTGCTAAATTATTGTCCCCCAGAGAGACGAGCGTAGGGAAAAATTGGGAATAGATGATGTACAGTGACTTCTCTATATATGTCGCCGAGGCCTGGATGATAAACGTCGCGGAATTATCCCCACTACCGCGGAGTGTAACCATAACACGGGTATGTCTCCTTCACGATATACGACGCTGGCAAGACCCGTCTTGTTGACATATATCGAGTAGGCACTGTAATTCGATTCTCCCCATTTGTTGCCTTTGGAAAACGTTTATCATGTTTTGAGAAGTGTTATTTTTGTTTTAACACTACCACCGCTGGTCAAAATGACCGGTTCCAGGTTTTTCATTTTACAATTACTGAAATTATGAAGAGGTTTACGTGTATTACAAATAAATTCGATCTCGTCATTTTTACAAGACAACATGTATCAATTACTTTTAAGGCTCGCTAGGTGTACTGTTAAGCAACATGGAAAGTTAACATTGTCGGACCGTGTAAATTTCAATATTGTGGTTTAGGGAAAAATTGGACCCAGAACATAAGGCTATAGGGGCACACTGGGTGAAAAAATTAATAGTTACTGAAATATTGTTTAACTGATTTTCAATGCGGTTCTGTCCCAGCAATTTTAGAGGCGTAAAGCGTAGATTATGGTGTGGCGAGTCGCACTCTTTGAAATGATACTTAATAACGTGCAATTTCCCGCGGCGCGTGTAAATTCCAATACTTATTCGAACATCGGTTAAACTGCAATTATTCGACGCTGTTTGCCGTCGCAGTACACCGCGAATGTAAAATTAGTAACACCTATTAATATAACCGCATTGAACGCCTGCTCGAAATGTGGGTAACGGTTACACGATCACTCTATCGACTTTGAAAAAACGATCGCCGAAGAAAAGCAACGAGCATAATCCTCCGGTCTTTTTGCGCGCTTTGCATGACGCGTTCTATTTTCCGGCGAAAAGAGTCATAACCCTGATACATCTTAATCGAACGAAAAAGAATAAGGAAGCGGATTTTCACCGCGCAACAACTCCGCATTTCTAATCCCGGCATTAACTGTAATCTACTGTCACGATCATACTTCGTCTCAAACTGGTTAATCATCAAACTGCTAATTTTACGCTGACGCAATATTCAATTTGAAATTGTAATTCAATACCTATAACCAGAGAGGAAATTAGAGTGCTCACGCTCGGGGTTTTAGTGTCCCCACTTTTCTGCATCAACTTTTTAGCCTGGAACAGAACCTGCATTATCTTTTTAGCCCGCATTAGAACCTGCGTCATCTTTTAGGCTGGATCAGAGCCTACATAAAAGACCCTCTTTTAACATAGAAGTAGCATCCACTCTGGCATTATTTGGAATCCGCTGCAAATGATGCAGGTAAGATGATACAGGTTCTTGTCCAGGCTAAAAAGATGATGCAGGTTCTGGTCCAGGCTAAAAATTAGACAAGGTGGAAGCACTATACCGGGGCACTAAAATCCCGGGCGTGAGCATTCTCATTTCCTCTCTGCTATAACCTCCTCCGTTAATTACTGTTCACTCCGAACATAGTGATCATTCGCTAGCAACGCGAACTAGCTCCAAAGAATTTTTTAATAAATTCGGAACAATTATTTGATTCTAGTGTATTTTTTCTGTTGATCTATTTCAAGTTTTTGGTAAGTAGCAAACATTGGACATCACTCACCAGTCTGATGTAGTTGTTGATCATCTCCGTTAGCTGTGGCGCCCGATTCGTGTGCAGAGGTAGCCTAACGCCCGACGAAATCTGCATGACACAGACTCCAGCTCGAGGAGAACTGACGGAGACGATGTCCTCCAGGGGTAGAGTCTCCAGGATGACCAGATCCCCTTGCGGAGTGCGTTTCACAAGACGCAGACCATGATGAGAGACTGCCACGTGTTGGGTCTCTGGATGTTGCGGTCCAATCTAATTAAACAATCAGCGCAATACCCTTAGTCTCAATGAATTCAGAATACCGTTGGTCTTGATAGACTTAACTAAAAATAACCTAACTCAAAATAAAACAGTAGGAAATCACTACTGCTACATTGGAATAACTAGAATGGATCTCTAGATGCTGACGTCCAATCTAATTAAACAATCAGTGCAGTACCCTTAGTCTCAATGAATTCAGAATACCGTTGGTCTTGATAGACAACTAAAAATGAAGGAGTATTAAATCACTACTGTTACATTGGAACAGCCAGAAAACAATAGACACAGGCACTTGTGGACATAATAACAGCTATTATAATTTCCAAGGATAACTACATCGCCTGTGCAGCACAATAACACGTTACATTGTTGCTAATAATCGAGTAGTCGATACCAATTTAACCTCTATTCTCTTTTTAAGACTTTCTACTCGAGAGTGCCACGTCTGATTAGCCATGTATGAATTCACGGCCAACTAGTTGCAACTCAAAACCACGAAACTAATGCTAAACGTAGGCCAAACGCGATTTCCAATTGATTGCTATTACTTATGTACCCCCGGACACTTACCGACACGGGGAATATCCTAGCGAAGTACAGGGGCCATTGTTTCGCCATGTCGACGACGTTCTTTTTTATAGTGATCTTGTGCTGGGTGCTCTGGAGGTTATCCAGCGTGACGCCGTAATTGTCCAACATCTTCAGCATGTTCTGTCTATCCTCTTTAGTGATCCTGATGCTGGACGTGGCCAGAACGTCGTAAGCAACCTGGCAGAACACCAGGTGAAGTGCCAGGGGGCTGTTGAGGGTCTCGTTGGGTGCGAACACCTCTTTCTTGACCCTCAAAGTCCAAGTCACTCGATTGTAGGTGAAGTGGGCGGTGGAGGTCTGGGGATAGAGCTTCGTGTTCATCACTTCCTGGACCTTTTCGATCTCCGGCTTGTCGGCTGGCGGCAACACGGGTCTGAGGAACTCGGGCCATTCCTCGATCTCGATCCTCTCCATCTTGTCGGTGCGATGAGTGGACGCGATGCTGGACCTTCTGTCGACTTCCCTGTCGAGCTTCTTGAAGCTCTGCCGAGCTACCGCGAACGAGTCCCTCGTGTTCGGCATGACGCCGAAGTCCCTGGACGAAGGCATGCCGAAACTGTCTCTGGACTTCGGGGAAACGTCTCTGGTCATCCCGAAGGGATCCCTCTTCGAGCTCGAGTTCTCGAAAATGTCCCTGGCGTATTTCGGGTCGAAGATGTCCGAGTTCAAATCCCGGCGCGAGTCGAAATCGGAGCTTCTGTCCCGCGCGGAGCTGGCCAGGTCGGTGCTGTCCTTGCTGTAGAAGTCCTTGGACTTCTGATCCTGCGACCTTGACTTGTCGAAGTCGTTCCTGTACTCGTGATTCTCTCTTAGGTGCTGCTGGGAGGCGAATATGTCGCGACTGTGGCTGAACATGTCACGCTGGGCCTTTGCGAAGTGGTCGAAAGTCTCGGAGTCCGGGGAGGTCCGGAACGTGTCCCGAGTCTTCGGCTCGATCGGCGCTGGGGGTGACCTTGGCTGCGGCACGCCGGATTGGCTGCAATTTGTACTTGAAATTATTTCTGTGGAATCTGTCGGTTGCTGACTATTAGACAGCGGATTCTAGGCATTTATGAGAAAAATGTACAGATGTAACTTAAAACGGTAAAAATATTAGAGGAATTTAAAAATACTGTTATATGATTTTTAACCTATTAAACATATTAAGGAAGAAAATAAATTTCTATCTTAATCCGGTTTGTTGTAATTCAGAAAATTTTTATTTTGCATAAAGATCCGCTGTCTACTGATTATTATATAGACATTATCCAGAAAGATCACGCTTTTAGAGTAGTAGTAGCAAGGCATCGAAGAGACTGTTTTATTTTATCGAACAAATTCGCAACATGTATGCAGTGAGAATTCAATTGATTTTTACTGAAGTATGTACAGGGTTTTTCACCTAACTCATCTAAAATATCTCGCTTGTTTTTTTATAATAGTTAGGTGGAACACCCTGTATGTAAATGAATCAATGTACTGCATAAGTTCTCATTGACGCATTCCATATTCGAAAGAGTACGATGCCAATGAAGATGCAGCGAGGCGATAACAAAGAATAGAGAAAAGTACCTATTACTATACATGCTTCCGCCTCTCGGACTAGGGGGTTGCGGAGGTGTAACCGGAAGCGGAGGTGGCACGGGTCTCTCCATCCTCTCGATCTGGGTTCTAACTACTTGGGCTTGAGTCATCATGTCCGTCGTGCCTTTCGAAGTTACGCTCTGCGTGTCATCGGCCGTGGATGCATAATCGTCCCATCGACCTCCTTTAAAGCGTCAAATCATGTTCACAACCATTCTTCCACTAACTACGTGGTCTAAGCCATTCAAACCGCGCGATGATTGCAACGGTGTTACAAGAAATCAGACAATTATCCATTCATCGCAACGTACTGCTTAAGGAGGCACGGCAGTGCTGAATAACTAAAATCAATGGCTTCTTCTGACAATGCGTTGGACTATTTCGATACTACTGTTCATTTTTCATAATCAATTGTGGATGCGTGGCATTCTAAGGCTTCAAGTAGAATTTTAAAAACGTGATTTGGAGATTGAAACGATGGTTCCGGTAACCTACGACCTCAATAACTTCGCTAATTAATTATGTGAAGCAGTGTCTCGATTGTGAAACAGATATGCACGATAATTGTGAAAAATTTACGTACCCTTGAGGGGCCCAGAAACTCGATCGTCGAGAAGTGTAACGCGATACGCAATTAGATATATCGGTGAGACAATAATAATTCATTGACAAAACTTTTTTGTTTCTAATTATTTTCTAATGAAAAATTTACCTATATATTTGTGACCTTTTTCTGATTAAAATGAGACCAAACATGATACAATTCGGATCATATTTACTTGTTTAATTCTCGATAAAGTACTACTTCTAATATCCGATGGTATTTCAATCCTCTACTGTTCGAACACCTCACCTATAAACAGTTCAATCTAGAATGATTCATATACAGCATGACTCATTGTTTAATCTAACACACTATGACAGTCATATTATAAAGGTTTCTTTAAATTGTTTCCAAGGAATGAGACCTCCATAATATTATCAAATTGATTTTTCGAGATTCCAATACTGCTGTGCCCCTTTAAAGAAGATTGTTAAAATTCGTGGACAATGTTACCCAGTTGCTGTTCAAGAAGAAGCTTCCTGTTGTCTTCGAGACGCTTCACCTTGTCGTCGTCCCGCGGCAGAGCGGGTTTCTCGGTCGTTTTCGTCGATCTGACGCTGTGATTGGCTGTCACCTTCTCCAGTCTCTGTCTCATCTCGGAACTAAGCTTGAGCTTGCCAATGCTGCCCGGGGAAGGCCTCTGTGCGCCTACCTCCAGCGCGGACCTGAAAACATAGTAACGAACGGCCTATCAATTAAACGAGGAAATGAGGAAATTTTATTCACTTGAACGAGCAAGTGAACGGGGTTTCGTACGGTCGTGCACGATATCGTACTTGGATTTCTTCTTTTTCTTCTCCCCCTCCTCCTTGTATCCGTTCTCGTGTTTGGCCGCGGGAACTGGCGTGTGAGTCACCACCGTTCTCTCCTCGTTGCCGACGATATTTTCAATCTCGAACTCTTCCCATTCGACTGCACCCTCCGTGCTCGGTTCCCCGTCGCCTTGGTTGTACTCCCCGAATTGTGGCGTGATCTTGCGCTGCTGTTGCTGCTGGCGCATCTTAAACTCTATGAAGCTGTCCTGACTCTGGTTCTCGTTCGAGTCGCTCGGCGGTGGCCACCTGAAATCAATCAAACGGATCAATATTCTGATTAACCGTTCCACGTGGTAATCGAATCGGTAAGAGAATCCTCAAGACTATTTGAAGCCATAGAAACTTCTTCTTACATAAAACGTGATAATACAACCTACCTTTCAATTGGATGATAAGGCTCAGGTAATAATAATTATATTGTGAATGTGATAAACAAAACATATATATTGTTAATATTATCTAACATAAACTGTTATGTTTTAAACAGAACAAGAATGGTACAACATTGAGCGGGAAATTATTAAAAATTTAATAGATAGTATGCCACGCAGGCTAGAAGCAGTACAAAAAAGTAAAGGAAAATGGAGAAAATATTAATTTAAAGCTTTATTTCGACGAGCACAATTAAAGTGCAAAACTGTAAACATTGTCTTCAATTTTTCGATAAATATTCCGTATATCGTTAATATTAGCGAAAATAAACTGCTGTGTTTTGTTTATCCTATTCACTTTGTAATTATAAGTACCTGATCTTTATCATTCAATTGCAAAATAGGTTGTATTATCAGAGAGGAAATTTATTATTACATTATAGACACAAGGAAATGTATTATCGGGGTTTTAGTGTTCTCACTTCCCTGCATCATCTTTTTAGCCTGGACCAAAACCTGTATCATCTTTTTAGCGTGTATTAGAACCTGCACCATCTTTTAGGCTGGATCAGAGCCTACATAGAAGAGCCTCTTTTAACACAGAAGTAGCATCCACTATCCACTCTGGCATTATTTGGAATCCGCTGCTAATGTTGCAAGTAAGATGACGCAGGTTCTGGTCCAGGCTAAAAAGATGCTGCAGGTTCTGGTCCAGGCTAAAAATTACACTAAAATCCTGGGCGTGAGCACTCTCGTTTCCTCTCTGTTATTATCACGTCTTATTTAAAACTAGCGAAGTGTGTTTATACTTTTGCTCGTCACCGTATATTTGCGTACCTCCATTTCCCAATTCGGACAGTCTTGGCTCTCCCGTAGGGGTCGAGGAAAGGTCGCGATTCCGACGGGTCGTGGGACTCGAGGGGTGGTGGCATAGGCGGCGGGGGTGGCACACCCTTGTTGTTGCTGGAATTCGACAAGTTGCTGTCCACGCTGCTCTTGCGGTTCTTCAGTTCGCTCAGCACGTTCGTGAAGTTACTTTGCACGTTGTTCTTGTTCGAGCTGGACCTCTTCGGGTCAGCTGGACCCGAGATCTTCTTCTCGGCCGCTTTTCTGTCGACGCTCACTTTCCGCACGGCATACTCGACGCTGGTTTTCCTGACCGATTCGGAGTTCTTCCTCGGCGGACTCTGAGATCGATGGATCTGAGCCTTGACCGTCACTTCCTGGCGCTGGCTGTTCGTCGAGGACGCAGCAGGCGTGCCCTGCTTCTCCGTCGACCACAGTTCTCCGTCTTCCGGCTCCCTAAACGATACCTGGCCAGTGGCAAACTTACTGTTAAAGACCGTAAAATCGTTGTCGCTCGGGATGGTACAATGTTACCAGCGCCCTGGTTATATCGCCAGTCACGTTCGAGACGGTTTGCAAAAGTATTTTACAACGTGGCGAATCGTAAACATGCTCCGAGTTGCTCGTGCGTTGATATGTACAGTGCTGGAAAAAGATTGCAGGCGGACGGGGTTCCTTCGGCCAGTAACATGGGAAATTGGCTACCATATTGATCGACTTCTCGAGGACAATTTTTACGTATTACACTGCCGGTTTTTAATGCGATTTCGAATCAGGTTCGAGCAAATATGTTCATGCAAGGCTGAAATTTTTGAGCGAGACTAATTTTAAAGCGAACGTAAAAACATAATTACAGACCTCATCTCGGTGCTCTGACTCTACATCCTTCTCCAAGCAACCGTGACACGATTCTTCGCCGTCGATAATAAATAATTACAGACCGATCCTCGCGAACTGTGTCAATCACCATCCGAACAATCATAAAACATAATCAATGTCTTTCGCTACGGCTATCTGTCGTCACAATGTGTACCAAGTTCCCCGGAACCCACATTCCCTCGCACCACTGTACAGGTCAACTTTCAAACTCGTTTCACGGAAAACGTTCCCATAACCGGTTAATATCCTCAAACTATGATACAATATTTGTACACGATTACCGAATTTCGATCATTATTATTTGAAATCGTCGAGTACGTACACGGAAGTTATTCGCCGTTCTACCACCCCTGATGGAAAGTGCTCGATCAGAATGCTGATGAACCATACTAACAACGGAAAACTTCGTTGCTAAAATAAGCAGCAGAAATGTCCACGATGTTTCAAGAATATATATATAAAAAAAAATATGGAACTGCATTTTTTATTTGAAAGTAGCTCTTGCAAAAATTTTTCATGTTTCCACTTTACAGCATTCGTGTTGAAGGGATAGTTCTTCGAGGTTTAGGGTCAGTAACACGTTTGAACTAGAGCTATAATCTTATAAGGGATCTTATTTTTGTAACAAATTCTTTGCAATACAGTTACAGTCGGTGCACAAAGTATTCGTACACCTTTTATAGACAAACAACTTTTTTAAAATTGGACCAAACGGGTTGAATTTTTTGGAGAAGTTAGAAGGATTAATTTACTAAGTAATGCATAAATAATTTTTTTTTAAATTGCTATTGGTCGTAATTGCGAAAAGAGTTGTAGAGGTCACGATTTTTTTTTATCTATGTCTGTAATGAAAATTTAAAAGATACCTTTTGTAGATCCAAGTAAGTTGCATACATGCACAAGGTTTCATTGAAATCGGTCGACGCATAAAAAAACTACAGTGATTTCTCTATATATGTCGCCAAGGCCTGGATAATAAGCGTCGTGGAATTATTCTCGACGGAGGCTTCTCGAGCTTCGTGGCCCCTCATACCCCGCGGTAGTGGGGATAATTCCGCGACGTTTATCATCCAGGCCTTGGCGACATATATAGAGACATCACTGTACTTAGTAAATTAATCCTAACATCTCCAAAAAATTGAAGCCGTTTGGTCCAATTTTAAAAAAATTATTTGTTTTTAAAGGGTGTACGAATACTTTGTACACCGACTGAGTATTAAAAATTGGTGATTATCATTTTTCCATGTGTCACGACAAACTATTAGACCACTTATTATGCTGCTAGCAAAAAAGATGATGTTAAGGGCTGACTTATTCCGTACATTGTAAGGAAACAAATATGTTATTTATGAATATACTGCGAATGTTTCTACAATTTTCAATTTTTTTAGAGGTGTTTTAAGAAAGTGGAGTAAAATAAAATCTTAATTTTCAGTCGTAGCAGCCTTTATAGATCTGAAATAAATAAATATTCTACTAAATTCTGTCGAATGTTGTATGTTGGCAGTTTTTGAAAATTTTCAGAACCCATAAACGCATAAAGATCCGCAGTCTATTTACGAATGACGAGCATTGTATCATCCGCTACCGATAAAACAATATTGCAGGTCTGACGGAGTGAACAATCGATCGAATACTTTTTACCAGGGGCAGCGCTTGTTAGATGAAATCAGTAGATACCTTGGAGTAGCGTCCAATAGAATCATTGGGCCCCATTTGGGCACCGTTTTGAGGGGCTGGGGGGACAAGATTCATACTGGAGGGGCCTGCGGACAACGCCGTGCCCTGGAAACAACACACCCATGCCGCGATGCGGCTCAAAAGCCCGGCAGGATCGCCCGGAGGGGCACGGTCTCTCGATCAGGAGCGATCGCGATCTCGGCGAAGCTGCGCTCTCGTGCAGTGTCGTTGTGCAATAGTGATATCGTGTTAGTACTAGTTACATGTGATCGTGAAAGTGACACGGCCGGACCGCGGCTATCCATTCACTGTGATGACATTTAACATGCAATTCTCTCTGTTTACGGTCGTTACGACACGTCGTTAAGTGTTATACTGTGCTGCGGCGAGCCGACGAGCTGCAGCGTCGGGGAAAAAGAATTTCAGCCGAGAGTCGATGTGTGTCCGTCCTTCTTTTTACACGATGCGTGTATATATACAGGGTGTTCATTTTAAAAAAAGTGGGAAACACGTATCCAAGGATTTCGAGGGGGAAGAGGGGGGCGTCAGCAAGGTCATTTGAAGGTCAACTTTGTTTGTTCGAATGGAAACCTATATTTCTTATTATGGGATCTTATTGTACGTAAAAAGACCAGCAATTTTCGTAGGATACTTTTTTTTATCTAGTTTCGGAGATATTTAAGGAGAAGTAGAGCGAGGCATATTATTGTGTAAAATTCTTTGACGCAAATTGTTAATGCTTTCCAATTCTACTAACACGTACCGTTTCGAAACAAAATTGTCCTCTATTGATCTCTTGTTTGTGTTGTCTGTTTTTCAATATAAGATTGTACTATTTAGTCAAGTGTGAGTCATCGTAATAAGAGATACTATATCGTAATTAATTGTATAAAATGGTGTACTCTTTAGAAGAACGAGCAGAAATAATTTTTATTTGTGGAGCTGAGTGCTCGTCGAACTGCTGCTACGTTCAATGAGTTACGTTCAAATACAATTAGTTGCAAAAATTTAAGGAAACAGGATCGGTGACAAATTGAAAAAGAAACCAGCCAAAATTCATAAAAGAAGCTGATCAAATTATAGGACAGTTTACTCTATGAATCGTATTAGTTCAACTCGACAAGTTTCTATGGTAACTGGTGTATCAGATTTGTGCATAAATTTTTTAAACATAACAAGTTTCATCCTTATAAAATGCAGTTGCATCAAAAGTTATTGGAAGATGACTTTGACAGGCGGATTGAGTTTTGCGAGGAATTAACAAATATGATCAACGTCGCTCCTAATCTACTTAAAAACATTTGTTTTAGCGACGAATGCACTTTTTTCTTAAACGATGCTGTAAATCGTCGAAAGCGTCAACGATTTGCGTGTACAGGAATGTAGAGCTATTCCAACCTTCAAAAATGTTCGTTCAGAATTTGAGAATCGTCTGTATTATTGTTTAAAAAACAACGGAGAACATTTTGAAAATTTATTATAGTTATAAAGAAATTACAAAATTTCTCGCTGTACAAGTGTGACTCGCTCTAATTCTCTTTAAATATCTCCGAAACTAGTATAAAAAAAAAGTAAAACGAAAATTGCTGGTCTTTTTACGTACAATAAGATCCCACGATAATAAATATAAGTCTCCATTTGAAAGAACAAAGTTGACCTTCAAATGACCTTGGAAACGCCCTGCCCCCCTCGAAATCCTTGGACACGTGTTTTACACTTTCTTAATATCTTCAAAATGAACACCCTGTATGTGTCTGTGTGTTTTTCTTTTGGTATTTCTGTGTGCCCGATGTACACTATGTCCGAGAGTGGTATGCTCGTTTTCTGGGACGACGTAAGAGGATAATCAACTTTAATGAGAAAATTCTTTGACTGATGGATCATTCCGCGATTCGCGTCTGGACAGACTCAAGGATCGCTAGAAAGTTTCCAACAGATTCTTGAGAGAATTATTGGACAAGATTTCCTCCGCAAATCTTTGGTTCACAGATCATCTTTTGAATAAATAACTCGCAGGACGGTTTACACAGATCACAAGCTATTCATCAAGAATTCACCTCTCCGCTTATGTCGTTCCAGAAAACAGAAAGAGAGAGGCGTCAACGACACCCCGAAGTGTGTAATTATTCACAGTAGAGATTTTCAATGAGCTTCTCACCGGTTGCTGTCCAGAGTTCGGACTCTGCACGAGCAGCTGCTGCAGAGCTTGGTTCTGCGCCAAGAGCTGCTGCTGGATCTGAATGTTCTGCGCCATGGCGCTCTGCAGGAACGCTCTTTGGAGGTTCTGCTGGTAGGCCATCATGTCGTTGTTCTGGCTGGGCGGTGAACTCGGATACTGCGGCACGCTGAGGCCCTGCATGCTGTAAATGGGTATCGGCATGAAGCCGGCGCCCATGTTCATGCTTGAACTTTGCGGCGGAGGCACTTGCTGGGACGCGCTGAACATTGGCATCATCATGGGCGGGGACATCATCCCCGGCGTGATGGCGCCGAAGTTGAAGGTCGCGTTCTGATTCGGTATGTCCATGTTACCTCCACCTTTGATCTTCCCGGACAGCTCTTCCGCCGTGATCGGAGGAGCTGTTTCATCCTCGGAGCTCTTCAACATCAGTTTCATGAAGTCCTCGACGTTTCCCACGCTTCCACCATCGGTCCGAGCCTCGTCGATGTTTGCTTTTAGGGTATCGAGCAGGACACCGTTCCCTCGACTCCTGTCCTCGTCTGTACCCTTGATGCTGGCTGCCAAGCTTCTCGCGTCCGACAACTCGTCGAGATTCCCGTCCAGAACCGGCATGAACAACTCGTCCAAGAACTGATCCACATCCGAAGCCTGACTAGGCACCCTGACGCGTCTCACGTGCGACGCCAGAGAAGGAGCTTCGCTCGTGTCAGACATGGCGGACGATTTCACACCGTACTCGCTCTTCTCGATGTAGGCTCGGCTCGATTGGCTGCCCGGCAACGCTCGTTTACCTTCGGATTCAAAGAAAAACATAGCATGTACGGTATAGTATAGTATGTATAACAAGTATTCACTTTTCTCTCTTTCTGGGACAATCCGATCAACGAATGGACTCGCTTGGATTCAAGTTCGACGTAGAAAGAAATGTTATAGTTTAGCTTTTTTCCAGCCGACCCGTAGTAACGAGTGATATCATCTGTTCGAATAACGCGCTCCGCACTATGGGAGAGTTTCATCATTTATGTATGCACTGCTCGACCTACTACTAATGAATGGGAAAGTCTCGGATGAATACCGGATTTTCTCTGGTTTATTGTATGTGATTTGAACTGGATGCCATTAATTCGAAACGAAGTACTTTTTGCGCACAATCCGCAGGAAACGTGTAATGCAAAATGTTAGCGCGCGATAGCAGCTGGAAGAATGGCGGAATATGTTCTGGAGATCATGGCTTGTCTGAGAATCGCGTTTTAATCAAAATCGAACGAAGCGAAAGTCTTCCATAATTATAGCATTAAAGAAAGAAAGTGGTGAATGTCTTAACACGTACAAAGTACAAAATGTGACTAGCATATGATTTATAAAAATTATTGTTTTTGTAGCAAAATGTGCTTGAACGAGGGAATTTATTTAATAATCCCTAAGCATATTTGTAATTCAAATAATTATAAAATCGTTTGCTTGTGTTAACTTTGGAATAAAACCTTTTTGACGCAGTTTTTAATTAGAAGAATTGAGATAAATTGTCGTCTGAATTAAAACACCAATCACCGTAGCAGGATTTGATGTTTTTATGACAAAAATGAGTAGATGCAATTTTAAACAAAAATATATAGATTTATATTTAGCTCTCGTGTCCTGTAACTGATCCACAACCTTTTTATTCTGCACAAAGACCCGGAGTCTAGTGATAATAAACAAAAACTGAGGATATTTATGAGAATTTTGATGTTTGTTCTAGACAAATTTCACAAAAAGTGAAGTTTAGTAACATTATATTCTATGTTGTGAATGTAATGCAATGTTTAGTAACATTATATCTAAGTTTAGTAGCATTATATTCTACGTTATGAATATAATTCTATGTTTAGTGACATTATATCTAAGTTTAGTAGCATTATGTTCTACGTTATGAATATAATGCTATGTTTAGTAACGTTATATTTAAGTTTAGTAGCATTATATTCTATGTTATGAATATAATGCTATGTTTAGTGACATTATATTCTATGTTATGGATATAATGCTATGTTTAATAACGTTATATCTAAGTTTAGTAGTATATTCTATTCTATGCATTATATTCTATGTTATGAATATAACGCTATGTTTAGTAACATTATATCTAAGTTTGGTAGCATTACATTCTATGTACAACGTTATATTATATCATATGTGAAATTCTAATGAACTTTGCCTTCTATTATTTGTGTAGTATAATTTATGATTGCACAGGGGCCTACCGTCTAGTAATAAGAAATTTATGCTCACCAGGGTATTGGGATTTGATGAACCTAGTCTGCGACCTAATGTAACTATTCTTATCGTCCTCGGATCTTCCGGTCTGGCTGACCGACTGAATATCAGGGTACTCGAAATCGATCGTCAAATCCTCTTCCTCGATATTTGGCTCCGTCGACCTTGTTATCCTGCTGTACTTCCTCTCCTGCGTAATTTCGGACCTCGTCATGTACTCGACGTTGCTGACCGCAGACGTTTCTCCTATTCTCTCGAGGCTGTGGTAACGTTCGTTCAACTTCGACGAGGATAGTCCAAGATTCGCCAGTTTCACAGGCGGCAACACCACTTCCGGTTGCAGAAGGTTGTCCAGGCTGCGACTACGTTGCTTCTCCCTCTCGAAATACCTGTCGTTGAGGGCCGATTTTCGGGACAATCCTGTCGCCGTTGTGGTTTCTAATATCGCCTCGTGGGACTGCTTCCTCACCTGGAAGGAGCACAATTAGACGGAAATTAAATATTCCATTAACAAATCTAGGCTAGTGGACGTTCTCCCTAGGTCACCTAACGAAGCATCGTTTCCCACCTCCTTTTACTTCTTGTGCATATGCGTTATGCAGATGTTAACCGTAACCGTGTATTTCGTATAAACAATTTTTCAAACTTGAACACGTATGAATATTTTAAATGGGTTTTAAATTGATGTTGGATTGGTCTATAATTCCCTACAAATTACAAATTGAAAGCGAGACCTTCGTCTTTTTCAACAAATATTGAAGCATAAGTGATCCAGTGTCTTATTATTCTTTCACATAAACAATTTTTCAAACTTGAAGACTGCTCTGACCATGTGAATATTTTTAAACGTGTTTTAAATTGATGTTGGATTGGTCTATAATTCCCTACAAATTACAAATTGAAAGCGAGACCTTCGTCTTTTTCAACAAATATTGAAACCTAGTGTCAATTATGAAATAATTTTAACACCATCATTTATTTCGATAATAGTCTTCACATTCCCAATAATCCATTCAACGTAAACCAAAATAAAGAAATCCCTTTAGCTTACTGAATATTACATTGTCAGCGCGTTTCCATTCGTACGAAACGATAAATTATTAACAATAAGTTTAATTTACCGATGGTTTCGCCACTGGGGGTTGCGGGGGCGGAACAGCAGGTCTTCTAGGCGACTGGATTTCCGGTTCGACAGGCTTGTCGACAACTTTTGGCACAGACTTCCTCTCAAGAGGTTGGAAAGTCTTCAGCACGGGCGGCTCTATTTCTTGCTCCAATTCCCGGATTATCTGCGTATGCTGAAATCGAGTTTCGTTAAACATCACGAATCAATTAAAAACCGAATTGATCGACTTACCTCTCGCTTCTTAATAGGTGGGAAACTGTTCTTTCGCTGTTCCAGGAACATATGTTTAGCGGCTGGGAAAGCTGGCGCCAGCTCCATTTCAGAAATCAAATCCAGCACATAGTCGAAACCGTTGGTTTCCGTAACAATGGCGTCCGGGCCGTCTAACTGGTTCCACAGAGTGATCGTCCAGCCGGAATTGTCGACGCCATGATTGTGGACCGCGAGGTTCGCGAGTTCCTCGCAGGTCGTCCACGAGTCCACGGCGCAGGTGACTGATTCGCCTAAAAGTTAGCGTACTTTGTGTCTCCAAATGTATTTTTAATCTCTATTAGTAAATTATGTTTCTACGATAAAGTAAATTTTCTTTGATAATTAAATTTGTTCCTCTACAACCATCAATAACGTGCAATTCTGATTTATCAATCTTGTTTTATATTCTTCATTTTCATGATAATAAATGTCTCAATGTGGTCACACAATTTGGATCTTTCTGATCAGGTAAATTTTCTAGCATATGAATTTAAACTAAATTAGAATTTTCCATCACGCAATTTGTGTATTTCTGATTCAACAAATCTATGTACTGATTATCTGCATAGATCTGAATCTGTTGCAGCTTAATTTGCATCCTCTGGATCCACTAAGTTTGATCAAATAAATCCTATCAAATTGTTGTCCACTTTGAGAGACTTATTCTCACGGTAATATAATTTAAATTACAATTTTCCATCGCGCAATTTGTGTATTTCCGAGATTCAACAAATCTATTTACTGATTATCTGCATAGATCTGAATCTGTTGCAGTTTAATTTGCATCCTTTGGATCCAATAAGTGTGACAAAATAAATCCTACCAAATTGTTGTCCACTTTGAGAGACTTATTCTCACGGTTATATAATTTAAACTCTCGTATCAAGTTTGAAGTTGTATATTGCGTCGAAGATTCTGTAATATAGTATAGCTACCGTCATAGAATCCCACGCTCAGCGCCATGTTGACGCGATTCCTGTTCGCTCTCCATTCGAGCACGCAAGGCGGATAATTCCTCGGTACGTGGTGAACGATTTGTTGATTATTGCTCATTATCCTAAATATCGTTCTCTCGCCTTGCAGAAGCTTCCTCTGGCAGTAGGCTTTGTAACCGTCGTACGCATGATCGGACACATACTTGAGAAAGTACTTGAACAACGTAGGACTCGGCTGGAACGCCGACAGACAATTCGACAGTAACAGCCAGCCTCTCTCTTTGTTCGCGTCGTTCTCATTTTTCCACGTTTGATTGGCAAGCTGGCACAAGATCTCATCGCGTAGCTTCTCATTCACGATTCCTTTGTTCACTATGTAATCGCCGAGCGCTTGCTCCCTCTTCCCGCTCAGATTGTTCTCGTTCATGAACCGGAGGATCATCTTGAAGATCATTAACGAGTCCGTGTAGTCTTGGTCCCGGGCTTTCGTCAGGAACGGCGTCTTTATCGGTTCCCGTTTCATCCCGAATATGTGGCTCTTGAAGTATATGTTGGTGAACTTCGAGAACTGGTGTTGATCGATGTCCGGCGGCAGGCTGTAATTCTGGTGCACAGGGATCACCTGGCCGACCACTTTCAGCAGGTTCCTCTCCGTGTGGGTTGGCTGCCAATCTGAAGAGAAAGAATTTTTGTAAAGAACTATTTTCACAGAAGGGTAAATTTTTTAAAATTAAAGACCTCTTTCTTCCAGATATTCAAGCTTTTTGTTCAAGCATATGTGGGCGACGGACTTGTTTGTGTCAGTTTTAAAATTAATTTTTACGTTAATATATTCTTTGTACCAAATTTTATTGGGATCTGTAAAATGCAAGATGGTTGGAGGACTACTCAATATCATACATCTTATTTTTCTCAATATTTATTTGATTAAATAACTTACTTTGATTTTATGGAATTTTTGAGGTTTCTAGTTTGGCAGTCAAAGTGTTAACAACGAAATATTTTCCTAATAATACTGTGAAGCGTTTAACGCAAAAGTGGTGTGAGTTAATATTTATCTGTTTGGTTTGAGGGTTTAATTAAATGAAATAACAAGCACTAGTCGCTTTGTCAGCTCGATGTAAAAGTAAAACAGCGAATAAGGCATAAAAATAGAAAAATGGACGGCTTCTTTCAGTGAATTAGTTTCGGCCTACTCTCTATCCCGATTGTTTGTAAATAAACACGAAATTTATGAAATGAGAGCTACGAATTAATTTGTGTACACAACCGAGACACCGATGAGTTCCTTACGTGTATGGATCGTTTAAATGTAATCATTTCCTGAACACTGTGCGGAGGCTATATTAATACTTATTAGCGTTAATTTATTACTGAGCGGTTAATAGCGAAGGCTGGCAACTTGTTTTAATTTTCGTTCCACAAGGTAGCATTCTGAAGTACTTTAGGGGAGAAAGATGAAATTTTAAATCTTCGAAGACGGCAATTAAGTTAGTACCGCAAAGATTAATAGTTGTACGAATGAAAGAAAAACGTTAATAACATACCGTCGAGTTTGCTATAAATGAAGGCGAGCTCCGCAGGAATTTCCAAATGATTGACACCAGCCACGGCTCTCGACGTTCTCTCCTGTTCCTCTCTTTGCTGTTTCGCTTTGGCCCGCTCCTTGCTTGCTCTCTCGATTTCCGCCCTCTTCGTCATCTCCTCCTTGAGAACTTTGAACTTCTCGCGTTGCTTTTTCCCTCTGTAAATCTTCTGCGCCATCAGCGCACCTTTCTTCAGTGCCCTGAACTTCTTCCGCTCGCGATAACCACGGTAAACAGCTTGAATCAGCACTGTGCTTCTCGAGATGTTGAGGAACCTCCTCCTCGCCAGGAATCCTCTGGTATATCTGCAATTTTTCAGTAAAAAAGAAAATATACAAATTACCGAAACGATGCAATGTTCAAACTATAATAGTTCCATCAAGCTGACTCGAATTATTCAGCACGTATACACAAGCAATAACTAATTCTATCGTTGTTCGAATCGTCAATAACTTCTCGATGCTGGGAGAGACTTTTCCGCAATGATTTAGGATTGGCTAGATTAGCTGAATGAAAGTTACGTCAACAGAAAGGCAGAGACCTCCTGCAAACGCCTCCGCTTCCCCTAATTGCGTCTTCCACTAATTTTAAGTTGTGTACACTCAGTATATATTTTGCATGTACTCATTTCTGGCAAAAATACATAATACTTTTGGCACAGAAAATTGACACTGAACCTAGCACGGTCAAAATGACCCCGGATTTATATTTTACAATGATTGCAACTATAAAAATTGGTTCACAGAAAATTGACACTAAACCTACCACAGTCAAAATAACCAGTTCTACATTTTACAATTATTGAAACTACAAAAATTCATTCATGGAAAATACTAGAATAACCTTGTCCTAGCATTCATTATGTACTATGACAATCTGAATAAATTGAGGGCTGCCATTTTTATAAGGCAATATTTACTGTTAATGCTTGGTAGGTTTAATGTTAAGGGACAGTTTAAGAGGTTTGGACAGCGGTGACTACCTCTGCACAGTAATGGCGGCTCTCTCCAAAATGAGGGCTCTATTGTACTCCAAGGTCCTTTCCAGGGACTCCCTCAAGAACACTCTGGTCAGACCCAGCTGATACTGAGATTGTGCCTCCTTCGACGCAGCCTTGTCCAAGATGATGCGACAGAGTTCCTTGTTAGGGGCTCCCCTGGGTAAATGCGTGGACACCAAATATCTGTACCGATCAACGAAGTGTCCAAAAAGCAGCCTAACTGGATAACCCGTTTTCCTTATACGAATCGTTTCGAGCATTCCAGTGTAGCGCAACTGCTCGAGCACGCAGGGCATATCGAACTTCATCGGCGCCTTCTCCGTGTTCGGCTTGATGCACCGTACGAACCATGGGTTGCACCTGGAGAGTACAATAAACATTGTAAACAACACTTAATTCCGCACTTCGTCTATCTTCCGATAAAAATACTCGACTCGATATAATTTTAATGCAGTGAAAGTAAATAATAACGAAGGAGGAAAAACGTTCGTTGTGCCTATCCACGAGAGTATAATTCTCTGATAAATAAAACAGTCTACTGATGATGAGATCGCAATTAACCAAACGGGACGATAACACGCGTTCGTTTCGTTTTTAATACAAACGGAAATACCCTCGAGCGGTTTGCTAATTGAATACTCCTAACCACGTATCCGTGTAGTTATTTAACCGCAAAATGAATTTTGATGTACACATCGACTTGCACTCTGCTTCCGGGCGAAGCTATAAAACGGCAGGTTGTTTTTGCGTGCAAGCTGTGAAAGTCCGAGAAACATCAAGATACGTTTGATTAAATTTCACAGCGTGTGCGCAGAGATTTGATTCGTCGGACAAGCAAGGCAGCTTTAATGTTTCTTTTTTGCTTGCGTTTGAGCGCGAGACGTTAGAAAGTTAGAACGATGAACCACTGACTTCCTGGAATTCTTCATGTTCCCAACGACGCCTGATTTATCGGTGAACAGTTAAAGGGAATAAGTATAAAATTTGTAGACTACTTACTGCGACATCGAGTCCAACAGTTGCTGCAGACTGTCGTGAAAACGGGCCGACACTGTCGGCGTTCTCGGTTTCATTGTAACAAATCTGCCATTCGGTTTGTTCATCGTTTTGTTAGCCTCGTGCGTTGTCCTTACGTGCTGGAACATTTTGCTGACCATCTGCGGGACAATTAACGGATCGATTTAGCCGGCCGACAGCGTTAATGAAAACCGATTCCTCAAATGGAAAAACGCTTACAGAGATTTTACTGCTTATCAATAACTCCACCACGTCGGGCCTGAGCGTGTCTCTGTTCTTGTCCAGGAAACCTTCGACGTTGTACCAAACTTGGCCGGCATAGTGTTTAATAGCGAACTCGGCCGAGTTCATTCGCGGCCTCGAGTATAGCTCGCTGAGAGCGTGATTGTAATGACATTTCTCGAGGAACGAGAGATCCGTCGCTTTCGGAAAATTGCTCTCGTCGTCCAACAGGTGCAGAATGCCGACTGGTTTCTTCGCGATTAGGTGAATAACTGGTAAATTGTCCTGCGGGGACAAGTAATCCAATGTTAATTAAACAGCACTCCATACGAAGTCTAAATTGAGCAATATCTCGGTAATATTAGGGGGGCCCATAAGTAATCAATTGTTTTGAAATCTAAAACAAAACTTTGTGGTAAAGTTATTATATAATCTCCATCATTATCAGGGACAGTTTGCCATCTTTCCTGCAAATTTTCAATCCCCCTCTTAACCCTTTGCACTCGGCGCTATTTTAATTCAAAAACTAAATTTTTCTTCCGTCTTAGAGTATTTTCATTTTATTCATACGAAACTGATCCGATTTCCACATATAATATTTAAATGTTTAGCGATCTATTAAATACAGATCTTGTGATGTAACAAATATTTTTTGACAATTTTTGGTGGCGCTTCAGAGTCACCACTCGAGTGCAAAGGGTTAAAGGGGAAATTCTTTGCAAATAATTGACTACTTATACCCCTAATAAAATCTAGAGCGACATGATTATGTCAAAAACCTCCGTTAAAGATAAATTAATGACACAGAAATGAAACTAACGATCCGCATACCTCGCGAGGAAAATGGAATATCATTATTTACTGTGATTCGACTCTTTGTTTTCCTCGTTTCACTCAGCTCGTCGAACGGAATTTCCCGTTTTTTACTCACAGTGTAATTGATGGTGGTCCAGTCAATTTTCTCCTTCGCGTACTCCTGCTGCTCCAGCTTGAATATGTGCTTGTTGAAATAGAACTGCAGATTCTCGTTCGCATAGTTGATGCAGAGCTGCTCGAGGCTGTTCTCCGCGAAGTTCTCGAACCCGAATATATCGAGGATCGAGATGGCGGCGGTCTGTTTGGTGCCCTTGTAGACGATGTGATTGACACGTGCGACCAGCCAGGAGAACAACGAGCTGTACAAGGCCTTGGCGAACGCGTCCCTGGCGTCCAGAGCCTGATCGATGTTCAACGCGGTGAAAACCCTCTCGTTTCTCGCCTCCTGCAAACGAGAGCTCGATTATTCGATCGTCCGAGATACTACGATCGTTTCTCGCGTCATTTCCACGCACTGTGGTTTTAGTAGTCAGCGCCCTGATGATCCCGTCGGAGTTCACTTGAAGAAGATGAGCCGCCCAGCGAATCTCAGCGTCCGAGCCGACCTCCACGCCCTCCTGGCCGTGTCTCATCTGCTTCCGATGGAAATACACGTTGCCCAGGTGTAGCACGCTCGCGAGGATCTTGAAGATCGTGTCCTGCTCCTCGGACGTGAATCCCAGCACTTGCATGGCGGACAAAAGGGCCTTGAAGTCCTGGACGTCGCTCTTCCCATCGATCTCGCAGTTTCCACCCTGAAAGATTGACGTTTTAATTATCTCCGAGGTCCCCGGATCGGGTGTCAAGGTCTATTGGGGATTTTAAGTCACCTGGTTCAGGTAGAAGTACTTGTCCGGCGTCAGCAGCCCGTATTTGTCCCTGAGTTGCTGGTCCAAGCCAGCCAGAAGCTCGTAGAAGACGTGGTAGTTCCTTTCTTCCGAGGCTTGCGTGACTATCCTGCTTTTTTCCAGCAGGTACTGCGTTATCCTCCCACCCACGATCACTCCGCTGCAAGCGTTGATGAAGATTGATTAGCTTCGGCGAGGATTTCAGCCGGAACAATGCCGATGGATGTTAATCAGCATCGTTAACGCGTATTTCTTAACGCTAATCGATTTAAAATAGGTGCTTGCGCGCTACCACTTTCTCCATTAACGCTGGAACCACCGAGGGTAGCTTTTCTCGAACCCAACAGTCGCGAAACATTAAAAGTATTATTTCTATTGCAGAGAATATTCAAGAAAAATTATTTATTGTCCTCTGCGCCTTCAAAAAGGTCTTCGTACACTCTTTGAAACGGAATAACTATTTCGAAATCAGTTAAAACAGCTTGAGCTGGTCAGTGGGATTAGTTTACTAGCTAATGTATACAATTTTTGGAAAAGGGGAATTAAAAAATCCAAAATCATTCCTCTTCATACGTAAGGAAAAGAATTAATGGGGTAAGTTGACCGAAACCACTTTTGCATTGAACAGCTAAATTGAAAAACGAGGAATATGAGGTCTGTCGTGTTAACGGGTCCGGATGCCAGTGTTAGAAGGATTGAGTGGTGCATAATTTGCATAAGCGCATACTCACTCCCTAAAATAAACTTCCAAGTATTTGCCGAATCGACTGCTGTTGTCGTTCCTCGGGGTCTTCGCGTTTCCGAAGCTCTCGAGCAATGGCGTTGCTTCGAGTATCTGCTCGGTGACCAGATTGTTCGGCGCCCGATTAACAGCAGCTAGATACTGCATCACGAGTTTCGTGGATTCCGTTTTTCCCGAGCCAGATTCACCGGAAATAACGACCACCTGGTTCGCGCTAGCATTATTCGCAGCTGTTACTTGACTATACGCCGACGATCCCACGGCGAACAGGTGACTACAATCACATCGTGACGTGCTCATTAGTTAATTGAAACTGTTCTGCGTTGAATACATCACTAGAGAGTATCGCAGTAATATCTGTACAACGCATTAACGATTTTACAACTTTTTCTCTCCGTTTCAAACGATCCGGTTGCCGTTGAGTAAGTACTATTGTAATTAGACCGCGGATTTTATGCACTTTTGCAGCAAAACTAAGTCGAATGCAAAACAGTAATTTGACGAGTTTAAAAATACTATTAATAATACTATTTAATACTTTAATACAGCTTAATAATAGCATTGTATTATTATTGCTTTATTTTTATATTATTTTTATTACATTGATATATTTATTTTTATTTTATTATTATTGTTTTATTTTTGTATTATTTTTATTACATTGATATATTTATTTTTATTGTATTATGATTATTTTATTTTCATTGTATTATTTTTGTATCATTTTCATTACAATCATCCGAAAAAGAAATTGTACTAAAAATTTACTTTTGGCTGATAAAAAAATTGTGACAGTCATATATGACCGACGTGGCACTGAAAGTGTTAAATATATCCGAAAATAATGTAATTGTCTTGAAGAAACGTTGTTTGCATCGACATATAAAATGAAGTGAAACTTACGGTGGTAGTGTGCCGAGTATTCGTCCTTCGTAGAGTTTCACTTGGTCCAGACCATAAATGTCAAACATTTTGTAAGGATTTACTGCCACTAAGATGCTCCCCGTGTACGTCTGCCATCAAAAAATTCATCGAATTATCACCAGTCAATTTTTATTAGTACAAACGGAAATACGATAAACAAACATACGTATATCAACTCCTTGTCGTATCGAATTTTCAAGTTCCATAGCAAAGAAGCTTCGTTGAGATCGCTGTAATATTAATAATTTTTTCTGTTTAGTCATACGATCAATTTTATAAATAACTTAGAACAGCAAGATTATACTCACGTCAGCTGAATCATGTCTTCGACTCCATTCTGGCCAAGATCCTGTCTCGGTTTCACTCCACTCAGATTGGTGAGGGTGAAAATTTGAGGCTGAAATACGAAATTACAATTAATCACAATGTTTACAATAATGAACTTTGATATTAACACATAGCCGACCGGAACTTTTTCTTTGTTCATCTTTCTGTTCTTTCTTATATTAGGGGAACCCATAAGTAATCAATTATTTCGGAATCTAAAACAAAGTTTGTAGTAAATTCAAGTTTTTATTTCTTAATTTATTATATAATCTCCACCAGTATAGTTTGCCATCTTTCCTGCAAATTTTCAATCCCCCTCTTATAGAATGTTTATCTCCATAAACATCGCAAATTTTCTTTGTTGTTACATTAAATCCCGCATGAAAATGAACAAGTATGCAATGACGAATACGATCCTCGGAAGGAACGGACGCCGCCATTTTATTACAGGGTTGTAAAAAAAATTATTAGAATATTTTGAAGACAGGCTGCTTTACCGAAAACTCTGAAAGAATACGTTTTTCCTGTTCAACGATCGGTACAGAACTAAAAGCAAAACAAATTCTTTGCAATTAATTGATTACTTATGGGTACCCCTAATATAGTTTCTAATCATAACGGAGTTGTGGTGGAGGGCCTAAGCAACAACTTAAGTTTTCATCGTTAAACGTTTGTTGCTCATTGCAACGTTGACCGATTTAGACGAAATATTCAAAATATGTATAATTATTACAGATGTACATAACGTAGTTTTTAAATTTTTAATATAAGCCCGCATAAAAAAGTTGCAAAATATAACTTTCAGTACTTTCTCTGCAATTTCGATCAATTGCAATTTTAATCAAACATTTTTTCATGTTATCTAGCGAATCAATTGTTCTAACTTCTCGAAAAAATTCAAGTAGTATAGTCCAATATTGACAAAGTTATGCGATTTTTAAGAGCGTCCGAATATTAGTGGGAGACACTGTATATGAACTTGCAAGGGTCAAAATCTTGACAAATTGACGCTTCAATATTGCAATAAGCAGTTTAAAAGTGGTCACTTGTGTTTCCTAAAAGTCCAATCTACGTCTGTCCGGAGCCCAAATTGCGAATTTCTAGCTCATCGTGGAGTAATTTGTAATATTCGGCAGAAAGCTTGCTTTCTGAAGCAAGTATGACGTCACAAGATGGCTGCCGCAGAGAGATTCTCTTAAGGCTGTAGCATAAACGGACAAATAAGCCGCTAAATTCTTTCCAACATCAAGATTCCCATTTATTCATGTTCGACTAAATTCCCCAGTGTTTAACAAAAATCCGCTCAACAATAGAGGACCTATGCAACAACCAGAAGGTCGAAAATCATTCAACGACGTATCATAAAAGGATGCAGAGTCAGAAATCGTCGTCTTCGTCGCACCGCATTACATTTTCGTCGATCACGCGCAGGCAGAGGTACGTCAATGGTTCCGGCGACCTCTTCAACTTCGGCCTCAGGGTCGCTTCTCGGGACACCGTTCTCCTGAAGGTCCCCTGCCTCCTCGAGTAGCTGCTGGAGTCGCTCTGGTCGTCGCTTATCGGGTACACGCGGAAAAACTCTCGCGACGACGTCGTCGTCGAGCTTGTCCACGATCCGGTCGAGTCATCGAGGAATTCTCTCGAAGGATCGTTTTCGACTTCGCGGCCGAAGTCCAGGTCGTCGAAGGTCTCCCTGAAATTCTTCAGCACCGACTTCGTCGTTTTGTAATGGCACTCGACGAAGTCTCGCCGCGGCGCGCACAAGCACACCTCTTCGTCCTTGTGGCCGAAGACACTTTCCTCCGCGCGTAACCTTGACTTTTGAACAGGAACATCGTAACCCGGCCCCGGCAGAGTTTTCTGACGCTGGCTGGCCTGGGAAGAGCCGCCTAAGCCGGACTCTCTCACCTGATCTTGACGGAACGTGTCTGAATGGTAACTGTTACCGTTTGAGCCGGACGCCGATGATGAATGGAAGGTGTCGGTGCCGAAGGACACGCCGGACTCCGACGATGATCCCGAACGAACTGTCGGCACAGCGGAACGATTGTCTTCCGGGGTCGCCATTGATCACGCGCGGATTATTATTCATTCATCATTTTTGTGTTCGAACACCTGGGGTTAACAGATATTAAGAATCTGTTGGCTCTCTGGAACGCGACTTTACAGTCTTCTTTATAGGTACATTAAACTCCCTAGAAATGTTTGAGGATTAGAACATGACACTGTTAAGCTTCCGGATTGTGTTTCACTAATTCATAGCTCCCTTTCAGGGGCAGAGGTTAGAAGATTCCTGCGGCCACTCGTGATTTAACGCGTCTATAAATTACCTAATTATTTTCAAAGACTTCTCCGTTCGGTGGTTAACAGACGTTCAATATCGTTCCGTAGTATTTTAACCTCTGATTGTTCCACTTAAGTCAGAAGCGCACACGTCACTTCTAGATCTAGCTGCGACAGATTTCATTTCAACGGTTCATGTTTCACGGCTCACTGGTGACGTTCCGAAGAATTCAAAGACTTCGACTGTGAAACACTTTTACGGGCCGTTACACCGATTTCGGTCCTCTTCGGGATGGAATAGGACTTTCTCAAAATGGTCCCGTTCATCCTACCGGAACTTTTCTAACAGTGTCTTTCCTCCCGGCTGGTTTTTGCTCGATTTCCACGAGCATTGCAACTCGATCTTCGGCGCGAGCGAGCAAAGATAGAGAGAGAGAGAATGCTTGTTAAAAAAGGAAGATCCGCGCGAATTCACATAAGACACGAAAGCCGCTCACGTGAGACTTAACCGGATACACCGGACTGCCTGAGTTCGCAGTTGCGATTCCATTGGCGTCGGCGTCGGCGTCGCAATATCAACCTCGCGGACGGCTGATTCCCGCGTGGTAAACAGAAACTGATTCCGTTAGAGGTTTTTTAACGGACGTCCGAGAGCCGTTCGCGGTACGATGGAAATTAATTAAGAGCTTCCTTTCACTGGGACGGCGCACAGTGGGCCAAAACCGCCAAAACGTGACCAAAATGCAAAAAATGAATTTCACGTTAGGGGTATGGCTCTTGCCGTATTGGATTCTCAGGTAATGACTGTATAAGAAGTCGAAGGTAAAAAGGTCTTACTACCTATACCTGCTAAATGGTGGGAGTACAAATATCCCATACAGTCGTCTCGCAGTTTTCGTGCAGTGAACTACGTTGTGAAAAAAAAGCGTTGTGTCAAGCTTACAATTTTACGGAAATTGAATTTTTTTTTGTGCGTGTACGATGGATGCTGTTCCTGGAAGTAAATACTGTACATAATAATAACATTGGATTTATATTAATTAATGTTTGGAATGTATGAAATGAACGATAAAACTTAGTGCACAGATTTTACAAATGTATACTAAAAGTTGTATATTCCACAATATTCCACGGAGATTCTTGTCGAGTCTTGTAGTAGACACTATTATTTAACATTATTTTGAAAAAGTAACTGCCCAAAACTGCCCCTTTCGTAATGCGATCCATTTTTCTGACGCAGAGGTAGTCATGGTACTAGTTACAAGCATGTTTTCTCGAGAAATTTAGAAGTTATAATAAAATTTGTTAAATAAGCATTGTATGGTTCCACTTATAGAGTTTTCTGATACAACAATTTCTTTTTTAATAATAATTTTTTTATTGTTTAAAAAAAATTTTATTTTTGTTTTTTGTCATTTTAACATCAGATTCATATTCGCCGGCCCGAAAAATATGGGAATACTAATTTTCAAGAAAATCCAATCATGTTTTTACGCATCCGCGATATTGAATCCGCCATTTTGTTTTTTTTTAATAATTTTGACATCAGATTCATATTCGTTGGCCCGAAAAATATGAGAATACTAATTTTCAAGAAAGTCCAATAATTTTTTTGGTTACGCATCCGCCATATTGAATCCGCCATTTTGTTTTTTGCAATTTTGACATCAGATTCATATTCGTCGGCCCGAAAAATATGGGAATACTAATTTTCAAGGAAGTCCAATCATTTTTTTGGTTACGCATCCGCCATTTTGTTTTTTGTAATTTTGACATCAGATTCATATTCGTCGGCCCGAAAAATATGGGAATACTAATTTTCAAGGAAGTCCAATCATTTTTTTGGTTACGCATCCGCCATTTTGTTTTTTGTAATTTTGACATCAGATTCATATTCGTCGGCCCGAAAAATATGGGAATACTACTTTTCAAGAAAGTCCAATAACTTTTTTGGTTACGCCTCCGCCATATTGAATCCGCCATTTTGTTTTTTGTAATTTTGACATCAGATTTATAATCAGCGACCCGAGAAACCTATGAGTATCAATTTTGAACTAAATTGAATTACTCCTTCCTATTTTGGCCACGTTTTGGCGCTTTTGGCCCACTGTGGGCCGTTTCGAATAAATTACGAATTTCTGCTCGCCGTTTCCTAGTACATATCTGGTGAATACGTTGTAATCGAACAAGTATTTTTCGAGCAATTAGCACGGAACCGAAACGAGCTAAACTGTTTCGGAATTACGCTTAACACCGTGCGTGCACGGTACTGCAAACGGAATTGGTATCATATAAAAATATTCTAGCGGCAGGAGTTTACGATGGAGCAACCATGTGTTTCTGCATTCCGCGGCTAAACAGTTTGCTCGAATCAAATACTGAATTATCCAACGCGCTTTCCAGTTTTCTAAAACTCGCTTCGTGTAACACTGTTTTTTTATTTTACGCTTCTTTAAGCTCCGCTGGAATTCGAGGAACACTTTTGGCAAGAGAAAAGAATTTCGTCGGGGAAACAGCTGTAGTCGAAATCGCGACAATGGCGCAACACGCGTAGTGCGATGTATGCAAATATTTCGGTTTTTGGGACGATCGTTACACACAACTGCCAATTCCGAAATACTTAGGACAATATCTCATTGCTAAATTAATTCTGTTCTAGTGTCTCCTCGATTTCCGTATGAAATCTGCATTTTTTCGATTTTTTTCGTGTTTTTCGATTTTTACAACCAGAGTTTATTTATTAAGCTAAAACCAATACGCTGGCGCCCTTAAATCTTTTTAATATGTCCACTGGTTTAAATTGTGCTTGCCCATTTTTGTCGTAAATGCATAAAATCCGCAGTCTAATTGTCACTGTTCAAATAGTGACAATTTCTCGGAGATGGGAAATTTATGTAAATTTTTCAATTCGACGCCTGTGCGCGACGACCAACTATAATGGGTCACCGTTGAACTAAACTCCGCTACCAACGCACAACAATGCGTCGAGAAATCGAATACTCATGCCACTACAGAAATAATCGATGTTAAAGTCAACCATGCAACGTCGTGCAAATAAAACTAATAATCTTGGCACATAATTGAAAATTATATTAACGTTATGCGACACGTGAAATTTGAAAATGCTATACGGTCGCAAATTTTCGCTTGAAATAATATATTGAATGAAAATGCTTACTGTAAATGAAAAATTTAAATCTGGAATACTGAATAACTTTTAAGAATCTCAAACTACTCGTTAACAAGATTGTTCAAAGAGGTCGTTAACATGTTGTTTAATAAAGCCGTTCCCGTTCTAGAACATTGTAAGGTGTACTTAATTATTACTGGCGTTTAATGTCCATCCCAGAGTTGCCATTAACTCAATTTGCTAGAAATGGTTAGGTCGAAGCTAATTCTCCTAACCGCAGCATCTTTAACCACGTTCCGCAGATGGTATGTATCCGCAAATTATGTATACGATATCCCCGCATGACGCACGAAAACTATGCTAACTATTTTCATGAATACTTTCGTGTTTACGACTGATCGGGCTCCATTTAATATTCTGCTGCCGCGTACTTGGAAAAATGGCTGCGTTACAAGCAATAAAAATAAATGTTTATCGAGCTTGCCTAGACAGTTACGTTGGTAAACCACGTGACAAGTATATTGAAAATTTAGTAAATATAGTTTCACGTAACTTAAATACGTGCACTGCAAATATCAATTTAGCGGAAAATATATTTCATTTAAGGTTATGTTGACTGTCGTCTGTTTATATTTTTCTAGAATTGTAAATGTTATGTCGATCAATAAACGAAGCCAAGGCAACAACTTGCAAAATTATCCTTAATTTACATAGTCGTAAGTAGTCTGCAAATATTTATGCAAATTATATTGTACACGTTTTTAAGGTTCAATAGATGCAAATAAGAATCGCGTAGAAACTATTTATAGTACATGAATGAATGTCTTTTTAACCTTTGGTCGTTCTATACAATTTCTTTTATTATTATTCTATTTCTATTGCTTTCTATAAAAATAAAGTACTACTTTTCGTATTTAATTTTTTCGCATCTGCAGCTCATTGCAACGTTGACCGATTTCGATAAAATTCTCAGAACATGTATAATTCATACAGATCTACAAATCGTACTTTCTACATTTCCAATGTAAGTCCACAGAAAAAAGTTGCAAAATACAACTTTTACTATTTTCCCTGCACTTTCGACCAATTGTAATTTTCGTAAAAAATTCTTTTCACGTTATGCAGTGATCCAATTGTTGTAACTTCTCAAAAAAAAAAAAAAATTCAAGTAGTATAGTCCAATATTGACAAAGTTATCGAATACTTGTGGGACTGACTGTATATTCGTCATTGGTTGATTTCAATTCCGCGGCGTGAGGGATTTTTCAAATTAAATTCCAGAGTTAAACTGGTTAAGATGCGACGAAGAGCAAAGACGAAAGTGAAAGACGGGAACGCGAAAAACACGGGGACACGATGTTGTTGCGAATATGATGTCCTTGGAGCTTGAAAGTGCAGGAAGGTGTTGCAAGTAGCGAGCACGGTGCCCCTTTTCGATATGCACTTTCACGTCGGTACCGGCACATCGATCTGCTGGAGTAATTTTCCAAGGTACCCGCAGCAGCAGCGGAAGTATTTCGCGGTATTTCGCCAAGTATGCGCGGTATTCGACTTTCTATCTGGGACCAGACGCATTTGACTAGCCCGTTAGCCGGCCAACACGATGGAAATCTTGTGTTTTGCTCCTCCTCTTCCAACGCGTTAATCTCCTCGCGAACCTATCTGCTCTTTCTTTTTCGTTCCTCTGTTCGTAACGGGTCTACCGAGTCGCCAATGCCACACGAATCGTATGCGTTACGTTTTACAATACTGCTGCTCTGCCCGGTCGTTGATCAGCGTGCTTGGAATTGCCGCGGAATTTATCGAACCATTGTGTACACGACACAATGAGCCCGAGCAATGGCGCGGAAGGCTCGGAGAGAAATGACGATCTTACCGCGACTCGAAAAATTCTGAACCGTTCGCGGATCTCGGAAATTATATGGCAAATTCCCCCCAGAGATAACAATTTAGCTCACATTTTTGCCGAGATGTTTCTCTTCTCGTCACAAAGTTAACGATATTTGAGATATACTACTGTTTTATTGCTTGGAATTATTCTGGTCATTTGTCTAGGTTAATTGGGCGAATGCAAAAGTTTTAGTCTTTTTCTCTTTTTCATTATTGCATAAACATTCCCAAAAGGAAATTAACCCTTTGCACTCGAAGCTATTTTAACCCCAAAACGAAACATTTCTTCCGACCTAGAATATTTCCCTTCTATATATACAGTGACTCCCACTAATATTCGGACGCTCTTAAAAATCGCATAACCTTGTTAATATTGAACTATACTACCTGAATTTGTTTCGAGAAATTAGAACAATTGGTTCGCTACATAACGTGAAAAAATGTTTGATTAAAATTGCAAATGGTTGAAATTACAGAGAAAGTGCTAAAAGTTGTATTTTGCAACTTTTTAATGCGGGCTTATATCAAAAATTTAAAAAGTACGTTTTGTACATCTGTATCAATTATACATATTCTGAATGTTTCATCTAAATCAGTCGACGTTGCAATGAGCTACAAACGCTTAACAATGATAGCTTAAGGGTGAAAATCGCAGAATTTTGGTCTTGTCAGGGAATTTCGCCCTTATGTGTTCATTTTGAAACATCTGTAGCTCATTGCAACGTTGACCGATTTTGATGAAATTCTCAGAACATGTATAATTCATACAAATCTACAAATCGTACTTTCTAAATTTTCAATATAAGTCCACATAAAAAAGTTGCAAAATACAACTTTTAGTATTTTCTCTGCAATTTCGACCAATTGCAATTTTGCTAACTTCTTTTAAAAAAACTAAGTCGTATGATCCAATAATAAGATATACGATTTTTAAAAGCGTCCGAATATTAGTGGGAGTCACTGTATATTTTTCATGTTATACATACGAAAATTGTGCAATTTACTCCTACAATACTGAAATGTTTAGTAATTTATTAAATACAAACAAATTGAATAATTTCAATTATACAGCAATTATTAGTGATGCCTTAAAGTCACCATTCGAGTGCTAAGGGTTAATACTGGTCTGCGAAAGTGGATGTCTAGAGCGTTAAAATGAGTCCATGTTTATTATTGTACTGTTTTTCTTTTCATTTTTCTTCTATTGAAAAAGACTAAAACTTTAGCACGCACATACCTAATACATTAGTTTCAGCATAGACAATGAATTATTGCAATCGCTTGAATGTTGCTGGCTGATGGATTCCAACGTGGCATATGAAGATTAATTGCGACACTTCCTGACTGATGATGGCATCGATGAGCTGCCAGTGGAGTCTATTATAGTTTTCTCTTGTACAACGCCTAATAACAATGTAACCATTAACCGGCAACTGAACTTTCAAAACGCGTCGAAAAAAAAAAAAATTCGACAACTCAATGAATACATTTAATAATGATCTCAGTGAATTGCTAAATAGAAATCAATTTGCTTTACAGCATGCAACGCGATAATAAATCAAATAATTACCTAACCGCGCAGAAAATAATTATCAATTAATTTCCCAAACAGCACAAAAATGAGCATTTTACTTTTACAACAAACAATACTAATCCAACGATCCGACAATTTTCCGCGATAAAACCGTGGAAGTTGGACTCGGTAGAAATTTTCCGGTGCTGTTCTCACTATTTTATACAACGGTTAATAAGCATGAATTCTGTAGCTTTCGTATTTCTTACGGTTTTTGTGGATTTAATGGTTACGTGCCCAGCAAAGAGAAATCATTCGCAGCACATATCCGCAAAGTGAGAGAGAAACAATTTCGTATCTGAAACTACATTTATCGGGACATTAGAGCGATCGGGTTGTTCGGAGTGCTACCGAGATAATCGAATGATCTACATCGGAGGTCGACGACCTACAAAGAGAGATAGCGAAGAAAGAAAGAAAAAAAAAAAGAATCACGTAACTACTCCCGTATCACGTTTTCCAGGTATTCGCATCGCGACCCAGATCGCCGCGGTAAACAACCATTCTTTCCCATTGTGTCCGTGCCAAATTGTTTCGACAAAAAATCAATAGAGCATAGTTAGAACGTCGAGGCGACCGCCCGAAGCGTGCGTCGTCGTCTTAAGGAAATGCAGAATAACCGGTTGTTCCTTGGCCTCGAAGTGGACCCCGGTATTGTTGACTAGCACGTAGTCTAGCACACTTTTATCCAGTTTCCTCTATCCCTTCGAGATAATAACACACGGCGTAGTTTCATTGTTGGCATGTCTATGGGGAGAACGGTAAATATCCGATTCCTATTCAGTCTGGAAAGAAACGAGCCGGGCTCGTCGTCGGGACGATCCGACGCAACGAATATGCGTTTTTCTGTTCCCCGAAGCAACGCGAGATACCCGAAGAGACATGTCACCCGATTCTTGCACAACTTGTCTCTGGTCGAGCGTTCGAATCCCAAACGATTTATACGCTTGTGTGTGTCCCCTTTCCACTCGTCAACCAGCCCGGGGAATGTTCATTCACGTTGCGTCATTTTTATCGATTGCAGATGCAGATATTATCATACCTTGCCGGCGATCACCGCCTGTACGGAGAGCACGTTGGCGGCCCTGTGATACTCCAAAACCTCGCCTGGCAGCACATGGCCGACGCCTGGGTCGAACCACACCAATTCACCCTGGAAACGAAAATTAATTCAATGTTTTCAAGAGCCAAGGATAGTCACGTGACTTTTGCAGAGTCAACAGGTCGACAACTGCTGCATAATTTCCGTTCACAGCCTTCAGCCACTGACTTAAGATCCGTCTTGGCCTTGATCCGACGGGTCCTAAGTCTGTGACTAAACTTGTCACACTTTTTTCCTCTGTATTATCGATATTATGAATTCCGACGCCAGAAACGCGCTTCAAGTTTTTCGCTTTATTTCGAAGAGAATCAAGACAAAATATAGCTCAATTTGTAGCCGGAGATATTTTCTAGCGCTCGCTGCTCTTGATTTCACCCAGAAAACTCATCCAATAGCATAAAAGTGCTAGGATAAACTAGAAATGCTAGGATGCATTTCTAGGACCCCAAACTTCTAAGCTCCCAAATTTCTAGGACCCCAAATTTCTAAGCTCCCCAATTTCTAGGACCCCAAATTTCTAAGCTCCCCAATTTCTAGGACCCCAAATTTCTAAGGTCCCCAATATCTAAAATCCTAAATTTCTAAGCTCCCGAATTTCTAAGCTCCCGAATTTCTAGGACCCCAAACTTCTAAGCTTCCCAACTTCTAGGGCCTCAAATGTCTGTGCTCCCCAATTTCTAGGGCCCCAAATTACTGAGCTCCCCAATTTCTAAGCTTCCAAAATTCTAAGCTCCCGAATTTCTGGGACCCCAAATTTCTAAGCTTCCCAACTTCTAGGGCCTCAAATTTCTGATCTCCCCAATTTCTAGGGCCCCAAATTTCTGAGCTTCCCAATTTCTAGGACCTCAAATTTCTGAGCTCCCCAACTTCTAGGGCCTCAAATTTCTGAGCTCCCCAATTTTTAGGGCTCCAAATTTCTGAGTTCGCCCATTTCTAAGCTTCCAAATTTCTAAGCTCCCCAATTTCTAGGACCCCAAATTTCTGAGCTCCCCAATTTCTAGGAACCCAAACTTCTAAGCTCCCAAATTTCTAGAACTTCAAATATTTAGGGCACCCTAATTTCTGAGCCCCCAAATTTCTAAGCTGCCCAACTTCTATAGCTCAATTTGTAGCTGGAGAAATTTTCTAGCGCGCGCGGCTCTCGATTTCATGCAGAAAACTCATCCAACGGCGTAAAAATGCTTGGATTCCACGGCACGCGCATCGTCAATTTTTGGCCTACTTCTAACGCTTATATTACCAAATATCCGCATAATCTTGTCAGCTCGTGACCAGCGCGCGCTAAATTGAACCTTCCTCTTTCGAACGAATCCTTTCCCAGCGAGAAATATTCTCATACAAGAACGAAAAGTTGAGGCACGTGAAACCATTTTTCGCCTATTTTTGTCGGTAACGTAGTCACTCTACCTTACCGCGAATCTATGGAGTCTTGGCTCGTTAAATAATTGGTTCGGCGTGTGATACAATGATCAGTGTAATGTGAGGATTCCCCCAGTGGTGGGGATGAGATGTTGACAGTTACGGTAGAGACCTTTGCGACACTTACGGAGGTAATACTGTAGCACACTAGGAACTTTCTAAAATTCTGTGTAAATTTTCTCAGATATCTTCAATAATGTTCTGAAGATGTTAAAGAAATTTAATATTTGCTTTTAACAATTTCAAGCAGCCATGGCTAAATTCATTGAAATCTTTACTCGATAATTTTATTTTACAAATTTTTGAACCTACAATGGCAGTGCTTCTTTTAGTCAAAGGTCGGTAAAACGGCAAAAAGGTCGCATAAGTTTCAAGAGCTCATTGTAAAAGGAAACCTTCAATCTATATACATTATAATTAACATAGTCAAAAAAACAATGTTCTAATGTTGTTAGAGATGTTTCAATCCATAACATTTCTGAGAAAAACGTGTTTTCAATTTCCTGCCCGCTATATTATGCAAAAACAATTCAGAAAAAAGTAAACGATGGATTGTAAAAGTAGAGGCTTCGAGCTTTGAATTGAGTTCCGGTTTATTATTCAACGATCCTTTTTTATGAAATTGTAACAGTTTAAATATCAACAATTTAAAAAAAAATTAGAAACTTCCGATTCATGAAGACTAAACGTTACGTTAAATTCGTGCGAAATTCTCTTATGCGAACACCATGACTCCACATTGTCTCTAAAGAAATACCGAAAGAATTCCTTTCCCTTTGTTGGCCTTGTTCTATATTGTGTAGTACTGAATCACATTTGTGTTAAAAAAATTCTAGTCAGTAAATGGAGTGCAGATCCAATTATCCATTTGATCTAGGATTAAAACTGTCGATAATCGTTTTAGAAATTTTCTAGAGTTATAAAATCGTTGATACTCCGACATTTATACTCATTTACCCTTTGTAATTTTAAGCCAGTAAATACAGTGAAGGATAAAACTGAATCGGCATAACTTTTTTAAAATTAGATCAAATGGCTTGAGTGTTTTCGACATGTTAGAAGGATTAGTTTATTAGACGAGGTGTAAAAAATTAAAAAAAGAAATTTGAATTGGTCGTAATCGCGAAAGAAACAGTAAAAGTTCTTTTTTACAGTTCTGTTTTTAAAAATATTTAAAATGTGTTTTGCTCACTCGGATAAATTATATCCATGCTGAAAATTTCGATCTAATTTTAAAAAAGTGTGTTGTTTCAAATAGTGTGGACTCAGTTTTTCTCTTCAGTGTAAACAAGTTTTATAACCTGCTAGTAACATTTAAAACTGCCAATAAAAACAGGTCTATTCTTAGTTATTTAACCACCAAATTATAACGCAAACATTCATGTTTGCATTTCATTATTGGATTTTTGAGTCACCCGTTTTTTAGTAGTCAATGTTTGTTGACTCAGAGCGTTACCAAGTAAAATCATGTCCGCGTTTACCGCAAATAGTTTCAGAGAAACTAGATCCACGACCAAGGTTGAAGCCAGCCATTCAAGAATCACTGCGTTTAAACATTTGCTCTCTCAACGACAACGATTTATGCATAATATATTAAAAAACCAAGGCTGAAGCCAGCACCATTCAAGAATCACTGCATTTAAATATTTAGTCTATTAAGGGCTCGGTTTTCCTAGATTCGCGATAAGGTAGAGTGACTACATTACCGACAAAAAATTTTTCCAGGTTTTCCAGGATTATTTTTCCAGAAATAATCCCGTTTATATTCTCAGGCTTAATTTTTCGGATCACATGATACGATTCCTGAATATCCGAATGTTTAACAAACTTTTTTAATTATTATTCTCCGGTAGGATTTTTTCGCGATCTCACTTCTTCGAAACGGTCGAAAAAAACGAGGCACTGTTAGTCGCGGTGCTGAAACATTTTGGCAACCGGTAGCTCATTTTACGAAACAAAGCAGTCTTTTTCAGCTATTCTGCGAGTCATCGACATTTGCGTCACATCAGCCCTCACTTTCATTCTCGCAACGGACATGCATCGGTTCAGACAAATATTTCCTAAGAGACCATTGTAACCTTCCGAAAGCAGTATCAAAGAGTAGAGCCAAATTCACCGATAACAAAGAAATTCCGACACCTCTGCATTCTCCTCTGAAAAGACGATTTTCCATGCTAACCGTTTTCACGTTCCAGGTCGGACAGGACGCCGCACTTTCGTCCTTTCTCGCGTTGCCGCTCGGCGAGTGAACTTTCCTCTTCCCGGTGCAGAACCCGAAAATCGACGACGTGGTCACGGGCGAGTTCGAGCGTGCGATGTTCGCGTCGTTGTAAGCTTTCACGTGGCTGGCCGCCGACTTCTTCACGTAGTTCGATCTCTCCTTGCTCTGCTTCGACGAGATACCGGTCTCCTTGGACAGCCTCCTGTGACACTCGGCCTCCGGCGGCTTCCCGGTCGAACACTTTCTCGAGCTCTTCACATAACTGGGAAGAGTCGTGGCCAGCCTGGTCGTGGCCTGATGATTCGCGCGATAGTTCTCTGTCAGCCTGCTTTGAGACTTGGACCTGTACCTGGTCGGCTCCCTGGACCTGGTCCAGGACTCCTTCGATCGATCACTGTCCACTTCGCACATGTTCTTGTTCTCGCTGTGGTAGGACTGGCTCTCCGATTGGACGGAGTCCTCGGTCCTGGAGCTGTTCTCGTACGCGTTCTCGTCCTTCATGTTGTCGATGATCCTCCTGCGCGACATGGTCCTGTGACCGGAGTCTACGCGAGCGTCCCTATCGTCACCACCATCTTTCTGATCAGCTTTGCCATCATATCTCTGAAGGCTCTTCGACGTTTTCCGAGACACTTTCGCGTAAAGGGCATTCCGCTGCGGGCTTCCTCTCATATCAACGAGAGGCAAGGTCGCTGAATGATACGGCGCGTCCGGCACAGGGTCCCGGAGGTGTCTGGTGGTTGTCCTGAACTCGACGTCCACGGCCCTTTCTCTGACACGAGTATGCCCTTGCGTCGAGTACCTGGTCAGCGTGTTCAACGACGATTGGGAGCTGCGAAGTGTCCCGTGGTTGGCTGGCAAGGAGGTCTTCCTTCTGCGTATCCTTCCGTAAACGGGCGGCTCCTTCCTGACCGCGTCCTTGGCCAGCCTAGGGCTGGCCCAGTCCTCCTTTGAGCGCGATCCTCTCGATCCGTGTAGTATCTTCGGCAAGGTCGACGGTCTGGGCACAAGGCCACCGGTGATGTCCTGCAGCTTGCTCGCGACTGCCAGGAAATCACAGACCGACCTGGACTCTCTCTCGTCCTCTCTGCCCCACCTACCGACGGTCCGCGGGACGCTCCTCGAGAAACTGGAAGAGGTGCCACCTTTCGCCTCTGAACTTTCTAGCTTCTCCTCCGGGCGACTCCTGCCGCGAGAGACACCGACTGGCACGTCCACGCTGGCTCTTCTGCGCAGAATGTCTTGCCTCGATACCTTGCGGAAACCCTGAGGAGGTTGGCCCGGCCTGCCGGTCGACTCTTTCTGCGATCGTTTCGCGATCGAAGGCAGGGTCCTGGGTCTCTCTTGCTCCTCGGCGTTCGAGGTCCGCCTCCATCGGTGACGCAACGCCTCCGAAAACTTCGAGCTCTCGTCTTTGTCGTAACGCCGCAGTATCTCTTTCCGAGACACCGCCAAGTCTCGCGGAACCGTGTGGAACACTTCTTGATTCGGTAACCTCTCGACCCTAGGCCCTACGTCCACACCGGCCCTTGGGTCCAGGTTCCTCGGCCGGCCGGAAGCGTGTTGCCTCCTCGCGCGTTCCGCTGATCCGCTGGAATTCGGAGCGGAATTTGTATCTGGGTCTGGGCCGGCGGAATTATGCAACGCGCGTCGAACGGATAACGGTTCCGCGCCGGCGTAGAAAGCTTCCGAGCGCGTGTTTCGTGACGAAAACCGATTCTTCGAGGTCGACGTTCGCGTAGACCTGCGCTCGGGCTTCTTGGCGAAGCCGCTCGGTGCCGCGGTCTCCATGTTGCGCACGGCCGGTCACCGCTCGATTTTCATCGGCATCGTCCTCGGACTTTCCTCGATCGACGATCTCCGACCAGGCGAATCGGTTCAGTTCTCGATTTTCATCGCCGATTTTCTTCTTCTTGTTAGAGCGACGTTTCAAAAATCTTGGAAAACGAGAGTCGGGAATGACCAAGCGTCTTTTCGTCGCAGGAAATCGAGCACTTCCCGTCACCGAAACCGGTAGCAATCGGCGAACCTGTCGGCCACGCCGCGCGAAGTCATGTTTCGACGGAATGTACTGTTGAAGACACTGCTAAAGGCTGCGCTAACGGGAACGTCAATTAAATCACGAACAGACCACGAAGCACGTAATTCACCTAGGCCGCCGCGCCGCTCCGCGCCGGCCGATTTCAGCGTATGCCGGTCTCGTTTAACACCAATTAACGCCGGCCGCGCGGAATTTTGCGTGAACCTGACATTGTTATCAGCCTGAACGGCGATACGGGTTTGCCCGGGTACCAGTTTCTCGCTCGACCAGATACGATCGAACCACGTCCGCGACTAATATCGGCGAGCAACGATACTTTCGTTGCCGATTTTTCGACCGCGCAATTAACCGCGGGTCAAAGCAACGTTCCCGCGTAGTTTCTCTTTAACTGCGCCGCGGATTTTTCCGATCGGACAAAGCGAGAGAACGTCGTCACGTCGCCGGAGCCCGCAGGGTTCAAGGTGAACGCAGGGGAGACCCCACTTCCGCCTTCCCTGTTCTTTCTATTTGCAGAAAGTCTCGGCAAACACCGTCCGGCTCGCGGAGGATCAGAAAAGGTGTCTCCTAGTCAAATCCAGGTGTCGTTCACCTGTACTTTCATTCCGCATCGGCTGCGTCACGGTGATCGCGGCATTTCGTCGTGCGGCGGCTCCGCCGATCGTTTCGATGATTCGCCACGAGATCATAGGGATCGTAGAAGAACGCGTTCCCTTCGATCGACGGGATCGCGTCGCCGGAGCTCGGCCCGCTTTGGAACCCGATCACGATCGGTCAAGATTCGAGACAATCGGGCCCGCGCGACGCGCTCGCGCATTTTAAACTCGCCTTAAAGAAGTTAGGAGGTCGCCGAGACGGTTTACTATCCAGCGCATTGGGTCACCAGTCTCGAAAAATTCGTGTTCCGCCGCGATGAATTCGTTAACGGTCACCGGGGCGCGACGTTTCGGGAATACCGGCGCGCGGCTTCCATCGGTCGTCCTCTTCTTGCCGATCTCCCGGTATTTCAACGGTCCCCTTCGACGATCCTTTGTCACTTCGAACCAACCGGCGCGGGACGACGTTATGAAAAGTCGCGGATAGTCCTCTGTCCTCGTGTTCAGCACCTACGACACTCCTCCGTTGCTCCACGTCGCTGCGTCTCCCGATCTCGCTGTCCTTCAGCTCGTTTCACAAGCTAGTCGCTCACACACACACACACACACAGCCACACACAAAGGCCCCGCGAACGTATACACCTCGAAATCTCGAATCGGATCCATCGAAAATCCCGCGAGGATGTCGGGGATTTCCACCGCGCGTGCTGCTTCGCGTTCGCGAAAACCGATCGGCGAAACGGGGTCAGCCGGAAACGCTGCCGCGAGGACTGACACAGCTCGAAGGACCACGCTGCACCGTCCACGTACCGTGGAGACGCAAAATTAGGGTCGGGACCGACGAGCAAAGGGAGGAAGAACGTGGTCGACCAGGAGGAATCGAGTTCCGCGATCCGGACGCGAGGATGTTCGATGCAACACTGGAAGTTACACGCCTCTTCTCCGCAACAATTGCTGCGTGTGCACAGTGGCGTACAGGTTTTCTAATTAAGCCGGCCTCGTGGCTAATTGCGCCGATGCCGGCTAGCGCGTCCGTCCCGGAACCGAGCCCTTACAGGGCCCGTCCGTTTCGGTTGCAGCTTCCGGGGTCCGTTCCTCCATCGTGCGCTCAATGGTCCGGCGAGAGCGTTGCGAAACGAGCGCAAAGCGCACGGGGGAAACGCGTGCGCGCGAGCGCGCGCGCGCTCCACGCTTTCCCGACGGAAAACGTTGAAGAAGAGGTGCTGGCGCCAGTGGATCGAAGTGCTTTGGGGTGGAACCAAGCGTGCCTCTCTTCTTATATAAATTACGCGCTAAATACGAGTACGCCTACGTGGAGCTAGCCTGGATATAGGCTGCACAGAACGGGAAGCGATTCTCTAACTAGCCACCGTGGCGAGTTGCAGAAACGGCCGGGGCCTGTCGATGGTAAAAACCGATTGTGTTCGCGGAACCGTTCGAACCGCGTTCGTACGAGTTCAAACCGGGGAAGATTTATATTGGGCAACGGTTTCGCCGGCGCGGCAGTTGCGTTATCTTACGGTCCCGATTTTCTCTCTCTCTCTCTCTCTCTCTTTCTCAGAAATTTTTCCAAGCCCGCAGCTAATGACATGGATACTTTCGCGATGGCTTTCCGCCGGCTTCCGTAATTATACAATGTGCGAGGTTGATCGGTGATCAAATTCCCGGGCATCTACAGTGACTCACGAAACTATTTGACCCTTAAGTGCATAGGTAAACTAAATCTTAGGAACATGAATGCATACATGGGGTCCACTGAGGACCCCACTTACCTAATTCCTTGCTAACTTTGATTACAGCAACAATTTATTTCTGTAAACTTTCTGTAAAACTGTACAATTTCTGTAAACTAAAAATGGCGCGGCTAAAAATGTTAACACAAAATCCAACACTGGGGTCCTTTGCGGACCCCACTCATGCATTTAAGGGTTAAACAATTACCATGAAACACTTGATTTATTACAATAAGTACAGTCGGTCACGGAAATATTCGGACACCACTACAGTTTTGACTATTATAGTTTATAAATTTATGCAATAAAAATAAAAAGAGATTTCACGTGCATATCAAACGACGTGTTCTTACTTTTCCGATCCATTTCGCACAAATTTTGAGCGAGACTGACAAATATTCGATCCCTAACATACTCTGTACATAATGGTATGTTTACAAACATTGTTTCAGTCAGTTCCTGGAACCTGTAAACTTGAGAAGTATGGCAAGTCTCCGAATATTTTCGTGACATGAAAATGAGCGTACTGTCCATTTTTCTTTTATTATTTATGTAATCACTTATCGTAAATAAATATCTCATATGTTTTTGTTAACTACACACTGCATAGTAACATACGTGAAACCTCTTTTTGTTCTTATTGCATTTTCTGAAGTACGGACTATAATAGTCAAAACTATGGTGGTGTCCGAATATTTTCGTGACCGACTGTATATTATAAAGTATATTATAAAAAGAACACTAATACGCTTTTATAACGGATCCAATTTCTTCCATTATTACATCAACGCTTTACATTTTTCGAATACGGTCGATTAAAATTCTGAATGTTAACTTACATTTTTCTTTATGCTTACACAGTGATTTCTCTATATATGTCGCCAAGGCCTGGGTGATAAACGTCGCGGAATTATCCCCGCTACCGCGAGGTATACCCCGTGAGGGACGCCGAGGAGTGTAAACATAACACGGCTCGGACATGTTTCTTCATTTATTATAATAAGTATATTATACAATACTTACAGAAATATTAACATTGTAAATTGGTATGACTCTCTGGATTGTACAGGTCAAGTTTCAAGTGAATCGAAATATGTATACAATAGTTCAGTTCATATGTATACATAGTGTTCAAATACTTTCGTGAGTGACTGTAATTGATTCGTAAGACGAGTGCAATTCATAAATATTAGAACGTTTATTTGTTTTAGCAAAGAGAGGTGAAATTTGTGTGAAGCAATCGGTGCTGGTGTTTTGTAATCTTATGTATCAGTTGTCTGATGTAAGTATGCAAGTACAGTTATTTATGACGAATATTATTGAGCATGTGAGGATCAATTTCCGGTTTCAAATAGATTTTTGGATTGCTCTATTTAAAAACGAAATTTCCGCTGTAAAGTTTACTCCTTTGTACCGTTTGTATTGTGCAAGTGCTACTTGCATAATTATTGTGTGCACTTATTTTATGTCCGAATGTCTCTACCTCTGATATATTAAAATTGTTTCGTTACGCAGTGGATAAACGAGAAAAATATTTAGTTTTATTCGGAATTAAATTTTCGAATATTCAATAATTTCAATAATTCAATATTGAATAATTCAAGTATTTAGAATACAAGCTTGTGGGGTGCAATATCAGAGACAAATGTGGTACTTTTTTAGCAAAATATTTATTTATGTGTTTCAATTAATTTATCACTATTAGAACGGATGTAAAGGTCCTTGTAGTACATTAGAAATAAATACTATGTAGGTTCAAAGGAATATTTCTACTTTTTCAAATTTGTTTATAGCAAATGATATAGTGGTATTTAATGGAGATCGGAACACAAAAACTTTACGTTCAATTTAACAGACGCGCAATGCTACTCCTACTATAGGGAAATTAGAGAGGATGCTTCCGTTAAATCTAATTATGGCGTTGGAACACATTTGTGGTCTGACTTGTGTACGTTTCATTTAAAAGATATTTTAAGATAACAAATTCGTTGAAAACGTCACTCGCCTTTCGGAATGTTACAATAATTATTTTTCCCTTTTGATGTATTGTAAATTATACGTAAATCTTGATAAAAAAAACCAATTAATTATTTCCTTTCACTTGAATTTCAAAATCTCTTGGTATCAAAAATTAGCAACCCAAGAAAGTGATAAGTAAGTATTTTTTTATATTGTCAACATTTCCAATAAATTTGAATGTATGAAATTATAAATTTTATGACCTAGACAATAATTTCTATACATTTTGAAAAAAGTTTTTATGAAAATATAGGTATCTGAAGCTGTAATTATTTCCACTGCAAGAATCCAAAAATCTAATTTAATCCAATTCCGTTAATAATACGTGTTAATTAGTAGAAAAATTAATAGGTGAAATATAAGGTCGTGAAACCATTAAAAGAACAAGAATATCCTTACATTTCAAAATACATTTCTATTTAGTTTTCATCACAAAATATATGTTTAGGGAATAAAATAAAAATCAAATAAGGGCCTTATGGTCCAAATTCTGAAGAAAACAAGGAACACCAACGCGTGCAACAGAGAAATGTTTTACTTTTCAAGTTAGTTCGGGCAGATTTACCCGCGTTCTCACTTTTACTGGCTTAGTATTACACGGGCCCAATCAAGAATAATGAGCTCACGAATAATTGCGGAAGAGATCGTCGTCGGGCAGCGTAACCGATATTAAAAAGATTGAAGTAATGAAACGTGCGTCGCTTCGGCTTCGATGCCTAATGCGCCACAGTTCCTTTTGTGATCATTGAAAAACGCTGTCAGATTACATTTCAGAGTACGGTTAATTAAAAATGCTCTATCCTTTGAACAAGTCCTATCTAAATGTTTGAAAGCAACGGTAGTCTTTCATTTTTAAATGCACGGAACGCGTGTTGAACTTGCTAACACCTTTTCCATTTTTCCAAGCGAAACCATTGTGTTCAATTACAAGTTCACACGAGCGAGTACGCCACGCACGACTGTTCATTAAACACTTAACCCTCATTTGTACAGTAATAAAATGTTTTGTCACTGTACGCTGGGAAACAGAAATTTCCTATTTGTTGTTCCCCTTAGCCAGCGTATCACTTTCATTAAAACGAAATGTGAAAAGTGTGAGAAAGATTATTTCCAAAATTTATTGCAGTCAATAATGATTTAATTTATACTATATTTTCTTGAACGATATCGAATGTACTTAGTTTTAGGGTATATGTGGAATTCAAAAATTTTGAAGCACTTGGTATTAAAATTTTTCTAAAAGTCCTGCATTTATTTTTAGAGATTCAAGTTTTATTTACGACATAAAGCAGTTTATTTTATGGCATAATGTATATTTACCTAATGACTAAACCACCGAGCGTTAATATTTTATTGAATTGCAAAATGTCGAATACATTTTTCCAGAGTTTCCATTGGCCAAATACCTATTTCCAACATTTTGTTTGCTTACTATTTTTCAGTAGGTAATGAAGCAATGTCCTAATTATTTTGTGCTTGTTACGTTACAATATAAAGAATTTGTTATTTAAGAAGGCTTGTCGCCAGGAACAGCACGGTTTAAGCTACATATCTGAAAGAAACCATTAAACGAGGGATTTGCAGTGAATGATTACTATTACAAAAGTGTGCTTCGCGCTAGGAAAATTTCGCGCGGATTGCAGAAAGAGGTTTGACGTTCGATCAGATTCCGGGAGCGCGAACAGTGCCTTCGTTTTTGCGCAATAGTTTTCACGGATTTTCTGGCGATCAACTGGCCGGGTCAACGGAGCGAGGAGCGAAAATATAATAGCAAGCGCGGCGCTTGTTCGCAAGCGTAGACGGCGAGAGCACAGTGCGATTAGGTCGCCGCGCCGGACGAAACGGCGCGAAGCGCAAAGAGGCATTCGAAAGTGGCTGGGGCTCGTACGATACGCGACAACGCAATTGCGTGTGCACAGATCATTGACTCCGACCACGCAACAATCCCCGGGTACGATCCTGACCACGTAAACATTGTGCAACGAAACGCAATGACCCGTGAGTACCCGATTGTTCAACAATTAAAATTGCTTTTTCGCGGAGACGCTGTCGACACGACGCGCCGCGCCGCGCAGCGTCGCGTCGCGTCGCCTGACTCCTACGCAGGCCATTGAATTCGCGACGACCGATTTCCTGGGTGTATTCGCGCGTTTCGCAATTGCTTATCCGCGTACTCCACTTCTCGGAGAGATAATCTGTGTATCCTTGAATCGAGTCGCTTTTATAAATCAGCCCGTGCCACGACAGAATCAGGACTCCCCGACTAGTTGGAGCGCATTATTTCGACGGCACAATTAAACCGCGGAACACAGCCCACGGACACACTCGCGCACACCGTGTATACGTACACGTGAATCAAATTCGCGAAATAATGGTACAATAGATAAACTAATGGAAAGTAGTCTCGGTCGTTAGATACAATGGACTAGTTAGAGCGCGTTATTTGGCGCAGTAATGAATCAGCAAGATATAGTAAATACAAACTGTGTGTGCGCGTGTACATACGTTCGACCCGAGTTTTCCCGATTTGGATCTACCGATTTATCAAGTTTTAATCAAGCTTCGAACTCATCGAGTTTTACTTGAGACACCTTTTCCAATAGTAATAGATGCACAACGTCATTGCGTTTGGATGTAATATATTAGAGGGACCCATAAGTAATCAATTATTTTGAAATCTGAAACAAACTTTGTAGTAAATGCAGGTTTTTATTTCTTAATTTATTATATAATCTCCATCATTATCAAGGACAGTTTGCCATCTTTCCTGCTTATTTCCATTATAAATGCAGAGACGACGTCCAATTTCCAGTGTCTTTCTATATGTACAAATGTGAACACATTACTTATGTAAGTATAGGAATATTATATAATTTTTAAAAGTCTGTGGCCTATAGAAAAGACTCTTTAATGGTTCCAACAACAGCATCAATTTGAATTGTGAACCGACAAGTCACCCCCAGTAACGTCATCTAATAATTCAATTTGGGATTATAATGTAGAAGAAGATTTTTAAGTCATTCTTCAGATTCAGTTATAGTTGACAAACGCGTCGTCCCTGACGAATGAACACCACGAAAGTTAAAAATTGCAAGAAATTCTAAAACCATTGTCCATTGTCCCATCAACTCGCGATAAAATTCTCTAATATTAGGGGGATCCATAAATAATCAGTTATTTTGAAATGTAAAACAAACTTTGTAGTAGATTCAAGTTTTTATTTCTTAATTTATTATATAATCTGCATCATTATTAGTTTGCCATCTCTCCTGCAAATTTTCAATCCCCCTCTTATAGAAATCCAGGGTTCGTCGAGCAAAATATGACTCAAGGTGCTTCCTTACATCTTCCACAGAAGATAATATATATATATTAAGTTATTATGTTCCCTACTTGTTAGTCTTGTTAAAATTTGGATTGTGAACAATTTCCTGCACATTTGAATATGTTAAAATTAGCCAACGGTCATATCGCGCTGCAGTAAACCGATTCTCGTCCGATCATCGAAGTTAAACAGCGCTGAGCGTGGTCAGTACTTGGATGGGTGACCGCCTGGGAACACCACGTGCTGTTGGCTCTCTTTTTTTTTATTTCTATCCACTAAAATTAATAAAAAGGCAGCCTTGTTAATACAGGAGTTCCCATTAATCAATTATTTGCAAAGAATTTGTTTTGCCTTTAGTTCTGTACCGATCGTTGAAGAGGAAACGCGTATTCTTTTACAGTTTTCGGTAAAGCAACCTGTCTTCAAAATATTCTAATAATTGTTTTACAACCCTGTAATAAAATGGCGGCGTCCGTACCTTCCGAGGATCGTATAAGAGGGGGATTGAAAATTTGCAGGAAAGATGGCAAACTGTCCTTGATGATGATGGAGATTATATAATAAATTAAGAAATAAAAACCTGAATTTACTACAAAGTTTGTTTCAGATTTCAAAATAATTGATTACTTATGGGTCCCCCTAGTATATGGCCGCCCCTGTAGATTTCGAAAATGAACAAAATAACGAATCACAGTGAACTCGTTTCTAGGGCAGAATCTGTGATATTTTTAGATACTCAGGAATTTTGTAACAGTTGTAGCGAGAAATTTTTATTATTCTGTGAAAGTCTATTGCATAAGTATTATTTAATCCTCCCGTCTCCGTCGATTCAACACTTTGACTGCCGAACTAGAAACCTCAAAAATTCCATAAAATCAAATAAAGTCATTTAATGAAATAAAAATTGAATTCCTCGTCGATTCAACAGTTTGACTACCAAACTAGAAACCTCAAAAATTCCATAAAATCAAATTAAGTCATTTAATGAAATAAAAATTGAAATCCTCGTCGATTCAACACTTTCACTGTCAAACTAGAAACCTCAAAAATTAAAATCGAATTAAGTTATTGAACGAAATAAAAATTGAAAAAAATTAAATAAATGATATTTCGTTGTACTGCAACTTTCTTGCATTTTACAGATCCTAATGGTACAATCAATATATTAACGTGAAAATTGATTTTAAAACCTGGACAAATAATTCCATCACCCACGTGACGTCGAAGTCAACGTGTTAAGAGCGATTTAAATATATTTTCCATTATCATTCTTACGCAATTCAACGACAGACGTTGGCAATTCATTTCGTGGGACAGATAGAGCGGGCCGATGACGAAACAGTTAATGATTAATTTTCTAAACGCTGAGCATTACACGGGAGAAAGTTTTGCAGCAGTTCGCCGGTACAAAGTGACATTTAAGAGTTGCGGAAAAACGGTCCAACGTGGAAAAGCTTTCGAGGAGAAAGAGAAAAGTGGGAAATTGACTCACCTTTTGCCACTCGGAGTACATCTTGTCACAGTGTTAGAACCGCCGATGAGAACGAGCTACCCTCATTTTGCACAGGCGAGCCTGAATGTTTTTCTCCGCTTCCTATAAAAAAAAATGGAATATTTCTTATTAATCTAAGCACGAAAAATCGGGATTGATTGATTCAAGATTAATTCGGAAATATCGAGGGCACTCAACTATTCGTTTACACTGCAATCAAAGCATACATTCGATTAGAATAATGATCTGAAATTAGTAAAATAATTAACTTTCAACCGATCGAATGAAACCCGAGTTTAATAGGCGCGCGTAATCCGTTCTTTATTGAAAATAAATTATACTATGCGCGGCTAGATATTTTTTAACATTCTGAAGTAATTATTTGTAAAATATACGTCTTCGAGTATTTTAATTAACCACACACCGTCAATATCGTCTAGCAGCGAACAGATTTAATTAGCTTCTGTTCAGCGAGTGAATCTTAAAATGAACGGTCCGCAATTTCTAATCTGAGGATGCTGTGTTCGAAATTAATTACTCGCGAAACGCATTATTTTTTCCAACTGTGGAGAAAATAAATGTGCGTATGTTAACCGTCGGTGTTTCTATCATCGAGGAATCGAAGCTTCGAGGAAAGAGAAGATCGGCACAAGTGTGTCGCGTCTCTAAACATCTCGGCAACCTCAAAAATCCGCATTCCAGATACTCGAATTCCTTTCAAGGCCAACTAGCCTTGACCTCAACGGATCATGTCAATTATTTTCGACAGCGAACCGCCAACTGCGAAATTCAGGTTTTTCTACGAAGATTCGCAGTTCGAACTTTTCTCCTGGTAATGTTCCATCGATGCGTGGGTAACCCTGATGCCGGAAGCCGAATGATAATCAAACGGTGCACGTTACTTCCGGTTAGCGAATTAGTCTTTCCGATCACGAGGCTTGCGAAGATCGTGATCGTCGACTCGATCTTCCTGACTGAATTCGTCTGAGCATCTTGTATGGTCATCGAGATAGTTATTGGAACTACAGTGTGTTTACTCCATATATGTCCCAAACGCCTAGCCGATGAAAGTCCCAGAACTAACCTTTGGAGCTTCTATCTCCTGGCCGATATATGTCCCTGGCTATACCGGTGTTTTGGACATATATCGAGTAAACACCGTATAGAAATTCTATTACGGAAACATGAACTACATGAACACTTCGAAACTACTGCTTATTTGAAGTTTGGTAACAAATGGAATTAATATTGTACTCAGTATATTACTCAATATTGTACTCATTGTATAATCAGAGTAAAAGTAGAGAAAAATTTGTTGAATAATTCCTCATGGATGTATCTTTAGAATCTTAATAATTGCAAATTAAAAATATTAGAACCCGCCATTTTGACGAGCCCCGTTAATGAAGATATTTTTCCAAAATACCTCGCAAAATCATTCTTCGACCATCCTAACCTAACATTGTACATGTTTACGTAGAACGACGAGAGGGTTCGATATAATTAAAAATAATTCCTAAATAATTAGTTCAACAATTACGTTGTCGATTTTGATCGAATATATCCTGCGAGGATTAGTGCGAAATCTGTGCTCGCATGAAGAGTCGTTGATACCGATCGCAGGCCGTTTCGGAAACACAGGAAATGTGGCAAAGCGTTCGGTTATTTTGCGCGCGGGCAAACGATGCCTCGAGCTCGGAAAAATTGTGGTATTCGCCGTTGCGTTCGCATGATTCACGGTCCCGCATTGAGAGAACGTAGCCGCATGGCAGGTGGACAGGAAAAAGAAAAAAAAAACCGGTGGAAAATGGTTCGCGGTTTTCTCGACGGGTTTGGAAAGCGATCGGCTATTGAAATCGACTGGTTCGCGTTCCTGGGATACCGGAACTGTCGCAAGAAGCGATCCCTCGGCACGAAGGATGAACGAACGGCGACCGTTTCTCTCTCACCGAGGCCGATCGCGAACAATCTGCTAACGCTTCAGACGCTTGTTGTTGCCGGAGAGAAAGTGGGAGAAATGTTTAACCCGCGATGCGTAAAATTTTTATACGCCTAGGGAATATTCTAGAATTCGAGCTGCCTCTGATTCCACGCTCCCAGTCATAAAGATAGCACAATAACAGTCATTGACAATGTACAATTGTTTGCTTGCAATTAATGAGACGGTCCCTACTGGGTTAATAAAACTGGAAGCAAATGAATTTTGTAAGTGAAGATAGAGAACGTATCATTGCGATTGAACTCACGAAAGTATTTGAAGACTTACCATGAAATATTTGATTTATTATAATAAGTATATTATACAATACTTACAGAAATATTAACATTGTAAATTGGTACGACTCTTTAGATTATACAGGTCAAGTTTCAAGTGAATCGAAATATGTATACAATAGTTATGAATTATTTCTTACAAACATAAACTTTGCCACAAAAGTATTTCAACAGGTAACTTTTAAAGCTTTAATAAATATTTAGTAGGTCCACCTTTGGTACGAACAACTCCAAACAAAACTGCGCCCGTCCGATCGAAAAACGTTAAATTTCGATACACCTGAAAAGATTACTTTATTCCAGAATGCATTATTTTTACTAATAAATTCCTCGGCGAATTTTAATCCCTTTTTCTTATTAATATCACCAATGTACGGCTTCTTTCTAGGAACCCTGGCATGATAATCATTTTCAGCGCTCTTCTACATAATTCTGGATTTACATCTTTCTTGAAGTAATCTCTAACTATCGTTGCAAGTTGTGTAGCAGAAATCTTTGGATATTTTTTTATTTCACCGATCAAAGCTCTTTCTTCTCTTTCCGTTAGTTTTTTTGGACGGCCTGAACGGTACTTGTTTTTTACAGTTCCTTCAGATTTGGATCGTTTAAGAATATAATGTAGATCTATTTATATTTAACCCTTTGCACTCGAGTGGTGACTCTGAAGCACCACTAGAAATTATTGTGGCATTATTTCAAAGAAATTACAAAAAATATTACAAAATATTTTTTACAGTACAAAATTTCAATTCAATAGATTACTAAACATTTAAATATTATATGTAGAAATCAGATCAGTTTCGTATGAATAAAATGAAAATATTGTAAGACCGAAGAAAAATTTAGTTTTAGATTGAAACTAGCGCCGAGTGCAAAGGGTTAATAATTTATTTATTGCACGTCTTTCCTTCGCTACGCCACTTCACAATTTATTTGTCTTATTTTCAGGAATTTGTTTTGCGACACATGTTCGATAGATTATTTGACTACGAATGCTAGACTATGACTGACGCACGTAGACCGAATGTTTACATTCAGTGCCTGAAAAACTTTCTTTTCATTCATTCTTAGAGATTTCTGTGTGCAAATACTTTTGTGCCATCAGGAAAGTGTATGTTTGGGGGGAAATAATTCGTAACTATTGTATACACATTTCGATTCACTTGAAACTTGACCTGTATAATCTAGAGAGTCATACCAATCTACTAATAATATTTCTGCAAGTATTGTATAATATACTTATTATAAGAAATACAGTATTTCATAATAAGTGTTCAAATACTTTCGTATGTCAACAACATACCCCATTATATACCCCACGACAGTGGGGATAATTCCGCGACGTTTATCATCCAGGCCTTGGCGACATATATGGAGAAATCACTGTATAAGCATAAAGAAAAATGTAAGTTAAAATTCAGAATTTTAATTGACCGTATTCGAAAAACATAGAGGTAATTGTTTCGTATGAAAAAATGAGTAGAAAACACAGCCAAACGATAACGGAAGAAATTGGATCCGTTAAAAAAGCGTATTGGGGTACTTTTTATCCAAATTAAATTTTATACAAACATATTAACATTCCCAGAGAAATCGCTATTACGCTTTGGCAGGACAAACCGCGCACAAAAATCGTTACGAAACAAATCGTAAAACCAGTGGAGAAAAAGGGGAAGTGTCAGTGCAACTGACACTTACACTTCCGGCAATTTTTAAAGAAGAAAACTTCGGGAGATCGTTAGAAATTCCAGCCGAGCGATTGCAAAGAAAATGATTTGTTGCTCTCGGGTGGAGACAATATTTCAAACGAAATGGCTCCCAATAAATGGTTATAAAAAGAGGCCCAAGGGGTCCGCTTGATATTCGCGGTACCATAAATCTCGGGCATTTATTGCCGAATCGGCGGGCTCGTGGTCCCGGCTAACGAATTGTCATAAACATCTCAATGTCACGACATAAAGGCAGGGCGCGATTACAGGATATGTACCGTGTAACGATCTGCTTGCAGCATAGCTCGCGCAGTCAATGGGCCGCGTTTAGGGATAAGGAGTCGCGAAATGACAGGGGAACAATCGATATAGCGTAGAAAGGCCAAATTGCCGTCGCCATTGTTCCCGGTTGGCCTCTTGTCGTCGTTTCGTTTCAGTTACGCCTCTTCTATTCCGGCACGGCAAACACACGCGCGTGTGCGCGCGCCGTTGTGCGCGCGGAATCGAGCGCAGCCGACCTACCGAGGGTGACTAACCAAATTAGCATAAGATTGCGAAATACATTCCTCGGTGAGCACCGCAGAAGGACGCCAGGAGGTACTTTTACTCGAGGATCTGTCCGCGTGATCGATCCTCGCGGGCGTGCGTATACCTCGATCCTCGATCCGGCTGCTAGATGCTGCGTGAATCACCGTCGATCACGGTATTCGTCTGTTTCTCGCGCTTCAAAGAGAACGGCCACGACCACGCGTCGTTTCCACCGACAGATTATGATGTACAGGGTGTATAAAAATTATATGTCACGACCATCATAGCGTGATTCTACACCTCAAAATTCATCATCAGTACACCGCAAAATTCATTTTGACCTCGAAACTTAAGGTCAAAGTGTCGAAAAATTTGAGTGATGAGTACTATACGATGCAATAAAAGAAAATTTTTCGACACTTTGACATTGATTTCCAAGGTCAAGGTGAATTTTTGGGGTGCATTTTTTTAACAGATTTCCACCGATCCAGAGGTGTAGAATCACGCTATGGTGGGCGTGACATATAATTTTTATACACACTGTACAGCTTGAGTTAGGTTTCAGGTATATTCTAACCTCTGACAGGGTATGCCCGTATCTTCGAGGTCAAAAATGTTTTTTCTCGTATCACTCGAAAGATTACGTACCGTTCAGCGATTGAGAAATACGGAAAAGTCAACAATTTTATTTACTAGGTTCATTAATTGATTGTTCTGAGATCTGACATGGTTCGTTCCATTCGTTTAGTGACAGAACATATGCTGCCATCTTTCAGTAAATGAGTGATGCCTGGGAAAAGAATATTAACCCTTTGCACTCGAGTGGTGACTCTGAAGCACCACTAGAAATTGTTGTGGCATTATTTCAAAGAAATTACAAAAAGTATTACAAAATATTTGTTACATTACGAAATTTGTATTTAATAGATCACTTATCATTCCAAGACGGAAGAAAAATTTAGTTTTAGAATGAAAATAGCGCTGAGTGCAAAGAGTTAACTCAAATCTTCGGAATTTGGCTCCTGTATGATTCTCAGCCCGCCATATTGCATTCGCATGGCACGGGTGAGAATTGAAATGTTTGTAAACACAGACAAACTTTTTTCGTCACAGAATCTACCATTTTGAAGATTGAAGCTTCCTCTCTGCAAGGATCCCCTAAAACTTGACAAACGATTTTTTTTTGGCTGCTTTATGGAACAGAGGTAAGGAGCAATTTATGGTATACCCCATATTATTGTAAAGTTGGTAGTATACTTATCATTCAAAGCACAATAGAACGACCGAGACGATGCAATAAAATGTTATAGGGGGTCGTCGTAAAGAGGGAAAGTTTCGAATAAACGTACTGGAATAGACCGACTGTATTAATGGAAACCATTACTAATAAGCAGACTGCAGATTTTATGCATTTATGACAAGAATGAGCAGTTGCAATTTGAAGCAATGAAGAGATTGAAAATATTTAAGAATATTAACGTGTTGGTGTCAGCTTATTAACATTAGTAAAAGAAGAAAGGAATTTTTACTTGGCCCGTGTTACTTCTAAATGAGGCAAACAATTTTTATTTTGCATAAAGATCCGCGATCTACTAATAAGTAGACTGTGGATCTTTATGCAAAAATATTTGCATCGATTGCAAGACACAGTAGCGAAATAAAACTTTCTTAATTATTTTATTAAGCTACAACCAGTACGCTGGTGGCCTCGAATCTTTTTAATACGTCCACTGCTTTAATAAGCTTCTATAGTCCTTGCGTCTACTAATAAGTAGACTGTGGATCTTTATGCAAAAATATTTGCATCGATTGCAAGACACAGGAGCGAAAAAAAGCTTTCTTAATTATTTTATTAAGCTCAAACCAGTACGCTGGTAGCCTTGAATCTTTTTAATACGTCCACTGCTTTAATAAGCTTCTACATTCCTTGCGATTAAAATTGCATACGAGTGTTGAAAAATAATTATAAATCGACGGAAGGGAAATACTTTTCCGAGGCTTGGTAGTAAATAGAATCGGGAAAGGTCTTTAAAACGAACGGTAGACGCGTCCTAGAAAATTATGCGAAATTACAGCGACAAATCGTCGTTGCTGGTTCGACACGGTGAAATAAGTTTTCAGGGCAGCGAATAAATTGCCTTCCATTTCGTTGAAATGGATAATTTGCCCCCTGTCGAATCGTTCACGGGGACAAATTGCGCGTCGCAAAAGTTGAGCCATCGCGGAATAAAAGGAGCAAGGGAAAAACGTTCCGCTGTTCGAAACATTGTTCCGCAACGGCCATTCCTCGTCTCGTGAGATGCGTTTCCCTTGCACCTTTGTTGAAATGCTTCCCCGGTAAATCTGCATAGTCCCGATGACATGCAGTTCCCTTTGCCGGGGCTATGATTTAGATACTTTCTCTGACGAGCACGATAAATATTGCCCCGTTGTCGTTGTTGTCGGAAACGGAAGTCGGAACGAATTAAATCCGCGGGAACAAAGGAATATCGCACGACAAAAAATTCATATTCGACGACCTCTATTTCACCTCTCAGCGAAACATACATCTCTTTGCGACCATATATTTCTTCGGCGCACGTTTGTTTTTAAATAAACGAGTGATCAAGAACATTCCAAAGGAAGCAAATCTGAAAAAAATTTTTTGGCCGGCAAAGTTCGAGGAAAAAATTAAGAACGTGAAAGTGTCTCCTTTCGCATGATTTTTCCAATATTTGAGTGCAATTTAAAAGAAAACTATTAGAAATAGCTGAGCTGGGTTTAGACAATACAAAAGCTTACATCTTCTAGGATCTAAAACGATGTTGAAACAACTAATTGTTATTACATTGTGAAAATTATAGTTTCTTCAAGTGAGCACAAGTTTTTCACCTAAGTTTGAACTTTAAGTATGCATATGTTAGCCGAAACCTAATAGAACCTAGCAACGACTACACTGTGATAAACTATGATTAGTTGACCAAACAATGCAAAAAAATTCATTTGCGACAACTTGCAACAAATCTACCAGAAATTACAGATATACTTCAGGAATATTAATGCGGAAGAACAGGTATATTAATTCCACTTATTCTATAATTTGTTTCAAACCTGTGCAATTAATAAACACCGTTTAAATTGAAATTGATTTCTGTTGCAATTTGAGGCCATAAATGTTACCTTTTTACCTATTAAATTTCATTCAATTATCTCTAATGGAAGTTATTATTTTAGAGCGCCAAAGTGGCATTTTCGCCCACTGTGCGGCGTCCCGGATGCATAAATTATTTGTGCGCTAATTAAAGATATATTATTTCAGTTGAATAAAATGGTAGTATAATATAAATTCAGGACACCTTGCTCTACTGTTCCTTAATGCAAGAGCCGACTGATGAACAGAGGTATTATCGCATGGATCTGACATCAAAGATAATCGACGAGAAATTTTTTGACATACGCGCAACCCAGCCGAATCTAACATCGAGAAGAATCGAGATTTCGTCGAACAAGTATCGAGGTCAAACAGAGAAAGCAGCAGCTTGGCCACAGTGATACAAGGATCTTATGTAATTCATAATCGCCATCTTATTTGTCGATATAAAAGATACGCGGGAAATTAATTATCCTCGTATGCACCGTTCTAACCATCGGACATGTATTATATCGCGAGTTCTTTTCAACAACTAAGAACAACGTTGAAAACAGTCGCCGATTATATTCCTACGTGAAAACCTAAGACTTACATAATTTTTATCAATAGTTATGTAATTCTGTATACAAATTTATACTTTTGTCATTCCGGCAAAAATTTCTAAAGCTTGAGAATTATTTTCATTAATCTGATTTTCAGGCCTTACAGTTGGAGGAAATAAAATTTCGTAAAATAATCGATGAATAACTAAATGATTAATGGATAAATTTTCCAAGCATAATCATACTAACACTGTCCCGTGATTCGCAATTACAATCGATTTTATAATGAAATAAAACCTTCATGGCAAATAAAGACGTAAGAATTGACGAAATAAAGTGGAATGGAAAAATGACGTCGAATAACAATTAAAAACAGGGAACAGCGTTAAAATCGTTCTTCGAATTCAACTTCAAATGTCTCTCCCGTTAACTGAAACGTGATTTCGTGGTATCGATCGAATCGATCGAAGTCTCGCCGGTTGTGGCATTGTTTCGCGAACAATTGCAGGATCGTGTAAATATTTCGAGTCGCCGCTGATTGGAAAGACGGTTTTGTGCAGTATCCGTCGAAAGTTCGATTGCATTGGCACGGAACGAGTTGAGATTCGCGATGAAAGTGCTTCCCCTAAAGTCGACTTTCTTATCGGCGCGCTGATTGAAAGCATCAACACGGCGACACGCATAACCGCGAGAGCAATTAACCGCTGCCGGTCACAATGAGCAATAAAATCTCTCGCGTCGATCGGCGCCGCAATAAGTGAATCGCGACACGTTCTGCGAATAACAAAAGTTCGGAAATGCTCGAATTACTAATAATTATTTCGCGCCTGCCTGCACTGATTTCTCCGTTTACGTAAACAGCGCGAGATCTCCGCGGGATCGGGAATAATAAATAAATCTCGGGAACTGCCGGGAAATTCCTGTAGAACCGAAGCGGTAAAATTAAAATTCGCTTTTTAAGGAACTGTCATCCCCATTAAATTCAATTAAAATATCACCGGTCCGCCGTGCGCATCTCCCGCTGGCAGCTGTAATCAATTTAATCTATGGAAATTAGCAGCGATCCTTTGGCTTTTGTACGATTAGAGAATAAATTACGATACCGTGCAGCCGATGAATCCTGAAACGTTCACATTAAAGTGACATTAAAGTTTCCCATCGAATCGGCCAGAAACCGTTATCGACAACTGCGGACGGGGATATTTTTAGAAATTATTCAAATGTCTCGTACACGTCTGGAAGATACGTATACACGTATTGCACACATGTACACGTATATATATAGATTTCCTCTATGCTCACTCGGTTATATCGTTGCAGCCTATAATGATTCACTAGATAGCCGGCCGCTAATAACTCGCTAACGTGTTCGATCGTTTTACGTGACATGAATGAACGTTAATAACGGGACAGCATCTTTCTCCAGCAACAGCGGGAGGTCACACGATTCACTGTCCTTGAATACTTTCGCCTAATCGGGCATCTAGATCGAGCGACGTGTCCGGATCACGCTGCGAAAACGTTTAACTTATGAACTGCCAGAACCCCGCGACGTAATTACGAAAATATAACGCGCTCTTAAATAACTCGTTCGAAAACTTCCAAAAGCAAGATTTTACGATTTAAAATATCATGGAGTATGGTTGCTTAATTTTTTACGACTGTCAGAAATATTTCTTAAAAGACTAACGGTAGTTTCTAGAGCAAAGTTAAGGACACAGTTCCACGAGCTCTGTCCACTTGAATATGTATTTCCAACAATACAAGAAGTTAGTCGAACAATTATACAAATATATGCTTTCTTATAAATAAATATTTTATGTTATACTAATCTCTATCCAATTTCCGCGATAAAATATAAAGGAGGCTTTAGAAAATACTGAACAGGGTAAGGTACCCCATTACTGTGGGGGTACAAATTTCTGTGCCTATATTAATTATACTCCGAATAATCTATCGAAATCGAGCATAAAAAATTGGACATTTCATTTTAAAAATCCAAGGTGACCTCTATATCTACGCCTCCACTTGCAAGAATATCATTTATTTAGTTTCTTAACACTAAACCTACCACGCTCGGTGAAATGACCGTTTTTGAAATTTCGTTTAGAATTTCTTGTATACAACGTTACTGCATCGCCAAGTAACTTATCGACTTTTCCTATAATACACATACAACCCATTTTTCAATATTCACAACTTTCTTTATTGTTTACTTTCCGAAAAATTTCGTAGCATGTCTTAATGGCGACTCTAAGGCGCCACTAACAATTGCTGTATCATTATTTAAAATATTTTTTACATTATTAAATTGGTTTGTATTTAATAAATCACTAAACACTTCAGTATTGTACGAGTAAATTGCACCATTTTCGTATGTACAACATGAAAAAAAAAATATATATAGAAAGAAAATATTCTTGGTCGCAAGAAATGTTTCATTTTGGAGATAAAATAGCTTCGAGTGGAAAGGGTTAAGATACATATTTTATTTTTGTGCAGCCATTTTACCGTTCATGGTAGGATTAGGTATACATGAAATGTCGGTAGGTTTAGCGTTAAACCCTCCAACTTCTGTAAGCAACATTTTCTCGTATTGTTTGAAATAACCAAGACATTCAAGTGGACAGAGCTCGTCGGACGACACTGTACTTTTCAAATGTTCCGAAAATTGTTAAAAAAAGTCGTCGAAAACGAGCGATCCTGCTCTCGCATTATAAATAAACCTGAACGCACCGCGTTGCCATGAGTCAGAATAGCCGCGTGTAAACAATGCGGCGCATCTATTCCCATTAGCGAGAAACGCTTCTTGTTCATGCGTCTCTATCGCCATTATCATCTTACACGCTTCGCACACCTGAATTCCACAGAATCCTTGGTATCGTTCCTAGCTCCGGGCATCTCTAATTCATCAAGATTCAATCCTACCGTTTCTCCACGATTCCTACAAGCCTCGGCTGCACACCGCCCCCCTCCCCCCGCCATTCGCTATCGCTTTACGACAGGGCCGTCTCATAAATAAATAATCAAACCTGTCCGTGTCGCGCCCGTGTGCTAGATCATGAGAATTCCAGCGTCTCCGAACTGGTGTGCGCCTCGATCGGCAACGTGACACAAGGAGCACGAAACTTCGTGTTTATGGCAGGGAAAGGGTACCGATTCGGTAAGGAGAGAAAGAGAGAAAGAGCGCAGAGTCGAGTAAAGATGGTGGGGAGAGGGGGCAGGGTTCGAGGAGAGACACGTTCGATGGCATTTCGCGTCCCGCAGCATCCAAGAGGGCCCGGTCTCCTGCGTGATCTCCGGGGCGTAGCGCCATTTTAAAATCGAGCCGCGAACCTGGAGGATATCACCTGGAGTTCCTTGATCCTTGTTGTCAGAACGATGCGACAGGGGGACGAGAGCGTGTGGCCACGCGGTGGGAACGAACCGATGGCAACCCGAGGAAGCACGGAAGCGCATGCCCTGACCAGGCGTTGATGTCTCCGAGCGGCATGCTCTCTCGCATCAACGACAAATTCCACTTACTGTTGAAGCCTCCTCTGTTGGGCTGGTGGACCCCCTTTTTTCCCTAGGCTCTGGGACTCCGGAGATGTCACCTGCACAGGTAACTCTGCCGCCGCGGACGTGGATCACTGGTGCACGACGGTGTGCGGCCAAAGGCAAACACGCAACTCTCACGGGGAACCACGAGGATCCTCTCTGGTCGGAGGAGCGGTCGCGGCGAACAAAGGAGAAGGTAAGGCGGAAAGGAGAAGTGAAACGGAGAGGAAAACGGTAGCCGCCGAGACCGGTCGCGGAGGATCGAGATCAGCAAGAATTTTGACCAGCGCGTGTGTCACGGCCGCGTCGGTCACTCGGTTACACGTCGCCCGGACAGCCTGGACGATCGACACTTCCCAGGACCAGCACCTCTCGCGGTTTTACCTTCGCAATTCGAGCGTTCCCGGACGACCGGACACCGACTGCGTTCACAACGCGATTCCTCGGATCGTGGTATGCGGCCGCTCGACCTCGCCTAAGGAGATTTTAGTTCGCGTCGCCAACAATCGGCGCCACCGTACGCTCCTCTGTACCGTTACACGCATTACAGGTGGCTTCCCTCGTGTCCCCTCTGGTCCCCCCAAAGTCGACGTCTACCACGAGGAGAAGGACCCTCCGTGACTGAGGCAGAGATCAACAGAGGGAGAGAAACGCGAGACAACAATTAACGAAGCTCATGTCGCTAGTCCCTGAGCTTCGAATTCTGGCCGCGACCCAGGAAACCTCATTCGAAGAATCGGTCCAGAAACAACCACAACGCCGCCAAACTCTTGCGTCTCTTCTTAACTTATCATTTTACCATTCTAGTGTAACTTCCCGAGCTACACATGCGTATTCTGCGAGAGAAAAACCATTTGTTCATTGAGTCCGCGATTTTCATTCGACAGCCATTTCTGTTGATGGAGTAGCACAGTTATTGGCGCCGGTGTGTTATTGTTTGTAACAGTATATTGATAGAGAATTGAATGGAATTGATAAAGATTGTTTCAGGGAAATGTTTAGTCTCCAGAGGCCTATAAATTGTTTGGCTTGTTAACGATTACCGGAAACATTTTGCTTTGCAGTTTCAACGGAAAGCGCTGCTAAAAATGAAACGCTGCCTCTTATTAGCATTACCTATTTCCCTCATTCTCGTTCTACCGAATGAGACCACGTCGCGTCGGTTCGACGGTACGTGCTCGGACGAGACCTGATTCGAGCAAAAGTGAAAAGACGCCTGGTACCCGAACGCGAGGACAATGGTGGTCGATTAGATGACCTCTTTGGGGTGTGCCCCTTGCAGACCTGTTGCGTGTATTTAGGAAACGCAGGTCGAATTGGTATGCACCTGCGCGCACCTTGCAGCGTGCAGTCCTCGGTGGGACAGCAACGACACCTGAGCAGGCATATTGACGTTTAAAATACTTGTTCGCCCCACTCTGATCATTCCAGAGACGTCGGTCGAAGCGAGATCAATTTCTCCTAATGCGATACTCAATGGTATGCGACGATCTCCGGACGTCAGACAGCTATACATCGAAAATTGTCTACATTTTTGTACTACTGATTTAATAATATCTATTTTGCCCGGTCTTCGTAGATTCGCGATAAGGTAGAGCGACCACGTTACCGACAAAAATAGGCGAAAAATAGTTTAACATACCTCAACTTTATGTCCTTATATGAGAATATTTTTCGCTGGGAAAGGGCTCATTCGAAAGGGTAAGGTTCAATCTAGCGTCCAGTAGCTTCCCTAACAATTTTAAAAAAGCCGACCAGTCATAAGAGCCAAGACTCCGTAGATTCGCGATAAGGTAGAGCGACCACGTTACCGACAAAAATAGGCGAAAAATGGATTTACATGCCTCAACTTTTCGTCCTTGTATGAGAATATTTTTCGCTGGGAAAGGGCTCGTTCGAAAGAGGAAGGTTCAATTTAGCGCGCGCTGGTCACAAGCTCACGAGATTATGCAGATATTTGGTGATATAAGCGTTAGAAGTATCCCAAAAATTGACGATGCGCATGCCGTGGAATCCAAGCATTTTTATGCCGTTGGATGAGTTTTCTGGATGAAATCAAGAGTAGCGCGCGCTAGAAAATATCTCCGGCTACAAATTGAGCTATATTTTGTCTTGATTCCCTGCGAAATAAGGCGAAAAATTTGAAGCACATTTCTGGCGTCGGAATTCATAATATCGATAATACAGAGCAAAAAATGTGACAAGTATAGTCACAGACTTAGAACCCGTCGGATCAAGACCAAGATGGATCTTAATATTCAAAGCAAGTTGATTAATTATAGATAACTTTCAAAATAAGCAGAATCTGTACAAACGACATTACTCATGGGTACCCCTAATATTACTTCCAGTATTTGTAAAATGTGTAGTTCCAATGAAGTTGAAAACTTCAAAATGTGATTAGTGCTGCCACCTGCCAATAACATGTATGACTTTCTCGGACATCTCGTCGGTGCCCGGAGTTTTAGCACAGACAAAATACCTCGTTTTATTTTTTAAACCGGCTTCAACTACTTTGCTACGAATGTTTAGTATGATTTATAGACAATAACTGCCTATAAGGCACGGGCTATTGTGTATATACCTGAAAGAGGCACTTAGTCTCAGAAAGAAATATTAGATCGAGTTGAAAAATCGGAAAAACGCAATCTGCAAGTATGAAAAAATTTGCACCAGTTTAGTAGAAATTTCTGGATCTTAGAATGTTTTCTCGTGGGAATTTTTGAACGTTTGAGAACTCAAGTTGTACTCAAAAAGAAGGAAATCAAATTTACTTTCTCATAGGAACACATTGGTTTGATAGGAACACGAGAGGGCATGGAAAAAAAGACAGTAGAATTCTAACGTCAGCTCGAACAATATTAACTCGAAAAATGGTTTAACTATAAAATAGTGTATCTAGTGTATCCAGACTAAAAATTTCGATTTTCAACTGAAACGGAAAATCAAATGAAAAAAATATTCGCATGAATGAAATGTTCGTGAATTATCGCTCCTAGAAATCAAATACTATTTTAACATTGCCGATTTATCGATGACTATGCGGTTACGAGACATACTTATCTACCTATATAATTGTAGATTCTGCTGATAAATATGATGAAATATGGAATGATATTGTAAAAACAGTCGAATGGATAAACGAAAGAGTCACTTCGTTCGATGTACATTGATATCGGAATTACACAGAGGAGCCAATAACTACAAACATATAGTTACGATCACCTTGAACGTCGCTGTTATATTTTGAGATATGCGAAATAGAAAAAAATTTTATCTCTAACAGATGTAAGTAGATATCGTATGGAAGCGGCATTACCACGCAACGTTATCTTTTTGCACATTTGCAGAAAAGTTGACATCTATGTATATTTTATCTTAAAACATTTCAAATTTTTTGCCGCTGCAAGATCTCGATTGTATTTCGTATTCGCCGCGAGGAGAAAAAACTACGCGTACATTGAAATCTTCTTTATTGTTTCTCTTACTGTTTAAGTTTCTTAAATAATCTCCATATTCGTTAATCAATTTTTTATGACCTTTTGATTATCATTCTATATACCTACGACATAATTAAAAATACAGAAATTCGAAAATGATGCATAACTTCATATTAGTTGATCGAATTGCCATGCGGCGCGCTATGTCATCCAATGAGAGACGATGATCAAGAGATAGGAACAGGTCTGGTATATATACCACCTCAATAAGCAATAGTGTTGCTCATTTCCTATTGGTTAGTGCCAGTGTTTGACTGCTTTACGTTTCGACTCCAGTAAAAAACTAAATGTAAGTATTCATCCTTCGTCTCATCTGTCGTTCCTGATCGATTTTACACATGTTTTACGTTTGACGAATAAATAATTCTTATTCCGAATTCGTGTTTCACTTTCCATTATTTGCACGCCGGTGGTACCCAAGTCCTATATCTACCTGTAGGAATCTACTTTGCATAATTCAGATTCTCGTTTGTACCGGCTATATTCAAACATCACGGTTGTGAGAAAGGTCATTCTGGAAATTAGAATGTCTCTGGAATGGATAGGAGAATTTCAAAGAATGTTGCAATTTATACAAACGTTTATTCTATATATTTTATTAAGATACTGCAATGATGTAGGAATCGATATTTGATTCTGAAGATTAACAACTTTCGCATATTATGCAGGTTACAGAATGTTTTTTACACATAAATCGATCGCAGTTACAACAATTTAAGGTAGTGCTGCTATTTTTACATAATTTACATCTACCCCGCTTGTGATTAGTTGTTATTAGGCAACGGATCTTTATGCATTTGTAAATGGAGAAGATGAGAAGATGAAATTCAAAATTATTGAAAAAATTTTTAAATTGAGGGTCAAGATATGATTTCTCTTCTATTAAAATCATTAAGGGAAGAAATAACATTGAATTTAGTTTCTATTTCTTGCGATCGACAAGGTGTAATGGCGTGGCGGCGTACTATCGGCGTCGATCTACCGTGTCATCCATTTTGAAATTATCTTAGTCATTATCTTGTGACGTCACAAATTCAGAGATCTTTGCTTCACTGGATTCTCGACTTTTCTATACACATACTATACCTATGACAGGTTTATAAGTATATACATGGTCTAAGCCTGTCGCAGGCGAAACGTTTTCCCCACCAACGTCTCTTTCGTGCAGCGCGCACCTTTATAATTACGGTTGAGTACAATAAGCTATCGAACGCAATAATTTAATGTTACTTCGAAGTAATATGTATTTTTGAATACTGATCAATGAATGTTAATTATAGATAGTAATAAATTACATATTCCCACAATATTTATAATGATAGCTATAATAATAAATGTTAGTTATATAATCAATTGTTTCCATTACAGAAAGATGCCGACTTATAAACTCACCTACTTCCCGATAACGGCTTTAGGCGAACCAATTCGACTTTTACTTAGCTATGGAGGAGTTAAATTCGAGGACCACCGTATCAAGTTCGAGGATTGGCCCCAGATTAAGTCGGGTAATAATAAGCCACCAGCCAACCCTTAACTCTAATAAGCTAAATAAATTTCAATGTCTTGTACTTCATTTCTTTTCTAAAACGAATACTACTATTCACTCGAAATTATCCAAGTATCACGAGTTGTTGTGTATTAAAATTTTTCATTTTTTTAATACTATTAGAAATGCCGTTTGGTCAAGTTCCTGTCCTTGAAATCGACGGAAAGAAAATTAACCAATCTGTAGCTATTTGTCGATATCTGGCGAAGCAGTTTGGTCTTGCTGGAAAGAACGATTGTGAGGCCCTTGAAATCGATGTCGCCGTTGACAACATTAATGACATTCGTATAAGTAAGCGTCGATTTTAGATTAACGTTCTCTTAAAATTCTATTCATTTCTTTTATCTGTCAATATTTTTTTTACCAATTATTTTCTTTTTCAGAAATTGTGGCATTTGCGTACGAGACCAACGAAGTTGTCAAAGCTGAAAAACTCAAAGTTGCCAAAGAGCAGGTGCCATACTATTTGGAACGTTTGGATGCTCAAGTGAAGAAAAACGGCGGTCACTTCGTCGGAGGTGCTCTGACCTGGGCTGACATATTTTTTGTCGGTCTTCTCGAACATCTCAACAACATGATGAAATCCGACATTATTGAGAACTACGAGAATTTGAAGCAACTCAATGAAAAGGTCCTTAACGTGCCTGCAATTAAGAGTTGGGTCGAGAAAGCCCCAAAATCCGAATGGAAATCGTAAACTGAACACATTTTTACTCGCTCGTTGAAAAACCTCCGTAAATTTCGACGATTCAACATACTTACAACAATGAATCATTGATCAATATTATAAAGGTGCATGCGTGTAACTATGCAAATAGACATACTCGAAGTTACACACTTAAAATACTTTTGTATTGTAAGAGCGCGCGATTTCGTCAACCGTTAGTCTTGGCGGGAAACCGTCGAGCCTTATATGGTCATTGGGAGAATATATAAAGTTTTCATCTACTACAGTATTCAAATAAACAGTCGTGTATTATAAAGTTTATGTATACCTCGTTTCATTTTTGAAACCGGCTCCAACCACTTTGCTACGAATGTTTAGTATGAATTAAAGACAATATACCTGAATATACCTGGTAGATGCACTTAGTCTCAGAAAGAAATATTAGATCGAGTTGAATAATCGAAAAAACGCAATCTGCAACTATGAAAAAATTCACACGAGTTTAGTAGAAATTTCTGGATTTTAGAATGTATTCTCGTGGGAATTTTTAAACGTTTGAGAATTCAAATTCTACTAAAAAAGAAGGAAATCTTATGATACTTTGTCATAGAGGCACTTTAGTTTGATAGGAACACGAGAGCGCATGGAAAAAAAAAGTAGAATTCCAACATCAGCCCGAACAATATTAACTCGAAAAATTGTTTAACTATAAAATAAAAATATATAATTATAAGAATATATAGTTATAAAACTATAAAATAGTAACGTGTATCTAGTGTATCCAGACTAAAAATTTCGACTTTCAAATGAAACGGAAAAATAATTTCATTCACACATTTACACTGTCGATTATTAACAAAAAAGATATTCGCATGAATGAAATGTTCGTGAATTATCGCTCCTAGAAATCAAATACTATTTTAACATTGCCGATTTATCGATGACTATGCGGTTACGAAACATACTTATCTACCTATATAATTGTAGATTCTGCTGATAAATATGATGAAATATGGAATGATATTGTAAAAACAGTCGAATGGATAAACGAAAGAGTCACTTCGTTCGATGTACATTGATATCGGAATTACACAGAGGAGCCAATAACTACAAACATATAGTTACGATCACCTTGAACGTCGCTGTTATATTTTGAGATATGCGAAGTACGAAAAAACTTTATCTCCAAAAGATGTAGATATCGTATGCAAGCGGCATTACCACGCAACGTTATCTTTTTGCACATTTGCAGAAAAGTTGACATCTATGTATATTTTATCTTAAAACATTTCAAATTTTTTGCCGCTGCAAGATCTCGATTGTATTTCGTATTCGCCGCGAGGAGAAAAAGCTACGCGTACATTGAAATCTTCTTTATTGTTTCTCTTACTGTTTAAGTTTCTTAAATAATCTCAATATTCGTTAATCAATTTTTTATGACATTTTGATTATCATTCTATATACCTACGACATAATTAAAAATACAGAAATTCGAAAATGATGCATAACTTCATATTAGTTGATCGAATTGCCATGCGGCGCGCTATGTCATCCAATGAGATATGAAGATCAAGAGATAGGAACAGGTCTGGTATATATACCATCTGAATAAGCAATAGTGTTGCTCATTTCCTGTTGGTTAGTGCCAGTGTTTGACTGCTTTACGTTTCGACTCCAGCAAAAAACTAAATGTAAGTATTCATCCTTCGTCTTATCTGTCGTTCCTGATCTATTTCACACATGTTTTACGTTTTACGACTAAATAATTCTTATTCCGAATTCGTGTTTCACTTTTCATTATTTGCACGCCGGTGGTACCCAAGTCCTATACCTACCTGTAGGAATCTACTTTGCATAATTCAGCTTCTCGTTTGTACCGGCTATATTCAAACATCACGGTTTGTGAGAAAGGTCATTCTGGAAATAAGAATGTGTCGTTAAAGATTTATATTTCGAGTGTTACATGCAAGGATCTAGTTATAGAAATTACTAAAATTATCTAACCAAAGCCATACATTTCTGTTGTTGAGATCGTTTGCATAATAATAGCGGAATATTACTGCATATTACTGAGAATTTAGTATTATCAGTATGTGATTTCGAGTAGTTTTGGCACCTTGTTGAACCTATGATAAGAGAAAGAAAAAAGATATGCAAATGTGTCGTGCTATTTCGCCGTCAGGGCGCTTGTGTATAACATTGAGATTCTTGGCAATAGGTAGGTATACAAAATGTAAACACGTGTTTTTTAAAAAAATACAGTTGTATATGTAGTATTCTGTCTGATGATTGAAGGTGATTCGTATCATTGCCTTATGTATTTGTTCCGTATTCCGGTGTGTACGATTACGCGTCCTTCGACACACTCTCGCAAAATATTTCGAACGCGGACCGAAAGTAGAAATGCTTAGGCTTAGACCATAAAAGGCCTTAGACCATATAAAACTATAGACACGCCGCAGATCATTTTCTTTGAAGAAAAGATAACTGAATTTGTGAAGTCACGGAATCGAAAGATGTATAAGCTATCCTCATTTACCCAGGGCCAACGCTTGGCTTATGTGCGAAAGGCAGGTGTGTGTGAGTGTGTGGGTGTGTGTCAGCGGGCGCGCCGTGTACACAGTATACAGAAAGTATGGACAGAGAGGAAATGAGAGTTCTCAGGCCTGGGTTTTTCGTGTCCCCGGTATAGTGCTGTTCCCTCGTCTAATTTTTACCCTGGACCAGAACCTGCATCATCTTTTTAGCCTGGACCAGAACCTGCATCATCTTACCTGCATCATTAGCAGCGGATTCCAAATAATGCCAGAGTGGATACTACTTCTATGTTAAAAGAGGCTCTTCTATGTAGGCCGTGATCCAGCCTGAAAGATTATGCAGGTTCTAATACGGCCTAAAAACATGATGCAGGTTCTGGTCCAGGCTAAAAAGATAATGTAGGTTCTGTTCCAGGCTAAAAAGATGATATAGGTTCTGTTCCAGGCTTAAAAGATAATGAGAAGATGAAATTCAAAATTGTTGAAAAATTGTAAAAATTGAGGATTAATATATGCGATTCCCCTTCTATTGAAATCATTAAGGGAAGAAATAACATTGAATTTAGTTTCTATTTCTTGCGATCGACAAGGTGTAATGGCGTGGCGGCGTACTATCGGCGTCGATCTACCGTGTCATCCATTTTGAAATTATCTTAGTCATTATCTTGTGACGTCACAAATTCAGAGATCTTTGCTTCACTGGATTCTCGACTTTTCTATACACATACTATACCTATGACAGGTTTATAAGTATATACATGGTCTAAGCCTGCCGCAGGCGAAACGTTTTCCCCACCAACGTCTCTTTCGTGCAGCGCGAACCTTTATAATTACGGTTGAGTACAATAAGCTATCGACGCAATAAGTTAATGTTACTTCGAAGTAATATGTATTTTTGAATACTGATCAATGAATGTTAATTATAGATAGTAATAAATTACATATTCCCACAATATTTATAATGATAGCTATAATAATAAATGTTAGTTATACAATAAATTGTTTCCATTACAGAAAGATGCCGACTTATAAACTCACCTACTTCCCGATAACGGCTTTAGGCGAACCAATTCGACTTTTACTTAGCTATGGAGGAGTTAAATTCGAGGACCACCGTATCAAGTCCAAGGATTGGCCCCAGATTAAGTCGGGTAATCATAAGCCACCAGCCAAGCCTTAACTCTAATAAGCTAAATAAATTTCAATGTCTTGTACTTCATTTCTTTTCTAAAACGAATACTACTATTCACTCGAAATTATCCAAGTATCACGAGTTGTTGTGTATTAAAATTTTTCATTTTTTTAATACTATTAGAAATGCCGTTTGGTCAAGTTCCTGTCCTTGAAATCGACGGAAAGAAAATTAACCAATCTGTAGCTATTTGTCGATATCTGGCGAAGCAGTTTGGTCTTGCTGGAAAGAACGATAGGGAGGCCCTTGAAATCGATGTCGCCGTTGACACTATTACTGACGTTCGTACAAGTAAGCGTCGATTTTAGATTAACGTTCTCTTAAACTTCTATTCATTTCTTTTATCTGTCAATATATTTTTTAACCAATGATTTCCTTTTTCAGAAATTGGGGCATTTGCGTACGAGACCAACGAAGTTGTCAAGGCTGAAAAACTCAAAGTTGCCAAAGAGCAGGTGCCATACTATTTGGAACGTTTGGATGCTCAAGTGAAGAAAAACGGCGGTTACTTCGTCGGAGGTGCTCTGACCTGGGCTGACATATTTTTTGTCGGTCTTCTCGAATATCTCAACTTCATGATGGATTCCGATATTATTGAGAACTATGAGAATTTGAAGCAACTCAATGAAAAGGTCCTTAAGGTGCCTGCAATTAAGAGTTGGGTCGAGAAAGCCCCAAAATCCGAATGGAAATCGTAAACTACACACATTTTTACTCGCTCGTTGAAAAACCTCCGTAAATTTCGACGATTCTACATACTTAAAACAATGAATCATTGATCAATATTATAAAGGTGCATGCGTATACCTATACAAAAAAACATACTCGAAGTTACAGACTTAAAACCATTATATCTTTGTATTTAAATAAACAGTTGTTTATTATAAAGTTTATATATACCTCATTTCATTTTTGAAACCGGCTCCAACCACTTTGCTACGAATGTTTAGTATGAATTAAAGACAATAACTGCTTTTATAAATACTTTGTCATAGGGGCACTTTGGTTTGAAAGGCACTTTGGTTTGTCGGATTCTAACGTCAACTCGAAGAATATTACCTCGAAAAATTGTTTAACTATAAAATAAAAATATATAGTTATAAAACTATAAAATAGTAACGTGTATCTAGTGTATCCAGACTAAAAATTTCGATTTTCAAATGAAACGGAAAAATAATTTCATTCACACATTTACACCGTCGACATTATTAACAAAAAAATATTCACATGAATGAAATGTTCCAAAAATATAGATAAACATAGAAATCAAATAGTATTTTAACATCGCCGATTTATATTTACGTCGAGAAATACTTATCTACCTATATGCATGTAGATTCTGCCGATAACAAAATCACGATAGGGGAATCCTGTTTGCCGTTTGATTGATATTGTAAAAATAGTCGAGTGGATAAACGAAAGAGTCACTTCGTTCGATGTACATTGATATCGGAATTACACAAGGGGAGGCAATAACTACATATAGTTAAGATCACCTTGGACGTCGCTGTTATATTTTGAGATATGCGAAGTACGAAAAAACTTTATCTCTAATAAATGTAAGTAGATATCGTATGGAAGCGGCTTCACAACGCAACGTTAACTTTTTGCACATTTGCAGAAAATTTGACATCTATGTATATTTTATCTTGAACCATTTCAAATTTTTGGCGGCTGCAAGATCTCGATTGTATTTCGTATTCGCCGCGAGGAGAAAAAGCCCGCGTACATTGAAATCTTCTTTATTGTTTCTCTTGCTGTTTAAGTTTCTTAAATGATCTCAATATTCGTGAATCAAGTTTTTATGGCATTTCGATTATCATTCTATATACCTACGTCATAATTAAAAATACAGGTTTTCGAAAATGATTCCTAACTTCATATGAGTTGATCGAATTGGCATGCGGCGCGCTATGTCGTCCAATGAGATACGATGATCAAGAGATAGGAACAGGTCTGGTACAATATATATACGACCTCATAGCAATAGTGTTGCTCATCATTGCTCATTTCCTGTTGGTGTTCTCGTTGGTTAGTTCCAGTGTTTGACTGCAAAAAACTAAATGTAAGTATTCATCCTTCGTCTCATCTGTCGTTCCTGATCGATTTCACACATGTTTTACGTTTTACGACTAAATAATTCTTATTCCGAATTCGTGTTTTACTTTTCATTATTTGCACACCGGTTGTACCAAAGTCCTATACCTATGTACCTATAGGAATCTACTTTGCATAATTCAGCTTCTCGTTTGTACCGGCTATATTGAAACGCCACGGTTTGTGAGAAAGATCATTCTGGAAATTAGAATGTTTCGTCAAAGATTTATATTTCGAGTGTTACATGCAAGGATCTAGTTATAGAAATTACTAAAATTATCTAACGAAAGCCATACATTTCTATTGTCGAGAACGTTTGCGTAATAAATAGCGCGCAATATTCCTGCATATTAATAACTTCCTACTTATCAGTATGGTATTATCAGTATGTGATTTCGAGTAGTTTTGGCAACTTGTAGAACCTGTGATAAGAAAAAGAAAAAAGATATGCAAATGTGTCGTGCTATTTCGCCGGCAGAATGCTTGTGTATAACATTGAGATTCTTGGCAATAGCTAGGTATACAAAATATGAACATTAAGGAGTATACGTGTTTTTTAAAAATATACAGTTGTATATGTAGTATTCTGTCTGTTGACTGAAGGTGATTCGTATCATTCGCTTATGTATTTGTTCCGTATTTCGGTGTGTACGATTACGCGTCCTTCGACATACTCTCGAAAAATATTTCGGACGCGGACCGAAAGTTGAAATGCTTATACCATAAAAGCCCTTAGACCATATAAAGCTATTGACACGGCGCAGTTAATTTTTCTTGAAGAGGAGATAACTGAATTTGCGACGTCACAGCTTCGAAAGATGTATAAACTATCCTCATTTCTCCACGTGTGTGTGTGTGTGTGTGTGTCCGATTCTGGTCCAGGCTAAAAAGTTGATGCAGGTTCTGTTCCAGGCTAAAAAGATGATGCAGAAAAGTGATGACACTAAAACCCCACATCTACTGATATCTACCGGACATCTGCCTCGCTTGTGATTAGTTATTATTAGGCTACCGATCTTTATACATTTGTAGTAGCAAAATTGAGAAGATGAAATTCAAAATTGTTGAAAAATTTTTGAAGTTGAGGACCAACATATGATTTCTCTTCTATTGAAATCATTAGGGGAAGAAATAACATTCAATTTAGTTTCTATTTCTTGCGATCGACAATGTGCAATGGCGTGGCGGCGTACTATCGGCGTCGATCTACCGTGTCACCCATTTTGAAATTATCTTGTGACGTCACAAATTCAGAGTCACAATACACATACTATACCTATGCCGTGCAGCGCGCACCTTTATAATTACGGTTGAGTACAATAAGCTATCGGCGCAATAATTTAATGTTACTTCGAAGTAATATGTATTTTTGAATACTCATTAATGAATGATAATTATAGATAGTAATAAATTACATATTCCCAACATATTTATAGTGAAAGCTATAGTAATAAATGTTAGTTATACATTCAATTGTTTCCATTACAGAAAGATGCCGACTTATAAACTCACCTACTTCCCGATAACGGCTTTAGGCGAACCAATTCGACTTTTACTTAGCTATGGAGGAGCTGAATTCGAGGACCACCGTGTCACGTACGAGGATTGGCTCCAGATTAAGTCTGGTAATAATAAGCCATAAGCCAAGCCTCAAGTCTAATATGCTAAATAAATTTCAATGTCTTCTACTTCATTTTTTTTTTTTCTAAAACGAATACTGTTATTCACTCGAAATTATCCAAGTATTACGAATAGTTGTGTATTAAAATATTTCATTTTTTTATAATATTAGAAATGCCGTTTGGTCAAATTCCTGTTCTTGAAATCGACGGAAAGAAAATTAACCAAACTCTAGCTATTTGTCGATATCTGGCGAAGCAGTTTGGTCTTGCTGGAAAGAACGATTGGGAGGCCCTTGAAATCGATGTCGCCGTTGACAATATTAATGACGTTCGTACAAGTAAGCGTCGATTTTAGATTAACGTTCTCTTAAAATTCTATTCATTTCTTTTATCTGTCAATATTTTTTTTAACCAATGATTTTCTTTTTCAGAAATGGCGGCATTTTGGTACGAGACCAACGAAGTTGTCAAGGCTGAAAAACTCAAAGTTGCCAAAGAGCAGGTGCCATACTATTTGGAACGTTTGGACGCTCAAGTGAAGAAGAACGGCGGTTACTTCGTCGGAGGTGCTCTGACCTGGGCTGACATATCATTTGTCGGTCTTCTCGAATATCTCAACTTCATGATGGATTCCGACATTATTGAGAACTATGAGAATTTGAAGCAACTCAATGAAAAGGTCCTTAAGGTGCCTGCAATTAAGAGTTGGGTCGAGAAAGCCTCAAAATCCCAATGGATCCCACTTGATAAACTTAACTCATTTTTACACGCTCGATGAAAAACCTCCGCAAATTTCGACGATTCTAGATACTTACAACAATGAATCATTCATGAATATTATAAAGGTGCATGCGTATAACTATGCAAATAGACATACTCGAATGTAAGAAAAGTACGAAGAGATAGATAACGCGATATCGTTAACTTAAATAAATGTGGGCGTATTACAATATGCTATGAATCTTTATTCGCGACAAACGTACACGACGACAGTCAGAATAAGAATGACCGCCGTCCCAAAAATCCGCAGCCGTGAGGACGCGCTCGACAGTATGCCTCTGTTTCAATTGCGAGGGGCAACGCTCTGACAAAAGATACATGGTCTGCCTCGACCGTTTGTTTACTTCGATTTTTCTAACACGAAGTTACAGACTTAAAACTATTATACTTTTGTATTTAAATAAACTGTTGTTTATTATAAAGTTTATAGATACAGGGTGGGTTGTTTTTAACCCTCTGCCCGTGTCGTATGTCTACTCTCAGCCACCAAAGCTTTTCTACCAATCTAGTCGTATGTCTGCTCTCAGCAAAAAGAGAGAAGTTTCTTTTCTCTAGGTCACACTGTCCGATATTTCAAGGTCATCGTCGTTTTTTTTTCTTTAATGGAACGACGTATTTTGATTAGTGACCTCAAATGAGCTGCGAAGGAGTTATCTCTAGAATTTAATGGTCGTATACCCCATACGCTACTGGTTCTGCAATGTTAATCATCTCGTCGAAATTGTAATATTTTCTACGTCTATAATTAGGATTTCAAGGAAGACCATAATTTTTTACGTACATACATTAAAACAGTTTTATTTCCTTCTTAAAAGTATATAATACAGTTATTAATTTAAAGACTGAAACATAATTTATTACGTTAATACAAAACTGCAAAATAAAGTTTGTACAACAGTTGTGGGACTACTATAAAACATGTATGTAGAAAACAAATAATATCACTCTATACTGAACATAATGCAATGCAATGGTACTATTACCATTTGCAATCGTAATGTGCTCATTTGTGAACTGCAATTACATATTCTCATAAAGAATATTAGATGTAAATGCAATACAACATAAAAATGCTATATTAATAGAATGATGCTTTATCAACTACTTTATCATTGCTGCTTTTAAGTTATTTAGTCTGACTGTCGATAAGGTTACAAATTCTTTACAAAGATATAATAAAGGTTTCATAATATCTGCTGCTGCCGGGTATTTGTCGCAATAATCAACAACAAACTTCAATGCATTGATACTCTTTTCAGCGTAGGAAATTTGGACTGCTTTGTCGTGGTCCAATGCATCATGTGTGTTGCATATTATTTTACCATACAGTCTACCAATATTAAAATAAGAAGATAATGCTGGTCGCAATACTTCTTCAGGGAATTCTTGCATTTTAGGATCAGTCGGACAATGCTCTAAAGAATCTAGAAATTTCTGGAAATATTTTATGGAATTGTGAGCCAATCGATTAATTTTTGCTACTGCTTGTGGCTTCCTTTCTGTGGTTTTCAGACGATCAAGCTTTATGTCAAGTATGTTTGAATATGCTTCTCCTAATCTAATCCAGATTTGTCTACAAGCAGACTGATAATACTGAGGATTTAATTCCTTTACAACATCTTCTAAAACATCCACCCTCCTTTTGTGCATTTTTGCCTGCTTATCTTCATCGTCTTCAAAGAATGATAAATAATAGTATGCTTGTGCAAGATCTTGTGCAATTAATACATGATCGGATGCATGTTCGTTTAAAGTGTAATAGGACTCAGCCTGCACCAACCATTTTTTAATATTTAAAAATACTAGTCTAGCATCATTGAAATCTAACAAATATTGATCAGTAATCTGGCTTGCTATTGGTTTTACCGTCTCTTCTAAATCATTGAATTTTAAGTCCTTAACAGATTCCAATTCAGATATATCTTTATTATTTGTTTCCTGAAGCATCTCATTATTATCTTCATCTATTTCATTTTTTTGTAAAAGTCTTTGCCAGGATAGATCTAAAAGTAAGATACCATACTTTGCCCAACACATAGCAACATCTGCGCTTCTGTGTTTAAAATTTTCCCATTCCGCAGCAATTGCCTCAGATTCTGGATTTTCTTCGGTTTTCTTCTTCAATATATTTTCATATGTTTGTAATATATAAGATGCAGCAGCTAAATGATGTCTTGCTTGAGTAAAACCTTCGATTTTTAAGAAATATTGAGATAATGTTGCTGCATTTAAAGCCCAATCAACATAATCTAGCTTTTCTGTAACTTTGTTATGACATAACTGTCTGCTTAAAGTCCTATGACAGTATAGGGCAGTTTTAGCATGATCATCTAAAGTACGATATACCTGAGCTAGATAACACAATGTTTCTGTATACAATCCCTCAAACGATTCCCGACGTATTTTCTCGTCTTCGGTTTCATGGTTGTATATACATGGGTTCGGTCTGGGTTTATCTATATTATCGGGAAGTTCATAGTCCTTATTACTTGTGTATTCAACGAAGGCTTGCTCTGATCTAAGTAAAAAATCTTTAGCTTTCTCGGGCTGGTCCCACTGGGACCAAATAATACCTAATAGATTTAGAGCATGAACCAGCGGATAGATTTTTTCCTTCATCTCTAATTCTAGATCTTGGAGTAAGTCTATACATTTCATCAAGCGTTCTTCGCTTGCTCTCAATTCCTCCAGATCAGACAATACAGTACCAAGATTTAGATTTACTGTTGCGAGCACTAGAGTGACTTCTTTTTTCCTTTCCGCGTCATTACATTCTTCCCTCATATTACTTAGCTCCTCTTCTATCATTTTCAGGTACTCTAGTGTCTTGTCTTTGTCATTACCTTCCAGTAATTTTTTATATGTTTCAGCTATTTCTTTGAGGTTAACATGCTTATCCGTTTTTACTTCCCCCTCCATATTGTTCGTTTCGTGTTACAATGTCGCAATTAATACATTTATGTTGTATTTTATACTAATCAATTACACGCGTAACTATACGGTTGTTTATGCAGTATTGTCTTTTGTACTGTAACTTTTTCTATCTCTCGAACTGAGACTTTGTTAACCTCATTATTTTACTGCGCATCCAATTTAGTGATGGGATATTGGACGCATTTTTCGCGCATGCGCATCCAGAGGCAGTAACGTATCCACAGAGAGGAACAGAGTGTGCTCACCAGAGAGGAAATGAGAGTGTCTTTTTAGTCTGGAACAGAACCTGCATCAACTTTTTAGTCTGGACCAGAACCTGAATCATCTTTGTAGCCTGATACCTCGTCTGTGTTTCGGTGTCACCGGTATAGTGCTGCCTCCTAGGCTAATTTTTAGTTTGGATCAGAACCTGCACCATCATTTAGCCTGGATCAGAATCTGCATCATCTTTTAGCTTGGATCAGAACCTACATCATTTTTCGCATGGATAATCTTCATTTTGCTTGACCATCTTGCCGTCTAATTTATTTTAGCGAAAATGACTAATAGTACTCGAGATACAGAGTAACTTGTGTCCTTGTGTTTTGTTTTTTTGTAATCCGAAATGCTTCTATCACGAAGTGCCATTCTTCCGCTTTAATTGAATACATTCGAGAATTTTATCGAAGAATTTCCTGATCGAAACAAGCCTAAACAAGGCATAATAAATAATTTTATAATATTTTCAGTAATTAATAATCTTAAAGGTAAGGTTGAAATTAAAGGTTTAGGATGTTTGGGTTTGAAAAGAAACAAAATCGCAGTGCTTCGAGAATCTTACCGTTTATTTATATCAGTTCGTGAAGAGATCTAATACAAACACACTCGGTACTCATACACAAGTCGACAATTATACTGTTTGATAATCTACTCTAAATTCTTACTTGTAAACAATAAGTATCTGGCACCGACATCGCCTCGCAATCTCGACGTTGCGACGCGTCGTCTAAGAAAGATCTGCAGCGTTTTCGATTAGAGGAAGCAATGATTAACAACATCATTAAACTGCAATTATGTACACGATCTTTCCAAGGCTACTACCGATACTTTGTACTGTATTCAGAAACAATTTCCGCGCGTTCAACCGTATTCTCAAGCAGATTTGTCACCGGTGTCGCTTTTTATCGTTCGCCAATTATCATACATTCATACAAAACCGAATACAATCAGCTTAATAAATACACAAAGACAGTATAAATTACTGAATACAGCTGCATATTGCATACGAGTCCCACAACCAAAATCCCAACGCTTGTTTCCAGCAACTTTTCCGGATTCGATGGGAAAAATCGTTGGAAAACACCGATTTGCTGGTCACCGTTGTCGAAGGGACCAGCAATCCCGTTCTAATCGATTATAAATCACGACAAGATGGCTGCCGAAGATCCATCACGGGGTTTCACGGGATCTTCCGCAGCCATGTTGCGAACGAATTTCACCTAACCTCTAACAATTGATTCTCCTCTCTCTCTCTGTCTTTTAACGTCCTCAGAAATCGTGGAACAATATCGGAAAACGACCTGAGAGTTACACTGTCCGTTAAAACAAAAGAAAAAGAAAAAGAAAAACTCTAGCGCGTCAACGATCAGAAGAGGCGCAGACTTCTGGCAGAGAGATTATAGTCTTCGACTGGTATTTGCCATCGGTTGTCCCAGAAATCGGTCTTCGTTCTGTAAGACAGGTGGGTGCACATCGGCAGACGCGTTGCACGCTCGCACCTCCTCGAAACCGACCAGTACAAGAAGCTCTGCGGACACTTGTACAAATAGCCCTGAAGAACGTCCCTGGAGTCGCGTTTGCACTTGTAGAACGCGTTGCTGCAGCCTTGCCTGTAAGGATAGTGTCCCGCTCCTGGGCAGAGTGGCTCAGTCGTCACCTTGATCTGAAAGCAAACACGAACGTTCATTTATCAAATCAAAAATCAATGAAACACCGAGAAACAATTATCATTATACCAACGCTATCCCCTTATTCGACGATTTATTATATTATATTGAGTTGTTCGGAAAGTAATTTCGTTTTTTCTCAACAGAGGACGTGATTGTATTTTTTCGCGGCCAACTTCACACTTAAGCCTCATTGTCACTATGTATTTTGACAGCTGATATAGCAAGGCTTGTTTGTGAAAAAATTTGTTTGATTCTGCGCAATAGTTTCTGTTTGGGGCCCTATCAAATATAGGGATAGAACGCCAGTAGGAAAACTGGTTTGCAAAATTTCGTTCCGACAATTTTGATGTTGAAAACGCACCACGTTCTGGAGGGCCAGTTGAAGCTGATAAAAACAAAATTGGGTAATTGGGTACTTTGGTGTTGCACCAAAATGGAGAATATATAATTAAACAAAATATTTATACACTATAAGAATTCGTCCCAGTAAACAATTTGCTTTTAATTTTAATTAAATGAAATATTTATACACTATAAGAAAATCGTCTTTCATTTTCACCAAAAAAAAAAAAAAAACGAAATTACTTTCCGAACAACCCAATACGATCGCAGCGATTAGAACATTTTTCTTATTCATAATTAGAGTCTACTTACAGGTGACACGGGGCTCTCCTCCAATTTTCTATAAAATCTCCCACTGGCAATGGTGCCTTCGCAGGCCTGGCTGGTCTGGTTCTCAGGCAGACACTGTATCTTCTTGTCGTCGAAGATAGTACCCTCCGGACAGCTCAGCACCAGCACCTTGATCTCCATGTTGCCTTCGTTGGTGCACTGGTAGAACAGGTTACAGTATTTTGGATGTCTTCGGAACCCGGTTGGGCAAATCAGCACTATCTGTTCGTCGGTTAGGTCTCCAATCGGACATGGAGTTGCCGAGGCTGGAGTAGTCTCCGTGGTCTCAGTCGTTTGCTCCGAGGACTCGGTGCTGCTGCCAGGCTCTTCCGACGTCGACTCTGTCGTGGATTCGGAGATAGATTCTGTGCTGGACTGCGTGGTTCCCTCGGACGTAGACTCCGTGGTAGACTCGGACGCAGCTTCGGAGGTAGATTCTGTGGTCGCTTCAGTTGTGGACTCTGTGGTAGCCTCGGACGTGGACTCTGTGGTCGATTCAGTCGTGGAGGCTTCGCTCGAGGACTCTGTGCTGGGTTCTGATGTGGACTCCGTGGTAGATTCTGTGGTGGCCTCTGAAGTGGATTGCGTTGTAGCCTCTGAAGTAGACTCCGTCGTAGCCTCTGAAGTAGACTCCGTAGTAGCTTCTGAAGTAGACTGCGTGGTTGCTTCGGTGGTAGCTTCTGAAGTAGATTCCGAGCTAGCTTCTGAAGTGGACTCTGTTGCAGATTCTGTTGTAGACTCCGTGGTAGCTTCCGAAGTGGATTCCGAGGTAGCTTCGGATGTAGTCGATTCATCCTGGGAGGTGGTCGAGGTTGAAGATTCGGTGGTCCTCTCAGCCTCCGTCGTAGAACCCTCGGTGGTACTGCTGGTGGTTGAAGAAGGCATCTGGCAGTCTCTCGCCGGGTAAACGGACTCAGGGTAATTGCAGACGCTGATGCTGGGATCAAAAATGGTTCCTGGCGCGCAGTTGAAGTGGTACACGTTGAAACCGTTCCCGTTGTCGACGCAGCGGTAGAACTTGTCGCACTGCGTTGGATTCGGGTAGAATCCCTCCTTCTCGCAAACTATCGTGTTGTTAGGTGGCTTTGTGGTACAGTCCGAGCCACTGGAGGATGACGTAGTGCTGGACTGAGACGTGGAGGATGAGCTCTCGGTGCTGGACGGTTCTTGTATCTCTGCTGGTTTGCCTGAAGTGCCGGAATCTGGAGATGTCGTCGTTGATTCCACAGGTGTGTCCCCTTGAGTACTGCTAGGTGTGGTTGCAGTAGTGGCAGTCGCAGTTGTGCCAGAGCTAGTGACCGGTGGAGTCAAATCGGTTGATGGCGAGCTACCTGGTGGTCCATTATCGATCTCGTTGCTCTCCGTTGAACAGGAAGCTACCTGGTCGATGTGATTACAGGTCTGGAGGGACTGGTCCCAGGCTGTGCCCGCTGCGCAACTGAAATCGTATCTCTGGAAGCCGTTCTCATTGCGGACGCAACGGATGAACTTCGTGCAGTCGGCCGGGTTGGGGAAGAAGCCTTCTTCGGAGCACTGTGATGATCCTGGTGACGAAGTACTTCCGGGCGATTGGGTGTTAGATGTGGTACTCGTTGGTCCCGTGGGAGGTAGATACGAAACGGATTCTGTAACACCTGAATCTGTGGATTGAGTGCTTGTGCTTGGATCGGACTGTGCTGTTGACGAGGCTGTTGAGGAACTGCTGGGTGGTGCAGCGGTTGTTGGGCTAGAGGATGATGGGATTGAACTGGTAGATGAAGGACTTGTGGAACTGCTTGACGATGTGCCAGTTGTTGGACTACTGGATGATGGAGGCGGTGCCTGACTGCTTGATGAAGTAGGCGGTGCTGAACTACTGGATGATGGAGTTGGTGTTTCACTGCTCGACGAAGTGGCCGGTGCTTGGCTGCTTGATGATGGAGGCGGTGTAGGACTGCTTGATGAAGTGGGCGGTGCCTGACTGCTTGATGAAGTGGGCGGTGCTGAACTACTGGATGATGGAGGCGGTGCTGGACTGCTTGATGAAGTGGGTGGTGCTTGGCTGCTAGATGATGGAGGCGGTGTAGGACTGCTTGATGAAGTGGGCGGGGCTTGACTACTGGATGATGGAGGTGGTGCTTGACTGCTTGATGAAGTAGGCGGTGCCTGACTGCTTGATGAAGTAGGCGGTGCCTGACTGCTTGACGAAGTAGTCGGTGCTGAACTACTGGATGATGGAGGCGGTGCTTGACTGCTTGATGAAGTGGACGGTGCAGAACTGCTGGATGACGGTGCAGGTTGACTGGTGGTTCCATCAACTTCGTTTGAAGATGGATCTTCGCCGTTAGATCCAGTCGAGTTGGATCCACAGCCTGGGACAGCAGACTCGTGATTGCAGCTTTGAATGCTCGAATCCCAGGCAGTTCCAGTGCCACATTGGAATTCGTACTTGATTAAGGTAGAATTGTTGTCGACACAACGGTAGAATTTGCGACAGTCTTTAGGATCGGCGAAGAAACCTTCCTGTGTGCAGTTTGATGAACCTGAGGGTGGATTTGTGGTTGCAGTTGATTGTGTGCTGGATGCAGTCGTGCTTTCAGGTGGTAAGGTTTCTGTTGGATCTGCAGCGATTATTGTAGAACTGCCTGTACTGCTTTGCTCCGTGGACGACGCTGTTGAACTTGTTGCGGGATTTGTTACAGGACTTGTTGTTGATTGGCTAGTTGATGGGGGACCGGATGAACTACTACTTGAAGCAGTCACAGGGCTGGATGTAGAAGCAGGTGTTGTAGAGCTACTTGTGCTTGTGCTTGATTGTGCGACAGTTGTTTGGCTGTCTGTCGTTGGGCGAGAAGACGAAGAGGGAGGTGCTGTGCTACTAGACGACGGTGCAGATGATGGTGTGCTTGTTTCAGTTTGAGTTGTACCTGGCTGACTAGTTGTTCCACCGGGAGACTGGCTGCTCGAAGAATCCGAAGAGCCCGGAGGAGGAGACGAGCTCGATCCACCTTTGCAATCAGGAACAGCTGATTCATGATTACAACTCTGAATAGACTGATCCCAGGCAGTTCCGGCACCACATTCGAATGAGTATTTAATGAGTGTAGAATCGCTAGCAACGCAACGATAGAATTTGCGGCAGTTCTCAGGATCTGGGAAGAATCCTTCCTGTGTACAGGTTCCTGGAGTACCTACAAAAGATACTGAATTGTGACATCTGAAGGTTATGGTGGAATGAGTATATTGTGAGTATTAGCAAGGATTGAAAAACCTGATGGGTTAGTAGCAGCATTATTAGTGCAAGGAGAACTAGAACTACCAGGAGAACTATAACTACTAGGAGTAACAGAAGTACCAGGACTGCCAGGTGTTCCTGGAGTACCAGGGGTTCCAGGTGTTCCTGGAGTGCCAGGGGTTCCGGGTGTTCCTGGTGTACCAGGGGTTCCAGGAGTTCCTGGAGTACCAGAGGTTTCAGGTGTTCCTGGTGTACCAGGGCTTCCAGGTGTTGCTGGAGTACCAGGGCTTCCAGGTGTTCCTGGAGTACCAGGGGTTCCAGAGGTACCAGGTGTTCCAGGGGTTCCAGGTGTTCCTGGAGTACCAGGGGTTCCAGGGGTTCCTGCCGTGCCAGGGCTCCCAGGTGTTCCTGGACTACCAGGGCTACCAGGTGTTCCTGGAGTACCAGGGCTTCCAGGAGTTCCTGGCGTGCCAGGGCTTCCAGAAGTTCCTGGGCTTCCAGGTGTTCCTGGTGTACCAGGTGTTCCAGGAGTACCAGGGGTACCAGATGTGCCAGGGCTTCCAGGTGTTCCTGGAGTACCAGGGCTTCCAGGTGTACCTGGACTACCAGGGCTTCCAGAAGTTCCTGGACTACCAGGGCTTCCAGGTGTTCCTGGAGTACCAGGGGTACCAGATGTGCCAGGGCTTCCAGGTGTTCCTGGAGTACCAGGTGTTCCAGGGCTTCCAGGGGTTCCTGGAGTACCAGGGGTACCAGGTGTTCCGGGGCTTCCAGGTGTTCCCGGAGTACCAGGGGTACCAGATGTGCCAGGGCTTCCAGGTGTTCCTGGAGTACCAGGGGTACCAGATGTGCCAGGGCTTCCAGGTGTTCCTGGAGTACCAGGGGTACCAGATGTGCCAGGGCTTCCAGGTGTTTCTGGAGTACCAGGTGTTCCAGGGCTTCCAGGGGTTCCTGGAGTACCAGGGGTACCCGGTGTTCCGGGGTTTCCAGGTGTTCCCGGAGTACCAGGGGTACCAGATGTGCCAGGGCTTCCAGGTGTTCCTGGAGTACCAGGGGTACCAGGTGTTCCGGGGCTTCCAGGTGTTCCTGGAGTACCAGGGGTACCAGGTGTTCCGGGGCTTCCTGGTGTTCCTGGAGTACCAGAGGTTCCAGGGCTTCCAGGTGTTCCTGGAGTACCAGGGGTTCCAGGTGTTCCTGGTGTACCAGGGGTTCCAGGTGATCCTGGACTACCAGGGGTTCCAGGTGTTCCTGGTGTACCAGGGGTTCCAGGTGATCCTGGACTACCAGGGGTTCCAGGTGTTCCGGGCGTACCAGGGGTTCCAGGTGTTCCGGGGCTTCCTGGGCTTCCAGGGGTACCAGGTGTTCCGGGGCTTCCAGGTGTACCTGGTGATGTCAGTGCAAATGTTTTATATATTTATTAATTTAAGTATTTAAGTATTTATTCTGTTTTATTTTATATTGGTGTGTTACTATATTGTATTTTGTTGTATCTTATTTGTTAACGGGAAGTAACATGAGGAATACGGCATATACCTGTGAGGATAATTGGATGAATGGAGAAAAGGAGTGGAAGAGTAAAAGGAAATAGGGAGAGGGAAATTATGAAAATGTAATGCATAGACATAAGGAAGCAGAGATACGTCTTCAAATCGCCGTGAGTCGATTACCCCCTGGTAATAATGTCATAGTAACGTATCCTAGGGGGGAGGTTCTATTGGTGGAGGTGGGGAAAAAATGGCGTACCTGGTGATCCAGGTGATCCAGGTGACCCAGGTGACCCAGGTGATCCAGGTGACCCAGGTGACCCAGGTGATCCAGGTGATCCAGGTGACCCAGGTGACCCATTAGGATCGCCAGGTTGTCCCGGCTGGCCATTAGGGTCTCCAGGTTGTCCAGGCTGACCATTAGGATCTCCAGGTTGTCCCGGCTGACCATTAGGGTCTCCGGGCTGTCCAGGGCTGCCGCTATCACCATTCCATTGTCCGCTATTATCTCCCGTATCACCATTCCATTGTCCGCCATTATCTCCTGCATCTCCATTCCATTGTCCACCGTTATCTCCGTTCCATTGTCCACTATTATCGACACCGCCGGCGCCCGGCGAGGCTTCTTTACAATCTTCCCGTGTTACCGCCCAAGCATGATTACACCCTTGAATCTCCGGGTCCCAAACGGTTCCAACCCCGCACGTAAACTCGTACTTAATGAACTTCCCGGAACCCCCATCGACGCATCTGTAGAACTTCCTGCAATCGTTCGGATCCGAAAGGAAGCCCTCTTGCGTGCACTGGGAACTGTTACTGCCACTTTCTGGAGGATCTCTAGCTGGTGGTTGTCTGGTGGTCCACTGAGTTGTCGACGGACTTTTGGTAGTCCACTGAGTTGTCGACGGACTTTTGGTAGTCCACTGAGTTGTCGACGGACTTTTGGTAGTCCACTGAGTTGTCGACGGACTTTTGGTAGTCCACTGTGTTGTCGACGGACTTTTGGTAGTCCACTGTGTTGTCGGCGGTAGCCTGGTGGTACTCTGACTAGTAGTGGTCCATTGCGTCGAAGACGTATCCGGCGAGTTAGGAAAGTTCGAATCGATCTCGTTGTCGTCCCCCCCGCACTCTGGTCTTCCACTGTCATTAGGGTGCGTGCAGATATCACCCTTGGCCTTGGAGAACACTGTGCCCACCCCGCACTCGAACCTGAAGGTACTCAACGGACTGCCGTTGCCCCAATCAACGCATCTGTAGTACACCCTACAGTCGCGAGGATCAGGATGATATCCCTCCTCCGTGCACACGAACCCATTGTTAGCGGTCTGCCTATACTGATTCTGGATATAGTCGTACGGATCTAAAAAGCCAGAGGGAGAGAACGAACAACATCGAGATAAATCAGGGAAGACGCTCGAGGGTCACGCACAGATGGTCCGAGGTGTCCATGTTGCTTTAACAGCCGCCGTTAATCAAAGATCGCGATAAAGTGTTTACTCTCCCGCGGAAAAATGACGGGGGAATCTCCGAAGGGGAGATCCACACTGTCAGATACAGCGCGGCATTTTTCCCCGATATAAAGTATCCACCGATCCGTTCAAGGCTGCGTCTACGTTGGAACCAGTTTGACGACAGTGGCAGCCGCGAGTAGCGGCAGCAACAACAACGACAAACGCAAACAACACGGTCGTGGAGGCGACCCGCGGATAGGAGGGAAAAATACTAGCGATGCCCCATGAAATCAGTAAACGCATCACGCGCTCCACTGAGCAGGACTCTAAATGGACGTGTCAGGAAAATAGATTGTTCAAACGCGCCCCCTTAAAAACGGCTGCTCGGCCTGCATCTTTAGCCGGGACCTCGGACCATGAATATTCCACGGGAATTCCGCATGGTAATCAGCAAGTCTTACCGGCCCTCGCGTGCAAACTCAGCGCAAGCAGGACTCCCAGCAGTCGCAGTCCTGACCACATGGCTCAAATCTCGCTCGTCTGCAACATAAAATGGTGCTGTCCTTTAACACGTTAACTGCCATGTCACCCATATGTGGGTGACGGAATTATTTGTCTAGGTTTTAAAAGGAATTTTTACGTTAGTAGATTCAGTGTACCAAGTTTGATTCGGATCTGTAAAATGCTACTGACTACTCAATATCATACATTCAATTTTTTTCAATTTTTATTTCATTCGATAACTTACTTTGATTTTATGGAATTTTTGTGGTTTCTAGATTGGCAGTAAAAGTGTTAATGGGGTATTCCAATTGTCGAGGCTGTTTTTCCGTGAATTTTGCGGAATTTTTTTCGGAAAAATTATTCGACCCTTGATGTGCGATTCGACCCGTGCTCCTGTGATTTTTTTCAAGCAAAGACGATCCAAATTACACGAGTTATATACAGGGTGTTTCACCTAACTTAGAATATTATTAGTAAATTACAAGAAAATTGTGATTAAAATTATGGGGATTTTTAAAAAATTATTTGAATATCAGTTTTATTAGTAAATTAAATTTGTAGGTTCAGCAGGGTGAAAATAATATAGCAGTATATTTAAATTCTTCTAATGTTTTTGCTGTTTTAAATTACACCTACCCATTTTCATTAATTTTAACACTAGAGATACCGAGCAATAAATGCGACTGACGTATATTGCTTTGTAACAGTGACAAGACTGTGCCAATTCACATTTCATACACTTTTTATTGTAATAATGGAGAGGTTCATTCAAAAATTTCCGATGAAAACGTTTTTACAGTTTCAGTAATTGTAAAAGAAAAAATTAGGAACCAGTCATTTTGACTGGTCCGGTAGTTCTAGTGTTAGTTAATAATGAACATATTTGCTATTGTATTTAGAGAAGAGATCGTGAACGAGGGATGACTTTTTATGACGTAGCGATAATAAAAATACATCGTTCCATTTAAAAAAACTTTGACGACCTCGAAATCTCAAGAAATATAACCTTGAACAAATTTTTTCGCCTATCATAATATTTGCCCCTCTGAACCAACTAATGTTTTCTGCTCGAGTTAGGTGAAACATCTTATATATTTTTAGTGTACTCAAGAACGGCTAGAGGAAGAGAAAGAATGGCACTCAAGTATTGTTTTTACGTCTTCTTGTTTTACAAAATATAACATACGCCCTTTACCGACTACAATAAACGAGAGCCAAACAGAGTTTTCGTTCTTCCTTCAATCATTCTGACAAGCTGAAACTAATAACTAGACTGCGGATCTTTATGCAACATAGAAAACACTTGTATTGATTGCAAGACACAAAATCATAATTATCAAAATCACTATTAAGCAGAAACCAATACGCTGATGTCCTTAAATCTTTTTAATATGTGCACTGCTTTAAATTGTGCTTACCAATTTTTAATTAAAAATGGAGCTCTTAAATTCTTTTAATCTATCTCTCGCTTTAAATTGCACCCACTCGCTTTTATCATAAATGCGTAAATCCCGCAGTCTATTCATCACGAGTCTGACTCATTATTATACCGAACGGGATTAAGATGTTCCAATCTGTAGAATGGGACCATCTCGTAACCCAGCTCGTTAATGAAGGGTTAATGTCAAACAGTTGCGTTAGAGCGGCCAAAGGTTTCAACAGGTGAATCGACAGCGCGCCACAGCTCGCAGACCCTATCATTTTAACGGGATAATACAAAGTGACGTAATCCGCATCGTTATCTGGGACGTGGGGCGTGGATTTCCACACTTGTGAATTTCGCATAAACCGGCGAAGATAAACGGCCCGCACAGTTACTCCTACGTTCTGGTTGGCCCGCGTCCAATCTTCCCCGTCACAAGGATGCCAACTGTTGGATCCCCTGACCTTGCTACCTTTCCCCACATGATCGACGATCCAGGATCAAACGATCACCGTCCGAAACGATTCGTGACCTCGATTGTTCCAGCTGAACGACCGATGGAGCTACAAGAGGAAGGCTAGGCTTCATCGGGTTTCTTGTACAGTTAGGCTAGAATTGATTTCCGACACGCCTCTAATGATCCGACTTGATACGTCCTTTCAGCGAATCGGTAAATCAGCGTAACCGTGAGCGGAATTAGAAGATCAGCCCGACCGACGTGTACGCTGAATGAACATGAGTTACTATGGCTTCGAAATTCCTGCGTGTCTTCTGCACGGTTCGGTTCTTTGTTTTCCTGAATGATTCGTTGTTTGTAGCCTTAGCAACCTGTGTGTGTGTGTGTGTGTGTGTTGCAAGGGGTTGAGTGCAAGTCTTAAGTGTAACACATGAGATTTTAGTGGGATTCATGTTGGAGAATATTTTACATATATTTCTCTTCATTCGGAATGATTTATGTCGAGGGGTTGAAAATAATCCCCGAAGTTGAGGGTGGAGACAATTTTTATTTTACGTAAAGATTCGCAGTCCGGAGTACTGTGTATCAAGTACTAAATGAAATTTATATCTAAGACAATAGAAGACCTTTCCAACGTCAGTTGATTGCACCTAGAGCACACTCAGCTGAAATCTCATGAATCTCTGATCCGCCATGGTACTTGAGAACCGATATGATCTTGCGATTGAGCGCGTCTTCGAATTAGTTACGAGCTATAGTAAATATTGATTTCTAAAGGGGCATGCTATCTCGGAGGGAATTCCCGAGGAGCTGGCCGACCTTTGTCAGAAAATATCATCCTGCGAAGGCAATCTTATTGCTCATCGGAGACGATATCGCGCGAGGAAAGCCACGAGTCCACAAATCCTTGGTTTATCGAGATGAAGCAAGGAAAAAGGACTAACCGAGCTACTCTTTGCCTTCGGCTTGCACCTTGATCCGCAATCTACACCCACGCGTTCCCTTCGACAATCTTGCACGTCTCATAGGCGCGGATCGACGGATTTCTGTCCTTAAAACCACCCTAAACCTTCGGTTCAGACGTTGCAGAGCAATCGGAAACAATTGTGGGACATTTGAAGACATTTATTCATTGGGAAATCAGCACTATTTGTAACAATTTTTCAGCCCATCGAAATTCCTCCTTCTTGGTTCTAATTAGACAAATAATGTTACAGAAATCTTCGAGGACATCATCCCGCAATAAAATCAACGTCCTGTTTGAGGAAACATTTCTCAACCCCCTGCAATCGTCAAGAGCCTCTGCTTCGTACCTAATTGAACAAATAACGCCGCGGGGTGCCAGGAAAGGAGTCCCGCGACTTCATTGTGAAGCGAGATCATTCTGTCGCGAGGATCATCCTTCAAGCGATCGCCCGAAGGACCTTCCCGGGCCACCTAATTGACCGAGCAACGCGGGTTCGAGCGTAATGATTCACTCGACGCCGGACAGCATTAAGTCTCATAAAACCCGAGCCATGCATCAGGCTCGCGTTGTATATGGGCCTATTACTCTCTCGCAGGACCTCCGCCGGCGCAGGATACGCAATACGCGGCGGACGCAACGAGATGCACCGGATCCGCTGCCATAAATATCATCGGCCGCGCGACTTCGTAACGAATTGCACGGTGCACGACCTACGACTGCACGGGATATGCGTGTACACGGCCGACGAAAGGAACAACCATAAATCCTGCCCAGAGGAGAGAGAGAGAGAGAGAGAGAGAGAGAGAGAGAGAGAGAGAAAGAGGGGAGCGCAAGCTCTTGCAAAAGAGTTTCATGCGCGAAAGGGAGAGGGAAACTTGCAAGAGTTCCAAATAGGGAGAGAGAGAGAGAGAGAAGCTTGCAAGAGTTCCAAATAGAGAGAGAGAGAAGCTTGCAAGAGTTCCATGCAGAGAAAAAGAGAGAGAGAAGCTTGCAAGAGTTCCAAAGAGAGAGAGAGAGAGAGAGAGAGGACGCCGCCATTTTATTACAGGGTTGTAAAAAAAATTATTAGAATATTTTGAAGACAGGTTGCTTTACCGAAAACTGTAAAAGAATACGTGTTTCCTCTTGACTGATCGGTACAGAACCAAAGGCAAAACAAATTCTTTGCAAATAATTGATTACTTATGGGTACGCCTAATACATACTGCGAGAGAAGTTTGTCCAAAGGAAGGCTCTAGAGAAAATTGAGGCTCGTACACGGCCAGCTAATGTGCCTGTCCATTACACGCAGCTTCCACTTGGAAACGCCGACGATTGCAGCTCGTTTTCCTCGACCCTGAAGCAAGTGGTTGAGCAATTTGCAATTAACGAAAAACTTCGTCGAATCTTCCTGCGCATTTTGTTCCTCGCGAAGACATTTCGCAGAGGTCCACGCTCGAGGATTCCTATTCGCCGGACAAGACCGGTCGAGGAACGCGAAAGATCTTCGAAGATCGTTCGATCCCAGGAACGTCCTCTGGCAAAAATCACGATCGAGACTTTCTTCATCAATTCCGGAGCACTTGGTCTTCCGACAAGCCCGCTTGGAATGCAACAGGCGAACCGTATCCTCCTGTTTTTCGCGCGATCCTCGGCCCGAATCGGGAACATAACGCCGATTTGTATTCAAAGAACGAGCCGCGTGTGAACGGGGCCCGAACCCTCGCCTCGCCGAGCGAGCCGCGCGAAATGTTTCATTCAACGGGGAAAGGCTATTCGCCCAAATCGCTCGGGCCATTTGCCGCGAGGAACAGTCCGGCGCCGAGTGATCCACGACCTAAGCGCGTTCTGTCCGAACAGGCGCGTAACGTCGTAAAACGCATTAGGCCGCCGATAACGCGATAGCGAACGCTTCGGTTAAAAGGGTCTCGGCGTCCCTTAACACGGCGAGTAATAATAAAAAGGCTACACCTCCCAGAACATTAGCCGAACCTTCGGACACGTAGACGATAGATCGTTTCGATGAGGATTCACATTTCTGTCCTTTGAAATTAGCACGGACAATTTTTATTTTGCGGCAGTTAATTGCAATGGGGGGAGAAACTTGCAAGAGTTCCAAATGGAGAGGGAAAGAGAAGCTTGCAGGAGTTCCAAATAGAGAGGGACGGAGAAGCTTGCAAGAGTTCCAAATAGAGAGGGAAAGAGAAGCTTGCAAGAGTTCCAAATAGAGAGGGAAAGAGAAGCTTGCAAGAGTTCCAAATAGAGAGGGAAAGAGAAGCTTGCAAGAGTTCCAAATAGAGAGGGAAAGAGAAGCTTGCAAGAGTTCCAAATAGAGAGGGAAAGAGAAGCTTGCAAGAGTTCCAAATAGAGAGGGAAAGAGAAGCTTGCAAGAGTTCCAAATGGAGAGGGAAAGAGAAGCTTGCAAGAGTTCCAAATAGAGAGAGAGAGAGAGAGAGAGAGAGAGAGAGAGAGAAGCTTGCAAGAGTTGCAAATAGAAAGAGAAGTTTGCAAGATCCTCTAGATCCTTTCTCCCGCTGGCCGGTGAAAAGGGGATTGCATGAACGGTGTGACATAACTCGAGAATGCGGCTTCTCTCTCTCTCTCTCTCTCTCTCTCGCGTGCGCGCGCCTCGGTGACATAACTCGCAAGAGCAGAGTCAATGTCAGTGTCGGCGATCGTGACATTGGAGCGGATCGAGTCGCCGTGGAACGAGACACGATTTGTTCAATGAAGACGGGTTTACTTTGTTGCTGCGTGCATACCGGACTGGAATAATATCTACTCCGAGGCAGGCAGTTGTTAACCGTTGTTATTGTATTTCCTCGGGATATTACCAAGCTGTTTGTCCGCGGTGCCCCGCGGAGCGCCGCGCTTGGAAGCTGAATGGAGAACTATGTTTGAGCCGGGATCTCGCGTAGGAAAGTTTACGACCGCGCCGTTTGAATAGCCTCTCTCGCACTCGTATTTCATTCCTGTTTAATGCGACGTATAGTGGTATAGTATGCGCTTGGAATAGCGACCGGGAGATCTTGTCTGCTCAATGGGGGATTCGGTTTTTTTTTAAATTGTCGCCTGTGACGTACTGCCGCGTGTCTGATTTTATTGAGATTTTAATAGTCAAGAGTAGTCACGTGAATTTTGCAGAGTCAGCTTAAGTTTAGTCTGTGACTAAACTTAAGGGAAGCTTACCGCGTGATTAATAGACTGCAGATCTTTATGCAAAGTGAGATTTTTATTCGTAATTGTCTAAAGAGAAACAGTGAAATAAAGGGATTTTATGTTTATTTGTGCTAGTCCTATGAGCTGAATTATATCTTTGTCAGATTCGCCAGTTTGTTTACTAAATCTGGCAGAACGAGAAATATACAGAGGAACTTTATGCAAAATAAAAATTTTCTGCCTGGATTGGAACAATCTCGAGTGAAATAGAATATTATTTTCTTCCTTAACACTGGAACTGCCGAGTAATAAATACAACTGATGAATATTGCTTTGTAATAATGACAAGACTACATCTATTCAAACCTAATACCATTTTTATTCTAACATGTGCTTCAATGAAAAAGTTCATTCAAAAAATTCTGATGAAAACATTTTTATAATTTCAGTAATTGCGAAAGAAAAAATTAGGAACTAGTCATTTTGACTGGTAAGAGATTTTGTAAGAAAAATTTGTAAAAAATTTTGTTTGAAAATTTTTATTGAAATTATGGGGGTAATTTTAAAAAATTATTTGAATATGAACATTATTAGTAAATTAAATTTGTGGGTTCAGCAGGGTGAAAATAATATAGCAGTATTTTAAAATTCTTCTCGTGTTTTTACTGTTTTCAATTACACCTACTCATTCCAATTAATTTTAATGAATAATGAACATATTTGCTATTATATTTAGAGAAGAGATCGTGAACGGTGGATGACTTTTTAGAACAGTAAACTCCTTTACTTTTATATTTGGTAAAAAGGGGAGGTTATAAATAGTGTTCCTGATTTCTCAACTTTTTCATTTCTCGAGAAATGAGAAATAAGACTATATTTCTCGATAATTCTCGATAATTCTCGAGAATTTTTAATAAAATAGAAAAATATTGGGAAACTTTTACCAAACTTTTATAAAGTGAAACATTACGCTTTTCTTTTGAAATGACTTCTTAAGAAGCATAACGCGTCTAATGTAGAATCAGACAATCTACTTCTTTTTTTTTTTTGTAACAAAATCTGTGGCCGTAGAAAAATTTCTTTCATTTTGTGTGGATGTTGGCTTTATCGTATACAGAACATCCAAAAGTTGCTGAAGATTGGGTGTCCTTGTTCCAGTGGACTCAAAAATTTGGAATTCCTTTGTTAGAGTCCGGAATTTATTTTCTTCTGCCGCTAAACTCTCGACACTAAATTCTTGAAGGCTATCTGCAATTTCTAATTCTAACTGTTTTTCCAGTGATAGTTCTTCATTCTGAGAATCTGAAAGTTTTTCACTATTTTCATAAGAATCATTGTCATATTTTCCAAAAAGTCTGCTTAGAATTTGTTTTGCCATTTTATACATATCTGCCTTGGATGTTGAATTAAAAAATGTATCTTCTCAATCTTTTTGCAGAGATTCTGGATTATGCAGATATTTTATAAGGGATACGACAATCTTGTCTCTTCTTTTAGATATTTCTTCTTTAATAACAACAAGAAACTCATTGCTCAATTCAGTATTCAGTTTTTCTAAAGTTTTAAATAAGAATTTAAGAGAACTTAAGAATTTATGTGTTATAAAATACATGAGATTCATCTGAATTTTCCTAGATTTAAATTTCTCGAGAAATATTGAAATTTCTCGAGAAATGAGAAATATAATCAGTTATAAAATTTCTCGAGAAATTCTCGAGAAGGAACACTAGTTATAAATGGATGAACCGATACGATGAATATTTCTCAGTGTCATATATACAGAAGAGAGCAAATCGTAAACGACCAAGAAAAACGTACAATAACCGCGCTCGTCCTTCGATTCGAATGAAATTGCCTTCGGGAAGGGCGCGATCCAATATTTTAACTGCGGGATCCACGGCCGACGCAGGCCGCTTATCGTAACGCAGCGTAAAAACAGCAACGTAGCTGCGTATCGTAATTGATCAGCGACGACCTTCGTCAAACACTATTTGCCAGGAGTCGCTATAATTATTACACGAGTGGAATGATACACGGCCGGGTGAACGAGTGATAATAATTATCACTGGCCGTGGATCGTCAACGATTTATGGGCGTTTCGCTGAAGACCACCGGGCATCGTCGATCGCAAACATTTGTCGGGTAAACATCGCTATTCCGGAGTCTTCAAAATGTATAATAAACAGCCACGATGAGGAGGAGCGTCGAGTTAATGACAGATCGTTAAGCACTCTCTCGACTAATTTTTACACAGTCTCGTACCCTACCATCCACGGTGGTTCGAAAGCCGCAATTAGCTGGACAAAATTCACTTTCTTGTCAGCAACTGTTTTGTATTGTTGTAAATCAGTCAACCAGTCGATTAATTCATTTTTATTAATAGTATGCCAATGACGTGACTCAAGTATATTTTAACTTTCCTTTAGTCGCAGTCTGAACCTGCAAAACGTTGCAAATCGAGGCGAAATTAATGTTTATAAAAACATATTAAACTATTACAGGAAACTCTTACAGCTGAGGGAAAAGTTGTGTAATTCTTCGTTAGAATAGATTTCAAATATCACCATTTTTAATAATATTATAAACTGGAATACAAATCCGACTTGCGTTCGAACGATTAAAATTCCAAATAAGCTGAAGGCCGTGAAGAAATAATTTTTTCCAAAAGCCTCGAGCCTTCGAAAGGCCAAAACGGTTCCTTCTTCCGATGATTGCCGCTCGGAAAGTGGCCAGGAGAAATGGTACCCGAGAAATGGACCCGCCAGCTCGGAGTGTTGTAGCTGTCGAGCAAAACATGTTTTCGAATATCCGATTTGAATGTTCTTTGAACGCGAAGATGGCCCGAGGAGCTTTGAGAATCGTCGGTAATTGTACATCTGCTTTCGACGAACCCGCCATTTAACGGTTCTACGGGAGCACCCGGAACGAGAAATTTCGGCTAACGATTTAATTAATATTGCCCGCGTCCGTGGCCAACAATCGTAAACCCGGTTCGACGACCCGAACGCCGGAACCAGTTCATCATCTCTAAGATTATGGTAACGATCCACGACTATAAGCCCGGGACTCGATTTCGCCTTAATGCGATTAACGTGTCCCGGAATCTGCGTCACCGATTATCCCGCGCGTTCTTTGTTTTATAACCGCCCCACCTGATAAAACTTCTTCTCCCTTTTTACGCTTGCTAAATAGCCAATCCGAAATTTATCTGCTGCAATTAAAACTGACTGCCTGGATTTTTCACTCTACGAATTATAATGGTACCCTTGCGGATATATATATATATATATATATATATATATATATATATATATATATATAGGAGCCACATAGACATTAACTTAATAATTTTATAGAGAACTATACGGCAGTATTTTCAGATTCTTTAAATGTGTTTAAAATTATAGGGATTTTTAAAAATTATTTGAATATGAGTTTCATTAGTAAATTGTATGTTCAACAGGGTGAAAATAATATAGCAGTGTTTTTAGATTCTTCTAATGTTTTGCATTTGATTTACTTTTGCACAAAAATGCTTCAAATCCTCAGTCTAGGTATTATATACAGTATAAATAATTTGGAGAAAGCTGGACATCTTTATGGGAAACATTTCTGCACTTCAGTCAGAAATATATCAGTTCCTGAAGTCGAGTGGTCTGTGGATTCTGCAAATACATTTACTAGCAATTTAGAATGCACAGTATCTTACCACCTAACTTAGGTCAAACACTTACTTGTTGCAATGTAATAATATTTAGAATGACTTAATATATACCTGCGGTAAAACCAACAAGTGTAACTTTCCTACTAATAGCAGAAACGTCGAAAAAATTCGGTTTTTCTTGTTTTTGACAATGACTTCCCACAACAAAAAATCTAAAAAGAATTGATGACACTGCCTGTTATGGTACTTTATCGGGGCACTAAATAGTAAAATAGCATGTTCTCATATTTTTGAGAAATGTACATTTTTCCGATTTTTTTGAGGTTTTGCATTTTTTACGACCACAGTTTGCAAGACAAAAATCTGAAAAAATTCTCAAAAATCTGTCTTAGGATCCAACATATGCCACATTTTTTTCAGAATTTTAGGAAGCATCATAGTGTGATCTCACGGGCAAGATAGGGGTTGAAATTTTGCTCAGAGGGGTTTTTCTGGGTCAGCTTTCGAATGGTTCATTAATCATTGAAAACCCTCTAAGGGCAGTTTTGACCATCTTAATCGGCTAGGCCCTTTAATAACGAAACCATAGAACCTTGCTAATAACGCGCAAGAATTAATCTCGAGCAGATTCAAGTGTTCCGCCATCTTGCTCTCAGTTTACCGAAAGTATCTCTACCCCCGCGGCAGAAAATGCAAATTCCCAAAAACTGGCGCTCTCCAGGGCCAACTTCAGGATCTCTATCCTTCTCAGAATCGATCACAGGTTTTCCCAGTCTCCTGGAAAAATCCCCAGACCAATTTCCAACGAAACACAGCCGGTTTCCATCGAAACGCTGCCAGTCGCGTAACTGTACGCTCGAGCACGCGTGGCCTCGAATTAAAATCAATTGTCCGGCGAATCGCGACGCACGTTTCAGGAAATCGTGGTGTACAGTTACCCGCGAGTATCGCCAGCTTTGCAGATAATGCGCCGAGCAACCGGAGAAATAGCAACAACGTTCGCGACGATCGACGAAATCGCAGCTTCCTTCGCCGTGGCCCCACGGCCGAGGATAAACAACCAAGAGAAACAGGTTAAACTGTTCACGGCGGATCGCGCAGAAGTTGAAGATAAAGTTGATCGATCTCCCAGCTCTCCCTGGGTGAGATACAAGAAGCATGCGCGTCCTTGAAGGGCCTCGGAATGGCCGGTTTCATCGAACCAGTTCTCGATCCGAACTTCTCAAACGACGATCGTTCTTCGAACCTGTAAAGGCTGAAGCCAAAGCCGCCAACTGAGATTGCCGGTGTCGGATTATCATGTTGAGCAATAGGATCACCGTCATTGTCGGCGGACGATCTGATGATTTGACAACGGCCGAGAAAGGTTCCTCCTTCAGCCGGTTCGTTCGTTTCTCTTTGAGCATCGAGTTCGAAGCGATCGGAGACGGGCCGAACTGAATATTCATTTTTGACAGACGTCTGTTTTATTTATATTTATTTTTAGAAGGAGAAACGCGGCGAAGAATTTCTAATGTATGAACAATAGGGTTAATCATAATTGGACTGGCGATTTTATGCATTTTTGGAGAAAATTAGGGAGCACAATTTCAAAGAGTATGAAGATTAAAAGAATATCAACGCATTTCTTACAACTTAATCAAACCATTAAAGAGAAAGAGAGAGAGAGAGAAAAACAAGTTCCTATATTTGATTCCTTGTGTCTTGCAATAGATGCAAACAATTTTTATTTTGTGAAAAGATACTCAATGCAACAATAATGATGCATAAGTAATAGGATTCTGAAATCTCTCTATACAGGGTGTTTCACCTAACTCGAGCATCTAAAATATCTCGCTTGTTTTTTATGAAAAGAAATTGCAGAGGTCATTGTGAAGGTCATAATATTACAAGTCGTTGGATTCGTCTTGACCTCGGCTATCATATAGCGATAATAAAAATATATCATTTCACTTAAAAAAACTTCGATGACCTTGAAATCTCAAAAAATATAACCTTGAACAAATTTTTTTGCCTTTCATAATATTTGTCCTTCTGAACCAACTAATGTTTTCCTCTGCCATTTTTCTCTATTATGAAAAACAAGCGAGATATTTTAAATGCTCGAGTTAGGTGAAGCACCCTGTATATGTCGCCTAGACCTGCATGATAGACGTCGCGGAATTATCCCCGCTATCGAGGGGAATATCCGTGAGGGGCCACGAAGGTCGAGAGGCCGCCGAGGAGTGTAAACATAACACGACGCTGACAAGACCCGTGTTGTTGACATATATCGAGAATTCACTGTATGTCTTTCTTCCTTCGTCTTTGAATATACAGTAAGGAGCAAAACCGATTGCACACTATTTGAAACAGCATAACTTTTCTCAAATTAGTCCAGCAAGATTTTGAGTCGAAAATCGTGAACAATGGCAATTTTCCCACTTTTAATCGTTTATAACTCGTAAACGAATTAACCAATGTGAATAAAACACATTTAAAAAATTTTCAATACAGGCTCAGATAAAAAAGCTGAAAAAACCAACTTTTATTATTTCTTTCACGATTCCAATTCAAATTTTTGTCAAAAATGTATTACATCTCTCTAAACTAATCCTTCTAACTTCTCCAAAACACTAATGTTATTTGGACTAATTTGAAAAAAGTTATGCTGTTTCAAATAGTGTGTAATCAGTTTTGCTCCTTACTGTAATTGTTCAACTTATCAAGATCATGGAAGGAAGAAAGAAGTCGATGCTGACAATTTTTATTTTGCATAAAGTCTCGCAGTCCAGTTATCATACCAATGGGGAAAAGATCAGTTTCACTTAGGCGAGTTTCCTACAAGATCGCTATGCATTTAGCAGCATTCCAGCAATGTAACGCGAACGCGCTTAATCCAGAACACGATACGTTCATCCTGCTATCTAGTTTATGCTAGTCGCAGTGTCGGGAAATTCGATAAGTAAAATGGAGAAAGACGCGGCGAAGGAATCCTAAGGGAACGAAAACGAAAGTGCGGCATGATCGATCCGGTTCGCAGGAGGGGGCCTCGGGGGATGGTTGTAAACGATGATGAGGCTAATCGACGCCCGAGATGCAAACCTGACGAAGATGCGGCGCGCTGCTGCGGATCCGGTGCAGTGAACCGGCGATCGTTATGATGGCGTGCTCGTTACAATAAGTGCAGCCTTGCCGCTGAAAGTCGCAAGGCCGTTTCTTCTCCCACCAATCCCCCCAGCTTTTCCCTTCTCTTTCATATTCTCGGTGACGTGCAATGGCGCGGGAATCGACGTTCTCGAACTACTCTGGAAAACCTCTGTTACAGATTTTCCAGTGTCTGACGTTGAACGTCTGAATCTACTCGGACCATTCCCGTTTCCGGGAAAACGTTTGTAACTTCGTAATAAAAACACGCCGACCATTCTACGCTCATTTTACAGCTTGGAATCCCTACTTTCGAAACCGCTAATTAGTTTTTTGCGATAACGTCTCTCCATCTTGTGGAGAAATAGAAAAGTACTTGGAACACTGACGACAGCAGAATGAAAAATTCAATCACATCGGAACAAAAAATCGTACGCCATCTTTTCAAAGATCGTTGCAAAGAGGAGACCCCGATCTTCAAATCCTCGAGGATTCAGAAAATGTCTGACATTAGGCACCACTGTTCGTTTCTTTAATTATCTATAAGGTGCAGTGGGGTAAGGTAGAAATCTTCCTTTGGTTAGTATTCAATGATCAACATAGACAGCTGCCATGTATTCTGCGATTCCCGCGTTTAACTCGTTCGACAAAGCGCATGGTGTTTCCAGGTGCAGAGCAAAGATTGAGTTAAGCATTATAAAACGATAATTTAAGTAATAGTTTACAAATCTATGTGTTTATCTTCGATAGGCACAACGTATAGTACGGTAAGTTTCCTTTATAGTAATAAAATATATCGGTTCTTTTATATTTTTTGATAAAATAATAGTCTAACCTCGCTCAGGAAATATTTGAGCATGTGGCAAATTCGGACTATCCATCGGGGCAAAACCGCACTATAGTACGAATTTACCCAATGTTACATTTTAATTCTTACTGACTCGACTGTTTCATTAAATTCCCTTCTTGGTAAGCATTTAATTTTGAATTTTTTAGACTGATAATACTTTTGCAACTCCACGATGGTCCTAAATTATGTAAAGAAAACAACGCCGCACTATACAAAGGAAATGTTGGCTGACGCATTGGCAGAAATTAAAGCTGGCCGAATGACTGTTTATAGAGCTAGCAAGCACTATAAAATACCAAAAAAAAAAATATAATTAGTGACCGAATCCGAGGACAACGTGGACAAAAAAGTGAATCCCGAGGAAGAAACACCGTACTTTCACGTGAAAATGAGAAACGTCTTTCCGATGGACTGTTAACCTTGGATAATGTAATAATAAAAATTTGAATTTTTATCTTTATGTTATTTTATTACTAATAATAATTCCGCTTTTACCCCATAATGTAAGGGAATAAGATTCAATAATTTTTAAACAGGTAGGTGCAGTTTTGCCCCAGTTCCGGGGAAGTCCGCCCTAGCTGCACTGTTTTTAATTTATTAAGAAAATCACAAGTTTCAGAAGATATTTTTAACCCAAATTAATGCAACTTAAAGAATAAACCATGCGCTAAATAAAAACACTAAGATCATTAGGTTTTGGTGGAATAGATAGAAAATACATCAGTTTAAAGTAAACTTTACAATTTCTGGGTCGGTTTTACCCCACTCCACCTTAAGGGAGCCGGCATGGTTTGAAATCCATATACGTATGCAAGGGTCAAAATCTAGACAAACTGCCGCTTCAATATTGCAATGAGCAGTTTAGAAGTGGTCAATTGTGTTTCCTAAAAGTCCAATCTACGTCTGTATGGAGCACAAATTGCGAATTTCTACCTCATCGTGGAGTAATTTGTAATATTCGGCAGAAAATTCGAATTCTGAATCAAGTATGACGTCACAAGATGGCTGCCGCTGAGAGATTCTCTCAATTTCGAGAGATTTAGTGTTCGTATCGAAAAAAAGGCTCCATACAGACGCAGCAAAGACATGTACAAACACGGTGGTATGCATTTTTAATTGATTACTTACTTATTTAAGACGTAAAATGTCTAGAAAAAAAGGCACAGCGTAACATAGCGTGACAGTCAAGGCCAAATGCCTGCCGGCCCCCTTAATCGATCTTGGAGGACGTTCAAGCTGTTTGCAACTAGAGTCGACGTCACTGGTCCATCAGGGTCGGTTCGGCCATTTTCTAGGCAGCTCGCGGCGGACGTGTCCCTTGGCGGAGGTAATTGTGTCCTCGGCGTTCCGCAATTAAAGGGATACTCGGAAATTGCACGTGCAGAGGCGAGCCGTGTCCCGCTCTCGGCATCGTCCTCTTCATTTTTCCATTATCTCCCTTATTCGCGACCGCAACGCTGCCCGAGGATTTATCATGCATCTCATGCGGGCTCCGGAGGTTCAAGGCCCCCCGATCCTCGATCCCCGAGTGCCTCGATCCTCCGGGGCAAATGAGAAATCCCGCGCGCCGGGGGAATCAACGTCGACGTAAATAGAGCGTAATTACAAATGAATCAATGAGGGGACCCTAACCCGGGCCTTGTTTGGCGCTATTAATAACGGGCTTGCTATGGAAGATTGCTTGCGAGTGCGCGCCGCGTTTTCGTCGCCGCGGGAAATTGAATTGCCATTTTTGACGGCGATCAATGCCGATTCGATCGGGAAACCGTTACTGAGCGTCTTGGTCCCAGTTCCGTGGACTTTGGACAACATTCTGAGCGAGTTATGCGAGATCGCGCGAATGCGAAGATGGAAGTGTCAGGAGACTTGTGAAACGAGTGCTTGTAGCGAAGATTGTTGGTACTTTTGTTTTGCTGTGGATATTTTCACGGCGATCAAGGAAATATTAGAAATATTTATCACGCCTCTTTGGGTCACAGAATTGTTTAAAAATCAATTTTTGTGCTAATATATTCAAGAAACATGCAAGAGGGTTAAAAGAGTCCCCGGTATCATTTTAACTTTCCAATTTGTATTCCATTAAATAAATTACCTTTTTGGAATATTTGGCGTCCCTAGATTGGCAATCGAAGAAGTGTTTCGAAAACTAATATGCAAGAAAATTTGCAAACTAAGAGGAAACGCCTGCATTTTAATCTTGGGAGCTACTTGGAAATGCTGGGAGAGTCTCTCTCTCTCTCTCGAGATAAATTAGTTGAATTCGATAATTCATTGATCGCCGCGCGTCACAGGCGTCAATTAGCAGGATTGCATCGAGCGGGGATCGCAGCGACCAGCGTCAGCAAGCCAGCAATTATCCGGCGAGAGTAATAACTATCTTGTTCGATCGCAAGCAGAGGTGCAATAATACCATGACTCACTGGATTTTTCTTTTTCCATGGAAAACGGCCCGGTTTTTGCGGGGAATTCTTGAATCCCTCAAGGCCCCGCTACAATTACGATCGTTAATAAACCGCGATTTTCCGCGATTTTCTATAACGAGAAATCGTTAATCTCTCGCCGGTGGACTCTGATCGATATTATTTTTTTCTCCGGTCGAATCGCACCTGTTGCTACGTATGGCTCGCTCCGGGGGAAAAAAAAAGAAATGGCGCGCAGGATCGACGTCAACGGCGATTCATCGATCGAGTGACGTAAAAGGGCTCGATGGATTCGCGGTTTTCGCCCAGGGGACGATCGAATAAATCCGTCAGCGTCAGAAAAAGCTCGGTGAACGAGCGAACCGGTCGCGAGAGAGGAATGTCCTTCGTGGATTCGCTGGATTCGCTGTTTTTATCGCGGGCCCGGGAAGAATGGCTCGTTAAAGCCGGTGAAAAACCGGTGCACCGCGTGCATAATGCATCCTCGCCCCGTCGAGCGTTACTCCACAACTCTGTATTCCATTAAAAGTTGCAGGCGGCGCGTGCAGCGCCCATGCGCGCATCCATCAAACGCGACAGTTTCGATCTCTCGGGTGCAACTGCCGGGAAAAACGAACATTTTTATCGCGGCCGGCCACTATTCTCGCCAGGAAGATGTCCCATAGTCCGCCATTACCGCCAAATAACTAGCATCTGTCCGAGGATGTTCGTTGTCATCAAATATGTCGACCCTCCGAGGATCTATTTCGAATCTCACTAAGAAGGATCACTCAATTCATTTTTAATCGGCGTTGACGGTCCCAAGAATATTTTTCACAGTTGGTACAATTAACGATTTTCTATTGTAACAAGCAATTTTTCAGTGACGAGCAAAAGTGTAAACACTACGCTAGTTTTACATGGAACGTGATACTACAACCTATGTTTCAATTGAATGATAAAGCTTAGGTAATAATAATTATATGGTGATAAACAAAACATAACAGTTTATGTTAGATAATATTAACAATATACAGGGTGGCCCACATAACTCTTAACAGCTGAATATCTCGGAAACTATGCCATCGATTTTAAAGTTCTTGGTCTGAAATTGCATGGATCTGAAGGGCTTTTCTAATTACATAAACCTGAAGTGGCGCCCCCCTTTCCCTTTAAAGGGCGCCGGCGTACCTTTATAATTTTAAATAGAACCCCCTACAAAACGTTACATATTTAGATTCTACAGGAAAAAACAAGTAAATTTTGTTTGAAACATTTTTTTGTCAGATGTTTCCATAATGAGATATTACAGTTTGAAGTTTCGACTTGTACAGTCGGGGACGATATTAGGTGGACACTCTTAAAAATCGCATAACTCTTTTGAGATTGGTCCAAATGACTTGAATTTTTTTTTAGATGTTAGACCGACTAGTTTGCCAGACAATGAGTAAACAAAAATTTCTTTAGATTGCAATTGGTTGAAATGATAAAGAAATGAAAATATGATGATTTTTCAACTTTTTAGCCTACAACGATAATTTAAAAAAATGCGTTTTGTAGGTTTCGGTAACTTATGATTCGGTAGCAATGAGGTACAAACGTTTCAAGATGAGAGCATAAGGGTGATATTCAGCTGTTAAGAGTTATGTGGGCCACCCTGTATATAATATTTAACAAAAATAGCAACGTTTTATATTCGTTTATAATATAATATTGAATTCATGGACGCATTGATGATAGAAATGAGTAGCTGCAATTTAAAACAGCAGGAATAAACTTTGAAGAGAATATACAGTGAATTCTCGATATATGTCAACACACATATGTCCAGCAGACATACCCGAGCCGTGTTATGTTTACACTCCTCGGCGTCCGAGGCCTCTCGAGCTTTGTTGTCCTTCATAGGTTAGTGGGGAGAATTTCGTGACGTTTAGCATCCAGGCCTTGGCGACATATATAGAGAAATCACTGTATTTCTTTTCTCACTGTATTTCCTTTCTCTTGATGCAGAAAATATTCCTTTGAACAAATGTATAAGCACACCACAGATTGCATGCATTTATGGCAGAACTAAGTAGCAGCAATTAACAACAGCAGGAATAAGAATTGAATGATTTTTCTTGAAACAGATCCTGAAGACTTTCTATGAACAAATGTATGAGCACACCACAGATTGTACGCATTTATGGCAGAACTAAGTAGCAGCGATTAAAAATAGCAAGAATAAAAATTGAATCAGAATCAAAATTGAATTGAATTGAATTGAAAATTGAATTATTTCTTGCAACAGGCGCAGAAGATGAACAAATGTACAAGCACAGATTTGATGCATTTATGACAAAAATGGCAATGTGCAATTAAAAAAAATGTAACAAAACCATTTACTAATTCATTGAAGGAAGATAGAACTCTCTGTTTGGTTCCAATTTCTCGCAAACAAATTTTCTTCTGCGTAAAGATACGCAGCCTAGCATAATGAACGTTCCAAGGGAAAACCCTGATGCGCTTTGTATTCCGGCGAGCCGACTATCGATCGGTGGATCTTCAAAAATATTTTTACGGCCGCTTTATGACGAGGAACTCCGTTTATGGATCGCGACCAATGTCGAGGCCGAGCAGGTTGCATCGCGCAGCTCCTGCGTGCGCGATCTACTCAATGCCACGAATCGATTCGACCGGAATGCCGATCCAAATACAGCTCGCGATTTTTCGGCCAGCCGGACGTGACGCGAATCCTCGATCGGACTCGGAATTTTCGGACACGTCCGTGTCACAAACACGCTGTAACCGCTGTAAATCGTGTTTGTAACCCGGTGGAACAGTTACGTGACGCTAAGTGGCTTTTCGAGCCTCGTTATAGCTATATTCGTGTCACTATTCGGGCCTGAATTCTGTTTAACCTGGATCAAACGCAAACTGACAATAACCACCGGCAGGCTCTGTTTCAATCTGCGCGAAATTGTACAACAATTTGTAAGTTCGTTCCTCCATTCTTTCAAGATCCAAATTTAATGTTTAATGTAATTTAATATCTCTTTAACGCGACCAACGAAAATGAAATTAATTTTGTGTATGTTGTTATTCGTAATTTTAACGCGTGACTTTAGGATCATAATATTAGAATTTGTAACTTTTCTGTGACAATACTTTTTTCATATATTACAAGAGAACGCGTTGTATTCAACACTAGGTTTATTTTCTTAATTTACGATTGTTGAGATTGTAATGATGCATCCACGAAAACAAAAAACAAATTTAAAACAACAAATTAAAAATTGGAATAAATAAAATTTCAAAATTTTTCACTTGTTTTCATTGAAAAGTTTTTAAAAATTTATCCAACAAATCTAAAATTTCTAAAAATAGTCACCATTAGTGCTTCATGAACCTAGCGTGAACACGTTGAACGCCATTGTGGTCACCGGTGGCCATAGTATTATTTAAAAATGAGTGGCATTGCGTAATAATTTATTACCGCCGAAATGAACTAGATTATGACACAAGGTGAGAACTTCATTGTCCTCTGATCGCTTCTCTGAATGATATAAATGAAACCGAGTTAAGAATTTCCGAAATCTTCTTTTTCGAAGAATTTCGATTTAAATCAATGCTCCCGAGTGCAACGAGAATCGTTCGCATCGTCGATTAGGCAAATGGACGAATTAGAAGAAAACCGATTAGCCATTTCTCGGAGGGTTCGCAACAAAAGCAGTTCGCCGTTGAGTCACCGGGAGAAGCACCGTCGGACGAGCGTAATCGGGACTAATTACAGGTACGTGAAGAGCATTTAGCGGAGCGGAGAAACTTATCGAGCGTAATTACGCCTGTGTTATCGAGCCGCTCGTTGATCAATGAACGGTCAATGTTCCGTAGCGGAGAATTAACAGCGACGTTTTAATTATCGTAACGCCCGAGCGATATGAAACATTGATATACGCAAGGACTTCCCCTGCGGATCGAGGCGAGTCCGATTAATAGCACTCGAATTTTTTGACGTCATCATCGCGAATTTATTCCCTCGCGCGTGGTCAAAATGCAAAACGATCCCGGTGACTCAACGACAGCCTCGAAACCGACTGCAGTTATCTAATGGATCATAATCGGAGGGTCAACAAGGCGTTCAAGACGCGAATAGGTTTCAAAGGCGATTTAGGTATCATTCGAACAGTTTTGTGGAGGTGTTGGAGACACTGTTATAGATTATAGTGAGAGGAGAGACGTGGGACATTTAAATATAAGCTCATCTGCTTCCCAAAGATCTATGAATAATGCTCTCTCAAAAACTATAGAAACCTTAAAAGCTGCAGAGTTCTCGTGGAAACTTTTGTTTATCTTCACCAGTGTGCAAATTAATTTAGAAACGATATTTTGGGAATTCTACCGAAACACCAGGCGGACATATATCACCTAAATCTGAGCTCATCTGATTTCTACAAATCTACAAATAATTCTCTCTCAAAGACTATAAAAACCTTTGTTGATTTTTAGAACTTTGGTATAAAAATTAATTTGGAAACGACATTTTGGCAATTTTACCGAAATTGGAGGGCGACATACATCACCTAAATCTGAGCTGATCTGATTCCTATAGATTTACAAATAATGTTCACTCAAAAACTATAGAAACTTTTGTTGATTTTTGCAACTTTCCTATAAAAATTAATTTGGAAACGATATTTTGGCAATTCTACCGAACCAGGAAACGGACACATATCACCTAAACTTGAGCTCGTCTGTTTTCTAAAAAATGCTCCCTCAGAAACCACAATGTATTCCTAAAAATCTGAGTTATTTTTCGTAATTTTTGCTTGAAAGTGCAACGTAAAAATGCTATTACCAACTACACTAAAACACAAGCAAGACAAATGACACCTGAACACGTTCCGCCTAATCTTTAAGCTGAAAGCACTCCAGCAAAAATTCGCGAACCCAAATGAAAAATCATTGACAAACTTCGAATCAATAAAACACTGAAAGGAATCACAATTTCAATCGCCCCAAAAAATGTCACTCGCGACGTTCGTAATTAACGAAAAACCTCGTTAGCGTGAATTTCGCGGGCTGAAGATCACCATAACTGAACAAACATAACCGAGAATAAAATAGTATAAATGTAGGTGACAGCTGCACTCACCTGGTCTCAGGATCAAGGAAAGTGTTCTAATCCTAATCAGTCGTTCCTCTCTTCATGTCGCGTGGTCGATTTCCCCGGTGTTTCCTCGGGCGGGATCGATCGATCGTGCGGCGCGGCGATCCACTCGATCCGTTCGACGCGTGCAGGCCGGCGTGTTTTCAGGAACTATTCTGGAAATCGGTTGCCGATCGCGGCACGTTCTCGAGAGGGAGTAAGTCCTGAGGACGCGGATGGCTCCTACTTATAAAGACTTGGCCAACTCTTGGCTCTCCAATTGGCGAGCACGTGTGTGTGTTCAATGTCTCTACGTAGAGTCGGTACCCCCTGCACGTGCGTGCGTATGCGTGTGTGCCTGCGTGTACAACACCGAGGAGGGAATCGTGGGCTCTCCGTTGTCCAGGTGGTAGGGGGCACAAACCGTCCACCGGTCGTTACACGCTCCCGATGCTGTTACACATTACACGGAGCCAATGCCGGCCCGACCACCGACCGGCCCGGACCAACCCAGAACCGATCGGTTTTCTTTTCTATCGCGGGAACACGCTCCTCTCGCGGCCTCTTATATTGTCGCGTACGCCATCAATGAGTTTTCACAGTTGATCGGCAATCCGACGCCGGAAAGTGCAGAGTTGCGCGGAATTACAATTGAATTACACCAGGAATTGCAAAGTAATTGAATTACATCGTAACTGAATCATATTGTGATTTACAATTCGGATCTTCGTGAGATTAAGTTACAATGTAATTCGTAATTGCAATTGGAGTACAATTAGAAAATAGTTTGTAATTAAATTATATTGATTACGAATTACGATCGGACTTGTGCAGATTTACAATTGAATTACTCCTGGAATTAGAATTACATTGTAATTCAATCGTATTGTAATTTAGAATTCAAATCTTTGTTCGATTAAATTACAATGTAATCTGTAATTGAAATGGAGTACAATTACAAAATACTTTGTAATTAAATTACATTCATTGCGAATTACGGTCAAACTTGAGCAGATTTACAATTGAATTACTCGAGGAATTAGAATTACAAAATAATTGAATTACATTTGTAATTCAATCATATTGTAATTTATAAGTCAGATCTTCGTTCAATAAAATTACAATGTAATTCGTAAATGCAATTGGAGTACAATTACAAAATACTTTGTAATTAAATTACATCGATTACGAATTACGGTCAGACTTGTGCAGATTTACAATTGTATTACTCCTGAAATTAGAATTACAAAGTAATTGAATTACATTGTAATTCAATCATATTGTAATTTATAATTTACATCTTCGTTCGATTAAATTAGAATGTAATTAGTAATTGCAATTTGAGTACAATTACAAAATACTTTGTAATTAAATTACATTGATTACGAATTACGATCATGGTTTCTTCCATTGTCGCGTACGCCAACAATGAGTTTTCACAGTTGATCGGCAATCCGACGCCGGAAACCAGAGTTGCGCGGAATTACAATTGAATTACACCAGGAATTACAAAGTAATTGAATTACATTGTAACTGAATTATATTGTAATTTATAATTCAGATCTTCGTGAGATTAAGTTACAATGTAATTCGTAATTGCAATTGGAGTACAATTAGAAAATACTTTGTAATCAAATTACATTGATTACCTTGATGACCTTGAAATTTCATTAATCAACACGACATAAAAAATTTTTTTCTTCACCATTATATTGCCCCCCTGCAATAGTGTCACTTTGTCCTCTGCAGTTTTCTGATAGGACTGTAAATACGAAAGATATTTAGGTGTTCCCATTTATGTGGGACACCCTGTATATATTGTTAATATTATCTAACATAAACTGTTATGTTTTGTTTATCACATTCACCATACAATTATTATTACCTGAGCCTTATCATTCAATTGAAAAATAGGTTGTATTATCACGTTTTATGTAAAACCAGCGAAGTGTGTTTACAGTTTTGCTCGTCACTGTAAGCAGAGTTGTGCAGATTTACAATTGAAATACTCCTGGAATTAGAATTACAAAGTAATTGAATTACATTGTAACTGAATCATATGGTAATTTATAATTCAGATCTTCGTTCGATTAAATTACAATGTAATTCGTAATTGCAGTGGAGTAGAGTTGCAAAATACTTTGTAATTAAATTACATTGATTACGAATTACGATCAGACTTGTGCAGATTTACAATTGAATTACTTCTGGAATTAGAATTACAAAGTAATTTAATTACATTTGTAATTCAATCATATTGTAAATAAGTCAGATCTTCGTTCAATTAAATTACAATGTAATTCGTAATAGCAATTGGAGTACAATTATACAATACTTTGCAATTAAACTACAACAATTAAGAATTACGATTAATTGAAATGTTTGAATTGTGTAATTCAGTTACGACACAGTTGAATTACTATATAATTGAAATACAATGTATTTTAATTGTGCAATTACATTACAACGTAACTGAATTAGCATAACTCTGCCGGAAACACTGTTCTCGTCTTTTTTGGATCTTAATTTTATCAATTTGAAATCTTTCATTGTAATTCGATCTTAACTAAATTCTTGAATCTGTCTGTTCTGCGTTGTTGAATATTAATTTTATTAATCGAAAGTTCCTCGACGACTTATTTTTGCCATTTTTATTTACTTAACACTCTTACGTTGGTGTAGCATTAAAGTCATAATATTTTCCCAGAGTCTGTGGAGATCTGTCTTTTTTATCTTCTTAAAAATTAATTCTGATCAATTTCGAATTCGTCGACACTGTTGTTTGCAATGATCACAGTATCACTGTCATGTGTTTTTAGACTTCGTATATCTCTTTTAATACTGATTATATATAATATGTTTTGTATTATGTATAGTTATATTGTATTTGTACAACAAAAGTTGTAGATCATCAAAAATGTTTTTAATACCACTCGTCAATGAGCAAATACACCATAATTAAACTGGAAACTAAATGAGACAAAATTGATTTGCAAATAAAGAAGTAGAATATTGGTCGAATGTTACATAAAGGTGGTAACGTGTAAACAAAGTGAAAGTAATACTTAATTTTATCACTAGTACGTCACTGGCCTTAGATGACAACAAAGAAGAGTAATGAAGTTGCGGAGTCTTATCTTATACTAATCGTTAACCACGTTTTCTATTCTGATTACACTATCTTTATGCCAGCTACTTGTTTAAAAATTAATGCTCCTAAAAAAAGGTTCCTACATCTGAACTTTATCATTACCCGTCCTGCAACGATGTACGATAGTCGCCATCTTGCGTGACATTAGATGAACAAAAACTAATAAAATTATGTTCCTCTCACCGTCATTATCGTTATTTATCGACCAACAATATCTAGTACAATATTGGCTGCATAAACTGAATGACATTAACGTTCTATATCAATTGACGTGTACAATATCAGCTGAACCATACTTAATCAAATAAAATCGTACTGATTCAGATTAGCGTTCCATATGAATTGAACTTGTCAGACAGCGGATTTTTCGTAATCAATGTAATTTCATTACAAAGTATTTTGTAATTGTACTCCAATTGCAATTACATTGTAATTTAATTGGACGAAGATCTGAATTATAAATTACAATATGATTGAGTTACAATGTAATTCGATTACTTTGTAATTATAATTCCAGGAGTAATTCTATTGTGCACAACTCTGACCTGAATTGCAACAAACTGGAATGGGATAGAAAGTTATTTTCTTTTTTGATATATTTAACAGGCTAAAAATAATAGCATTTTCGAATTTTGCTAATGCCTCCACTGTTTGAAATCACACCTACTCATCGTAAATGCGTAAAATCCGTCGTTTAACTCATAAATTATTAGTTGATAACAACTGATAAAATTAAAGTTCTCCGATCGACGCGTTCTTTATCAACCAAGAATATCTAGTAGAACACTAGCTGGATAAAATTGAATAAAATAACACTGATATCTGTCGTTCTTCATCAACCAACAATATCTCATACAACCCGGGCCGGGTAGAACGCAATAAACCAAAATTGTTCCGATACATATCAGCATTCCGTAACACCGTCGACGACCCAGATAGAATATCAGTTGCCATAATAGCGAAGCAGAGGATCGTCCGAGAGGCCGCATATTTCTCAAACGAATCAAAAGTCCCTGAACGCTAACGGTACCCCGATATCGAAGAAAGAGAGACGTCAGCGCGCGAACTTTCATAAACATCGTTCCCTCCGCGAGCATAAATTTCTCGAGCTCCCAAAAACTCGACATAGTTCTGTATGTTCCCCTTCTATCCGCCATAGAAATGCCTAACCGCTGATTTTCCCGTGAATTCACTCGAGACAGGTTTCATTACGCGTTGTTACGCTTATTACCGCGGATTCAGATCTCTCGGGGATACCCTACTGCAATTAGTACCTTCTCTCTCTCTCTCTCTCTCTTTCTCTCGTTCCATTATTCGGGGCCATTATCACGAGTATGATCCTCGATCCTCGCCATGACCCGATCGAAATACGTTCCAGTGATCCCCGCAGGATCATCGATCCTTTATTCCCCGCATTGGAAACCAATTACCGGACGAAACGCAATCGCGACCCTGATCCGAAACCAGTTCTGTCACGTAACTTGCATTTTCAATTACTATTCGAATGGGCCATTTTTCCCGCGCTCCGATCGTGCATCTCCGCTCTCTTGATTAAGTGCTGCAACTCCTGGCAGCTGAACAGCCCATGCAAATGTTTTAGCTGTTGGTAATATCTCGTGCGTGCATAATATATTCTTTTTCTGTTCCTGTTACATGTTTATCCAGAAACTTATTTAACTCTGTTAATCTTTCGCGGAAATGACGATCTCAACTTCGACCTTAATTTGTGTCTTTATATTGCGTCGATTATATTTGTGTCTTACGAGTCTTTAAGAAAAGATTTTGTATTTTATGCCGGACTGTTTTGTGTCAGATCTAGCAAATTTGAAAAAGAACAAATAGAGTACAGTTGTCCTTTTAGAATATAAAATAAGTGGCAATAAGTGGTAGTTAGTTTATTTTGAAAGTGGCCTGAGTCCATTTGTCAATTATTTTCTGTTGCCCGTAATTACGTGTACGACTTCAAGTTAGCTGTCGCAAACAACATTTGCGGTTAAGTATATTCAGAGTATATACGATAATTTTGGACGCATAAGTTTTCACTTATCACTGTGAAAGTGGCAATATTGGAAATATTATTGATAATGGCCGAAGGCAGTGACGAAGGTAATTTTAATTAATTAGTTTTGTTTTTTGGCATCGTAGAAATGTTATTAGAGAAAAATAATTTACCGTTTGTCCCCCAAGATTATTATAATGTTATCGAAAAGTGCCGGGAAGGTAATAACTTTATTCTAAATGAAATGGGACAAGAGGATTTCGTATGAACAAAATTTTTGGAGGACGCAGTTTTTAAAAGGGTAAAGAATTCGAACGGGGAAACAATAAATTGGTTAAAAATATGCTGGATGCGTTTTTTGAGAGATGAACCATATAAAATTTTCAATCCCCTGGCAAGGTCGAAAATCTGCGACTTTCACCCTTAAACTCTCATCTTGAAATGTTTGTAGCTCATCGCAACATTGACCGATTTTATGAAATTTTCAGTATGCATATAAGTTATCGAAATCTACAAAACGCATTTTTCAAATTATCGTTATAGGCTCAGATAAAAAAGTTGAAAAATCATAATTTATTCATCTTTCTATCGTTCCAACCAATCGCAATCCAAAAAAAAGTTTGTTCAGTCATTCTCTAGCAAACTAGTTGGTCTAACATCTAAGAAAGATTCAAGTCATTTGGACCAATTTAAAAAAAGTTATTCCGCTTGAAAAGGTGTCTAATATTCTATTAAATTTTTATATTATATTAAATTTTATAGTATAATATTCTATTAAATTTTTATATTATATCAAATTTTATAGTATAATATTATATTAAATTTGAAATTAAATTCTTGTGGCATAACATACGTCGTCACTATTTCTGTGTTCGATCACTCGGATGAGCGGAAATATTCTTGTTACAAAATTTATCTTGCAGATAACGGTCCTCCGTAAATATAAATTAGTCTAATGAAACATATTCTGTGAGAGTTGCAGTTGAAATTGCAATCGCGAGCAGAACAAGCGTATGCATAGGAGCGTGTGCGTCGAAGGCGCGCGCATTCGCGATGATAAGCGCGATGGGACAAACTGCATCGTAAATCCAGAGTGACAAGTAGCAGGGACTTTCAGGATCGTCGCAAATCATCTTCGCTGCATCGGCCCGGCGCATCTCTCGTCCGGTCCTCTCTGTTCGTCGCGCGCATACGCGCGTTATATTTTTCCGCGTGGCCGGCCGGCAACAGGTTCCCCTAGTAATATTCTCCAATCGACACACGATCTCTGAAAAAATAAAAATCCCCATTCGGCGAGCCAAAGAAGAACGCGACAGCCTAAGGCCCCTGCCTGCGTGCCATTCTTGAAACTCATCGTTTTACGGCTAGATAACATTCCACGGAGTCGTCGAATTTCGCGCGACAACCGCAACAATAATGTTTGCTCTGTTTTGTCAGAGGGTGAGCTGCATTTTCTGGGACATTTTCAGGCTGTTTGTACACTGTTTCCTAGAACAGATCTAATCGACACGCTATCACGTCGATAATCGACGTCGATAAGAGAGAACCACGTGATTTTCGAGAACAGGTGGTCTTTGGGATTTTTTTGCAACCTGGCTAGCGGGCTTAGCAATTTGCGATTTTAGGGATGCGTGTTGGAAGTCCTTAAGGAGTACGACAAGATTTATTTCGTCCAGAAATAGCGATTTTTTCCCAAGTTATGGTAATTTAATCACAGAGGCTCGAATCAGGGGGTCTATCTTTTTTGGGGTGTCGAAAGTGATTTTTCAGAATTTTTTAAAACGAGACCAATGAATGTATTAATTTAATATTTTGCGGGTCTATTGGGCAGCCCTTAAAGAGCGCGACCAAATTTTTTTATGCAGAGATAGCGGTTTTATCCAAAGTTATAGTACTTCGATCATGGAGGTACACCATGAAAGGCTCCTCCCACATTCATCGTCGAGAAAGGACGCGATTTCGAAAATTTTCAAAACCGAAACTAATGAATCTATTAATTTAAAACTTTGTGAATACATTCGCCAATCTCCGACGAATACAAGGCAATTTATTGCACGCATGAATGCCGATTTTTCGCAAAGTTACAGCGAGTCAGCCAAACGGCGGATCTCGAACGGTTATCTTCGGCTCCAGCATCAAATTACGCTACCAAACAGCAAGCGGCGCTCATTAGCAACATAAGCGGCGCTTGAATGACCCCTGGCGCGCCTAATCGCCCGCATGTTCGTCTATTACCTCGATAGTTACCCAAATTACGTAGCCGGTAGGGTCAACGTCCGGTTCGTCGAACCTTCGTCAAAACCGGCTGTAGGAAACGGAAGCCGGTAGCAAAAAGAAAAAAGGAACCAGTGTCGTAATTTTCGGCGAGAATAACCAACGATTATCATCGATTGTTCTTGCGAGCGGATTCCGGAATAACGAGAGAAGCCGGTCCCTGGGAATTCCGTCGTTACTTGCGCGTTCTTTTTCTTCGTTCAAGGATGCTCAGGTGGACAACGCCTCGAGGGAACGATCGAAGCGTTGAACCTGCTAGGAGTCACCTATGTTGTAACCCGCGTTGGCCACAGGAAACGCGCGGGAACAACGGAGTCTTCGAATATTTTGTTACCGGCCGGCCGATAAAGGGATACTTTATCCGCCGGATAAATTAATATCCAGCTCGCCGAGAATGTTCGTGGTCCGCAGGCGGCTCCAGTGGAAACCCTAAACTAGAACCTATCTGAATCGAGCCGGCGGCGCACCCCGAGAACGTCCTCGGTAAAATGTAAAAGGCTACGAGCAACGCGCCGCAATAAACGAACGAGATTGTGCCGGAGGAAATGCCTAACCGCCGTCTTCCACTGTGAGCAATACCACTTCGAGGGGCCCGAGTATGGCCTAGCATTTACGAGGTCGTTCAACGTACGGTAGCGAATTCGGTAGGAATATTGGCATAAGAGTGAATGCGAGTTGCACAGTTTATCGAGTCGTAGAACTGCAAATAGTTTTACGACTTAATCTGCTATCTGATTTAATCTTTTCTGGCGTTAGTTAATGTTCTTAGACGAATCAAAAACTGTAAATTTCTGACCGGTCGTGAGCACCGTGACTCGGCAGTCTTCGCGCTTTGGAGAAGAGGCGAGAGAACTAGAACAATAGAATTTGACGAGTGAGCACTTCCTCCAGCCATTCTCCATTTTGGAGATACGTAGAGGAACGCTCCGTTGGCTGTGCGTCAATTACTTACAGTTTTCGCTAGTTTTACATAAGACAAACTATTTTTCAATTGAATGATAAAGATTAGGTACTAATAATTCCAAAGTGAATAGGATAAACAGGACAGTTTATTTTCGTTCATATTAACAGTATACGGAATATTTATCGGAAATAGGGATTGAAGACAATTTTTACAGTTTTGCAGTTTAATTGTGCTCGTCGAAATAAAGCTTTATAAATTAACGATATTAAAAGCTATTATTCCACAAAGATTTATGTAAGAAAGTGACACTTTATTCAGACAATCCTAATCAATTAGATTTTTTAATGCGTTTCGCTTTTCTCTCTTTTGTCTCTACTCTTATCAACTGTCAATCCGCCATCTTGTTTTACAGACATGCGCAATACGTATCTAATTCAAAATGAGTTTTAAAAGGAATACGATAAATTTACATAACCTCTATCGTATTTCTTTTACATATATTGTTAATATTATCTAACATAAACTGTTATGTTTTGTTTATCACCATATACTTATTATTACCTAAGCTTTATCATTCAATTGAAAAATAGGTTGTATTATCACGTTTTATGTAAAACCAGCGAAGTGTGTTTACAGTTTTGCTCGTCATTGTAAGCAGAGTTGTGCAGAATTACAATTGAATTACTCCGGGAATTATAGTTACAAAGTAATTGAATTACAATGTAATTCAATCATATTGTAATTTATAATTGAGATCTTCATTCAATTAAATTACAATGTAATCTGTAATTGCAATGGAGTACAATTACAAAATACTTTGTAATTAAATTACATTCATTGCGAATAACGATCAGACTTGTGCAGAATTACATTTGAATTACTCCTGGAATTCTAATTACAAAGTAATTACGTTAATAGCGTTACGTATTATGAATAAGGGCGAGGAAATTCTTCGAAGTTCCGGGCTATACATCATTTGGAGAGCTGTATTTTAATTATATTGTATTTCAATTACACATCCGATTAAAGTAATTAGTAATTGAATCAATTGAAAGGTTTGAATTATTTAATTCCGTTATAACGTAGTTGAATTACAATATAACTGAAATACAATACAATTCAAATGTACAATTCAATTACAACGTAACTGAATTAGCACAACTCTGACTGCAAGTACTGTACCCCACTATAGTGGTTTCCGTGGAAAGCATCAGTTTGAACAGTACGAACCACTATAGTGGCTTTTTTGCCTTCCGCGGCCAGCCGCGCCGTCCCTGAGAGAGAGAGTCGCGGACGATTTGTACTTGCGGAATTTTCTGTGGGGAAACTCTCTGAAAATGATAATTTATCAACGATTGTGAAAAAGAAAATTGCGAAAAGTGTGGAATAGAATTATTGTATACGAGGCTTACTATTTGAGAAAATCGAATCATTTTCAGACTCGATTACCTCAGGAACTAAACCTCGAATCAAAAAATGTTATTCTACAATTTTTATCGAGCTTTTCACAGGAAATCTCCCGGTGTCCTTAATTATATCGAACACCGCTACACAACTGCTCCAAATTCGGTCAGTTCTACGTTCGAAGAAACAAACAAGCGTGCAGCGTCTCTTCTAGAGTAGCCGAGCGTAATAGGGGAGCAGAATGCGTCCGGTGACCTTATTCCGCGATGGTCCGCGCGAAAGCATAAAGAGCGGCCATAAATAAGGGCGTCGTAGGAAAAACTCGGGCCAGGGAGGATGCAAATGGCGGCGGGTCGTAGCTGGTTGGTTGTAAAACGTTCTCTCCGCAACCCCATCGGTCGAGTTCTTTCGCCGGTGTGGCTCGCGGAAAAATCGGGACGACAGGAGAATCGAGTTAGTCGTTCGTTGCGGAATAATTCATGGTTCGGTCCGTGCACACGCGCACTTCCGCGCTTTATTCCGTTCCTCGTTAATTCACGGACTCCCCTGTCGAATGAATCGCTCTCTTATTCCCTCCCTCCGCTCGCCCCGTGGTACGCGAAACGACGACCATAATCGCTGGTCGGGACAGTCGGCAACGATTTTTCCCCGGGGACATTTATGGCCGGCCGACCACTGAGATACGGTCCATTGTACTCCGTTTCCACCGGCGATCCTCTTCTTCGAGCGCGATGCGCTTGATGCACCGGTGTGTGACCGCCTCTGTCTGCCCATTGCAACCGTGTTCCACTACCTAGCTTTTCTACTCGTGTTTCCCGCTTTGACGGCCGTCGAACGCCTAAGCGTTTGTCCGACTCGCCCGCACAATTAGCCGCCGTCGGCCCGCGAACACGAGTTTTGCATTCGAATGCCGCACTCGTAGAGTCAGTATACCTTTTTCCGATTACCGGTCGTATTGTTTCCGTTCGATCAGCCTGCCGGGATTCATTCACTCAGAGCCGATACAGAGAGGAAGCTGCGTTTGCTCTGTGCACGTTCGCTTGTTTCTCGTGGAGATGTTCTTTAAGAGCCAAGGGTATGATGATGGGTGTCAGTGTGTAAATGTAACATTTTGTGACCTAACAGAAAATTTGGATCGGTTTGAAGAAGCATCATACGATCTATGATTTTTTCCTACGTAGAATGGCCATTCGCGACACTGTGCGTTGTGGTCTAATATTTTTAACACGTTAAGTGCCAAACACCAACCCCAGAGATTCTTACAAAATCAGAGTGAAACCGAAACTAGAAATTTAAAATGTATTATAGGGGATGCTGTCTTAACCGTTATTAATGAAACCGAAACTGGAAATTTAAAATGTATTATAGGGGATGCTGTCTTAACCGTTATTAATGAAACCGAAACTAGACATTTAAAATGTATTACAGGGGATGCTGTCTTAACCGTTTTGAACTCGAAAGTGAATTCGAAAAATGAATTTCTAAACCCAGTCAAAAATCACTGTCAGTCACAAGTGACAATGTGTTAATGTCTTATATATTCATAGTGTGGGATAGTTTTGCAGAACAGGAGGAGATTCTTTGTTAAAAGCTGGACGGAAAGTGTAGAATAACATTTTCTGTGTCGACGCTTAGTTCCCGAGAAAATGGAGTCCGAAAGATGTCTGCGCATGGCTGACCGTTTCCCCTTAACTAGAGATTTTGACGCATGATTTTCTTAAAAACTAAGCATCCTATGAAAAAATTCTATTCCACCATTCCGGTTCGTTTCTCTTCGAGGAATCGTCTCCTGTAATTTTTCGCTCGATTAACAATTGCATTCTTTAAATAATCAATGACGAATCTCCTACCGACTCCTTTACAGTCATCGCCGAAAATAAAAAGGGGCTATCGCTGAATGAATGCGTTACAGTTTGAAGTAATTACAGGCCCCCGAAGGTCATCGGAGGTCAGGCACGGTCGTTCACGGTCACGCACACGGTACCGAAATAAATATTCTCAAATTGGACGGGTAAAAAGCCGCAACGTGCTCCCCTCGCTCGGGTTTCAGGGCGAAAGTAACACTGTCGTGTTCCCGGCGGGAACTTTTTGCAGGAAAGAATGGCCGCGCAGGAAAATGAAGCAAATCGTCGGAGACAAGAGAAGCAACGGAGGCGCCAAGCGAGAAAGTGATCAGGTTGCACCTGTTACGACTTCTTCGCGGTGCATCGAACGAATAATGAAGGGAATAATAAAGATCGCCCATGGACGTCTATCCCGTTGGTTCTTTTTTCTGTTACCCGGTGTGGATCGTGGATCTTGGACGGGAGAGGGTACAGGGTGTGGAGAGAGAGAGGGTTCAAGCGGGGGGGAACCCGAAGAAGGGAGCCCCGTTCGCTTCGAAGGCTTCGAAACCGGGCGCAACCTATAAATAACCCGCCGCCTCTTTGCATCTCTTTGCGCTTCTTTTCTTTCTGTTCGTTGCTCCTTCTTCTTCTTCTTCTTCTTCTCGCAGAGTACCAGAAGAGCGCGCACGCCTCCGACGCGCACGTTTTTGCGTTCAGGGACCCCGTAATTCAGGTTCCTTCGCACGTAGCCGCGTACAATCGGCGCAATTAATGCCACAAGCCAGAAACCTCGTCTGCATTAGCCAAGATGAATTCTACGGGCGACGGTAGACGGGCAGACGGCGACACCAGGGAATTCTAATGCCGGCGAACCTCTGTTACTCCGTCTGCATAACCAAATTATTCTATAATAACCGAAAAGCCTGGCGCAGCACGAAATCGAGCCTCGCAGCAGGCACATCCTCAGGGTTCCATTCGTTTTATCGGGACTCCGGACCTGAAAGTCTTCTGCGACTCGAAAGGGATCTGTATCAATCCTAATTAAACTGTGTTTCTCTCGAAAATGTTATTCAATGTTAACTAGAAAAACGAGAAGAATGAAGGAGCAAGTGTTAGAGCAGGTACAGTTAAAGGGTTTCATTCGTTTCATGAGTATCAGCTAAATAAGAACAATTCTGAAATTCTGTGCAAAAATCAGCAATACCGTTTCTGCCATAATTTTTTGGAAACAATTTTCTGGAACCATTTCTTGCTTCCTTCTGCAAATCTTCTGGGTGCATTCTTGACAGCAACGGCACCTCTGACAGTTATTTTCGCTTGCTCGTTACTAAATAAGAACAATTCTGAAATTCTGTGCAAAAATCAGCAATACCGATTCTGCCATAATTTTTTGGAAACAATTTTCTGGAACCATTTCTTGCTTCCTTCTGCAAATCTTCTGGGTGCATTCTTGACAGCAACGGCACCTCTGACAGTTATTTTCGCTTGCTCGTTACTAAATAAGAACAATTCTGAAATTCTGTGCAAAAATCAGCAATACCGATTCTGCCATAATTTTTTGGAAACAATTTTCTGGAACCATTTCTTGCTTCCTTCTGCAAATCTTCTGGGTGCATTCTTGACAGCAACGGCACCTCTGACAGTTATTTTCGCTTGCTCGTTACTAAATAAGAACAATTCTGAAATTCTGTGCAAAAATCAGCAATACCGATTCTGCCATAATTTTTTGGAAACAATTTTCTGGAACCATTTCTTGCTTCCTTCTGCAAATCTTCTGGGTGCATTCTTGACAGTAACGGCACCACTGACAGTCATTTTCGCCTGCTCGTTACAGGTGTTCGCTAACCAGGGTCAGTAAATTTCTGAAATTCTCCGGCGACATCAAAAATCAACATTACCGACACTGTCCCCGCTGTAATCTTTTGGAAATGATTTTCTGGCCCGATTGTAAAGTTCTGACAGCTCGTGTAAACCATCAGGATACGATCTTGACAGCTATATCGCCCCATTCAATATTTGTCTCGTTCCCCGTTTCGCTGGTGTGCCGCAGAAATGGCACCCTCTGCGATCACGTCGCTCGAAAAATAATATTTATGACTTTCTCCGGCGTGGAACCTGTTAAATCAACGGGTCCCATAAACGGAGTGTTAATAATAGCAATTTACCGTTCCCCACGGGCGTTGTTTACGGCAACGACGCCGATTGAGGTACCCGAAAAATGGGCCCCCGAGAGTTGCAGAATTATCGCGAGCAGGGTGGCAACTTGGAAAAGTCTAATTTTACGAAAAATGTAGCACCGTATTTTATCGCGATAAAGACTAATTGAAAAGCTCTGTCGAATTTTGGAAATCGCTCGCAACAATGTTGCAACAACGAGACGGGGAACGAGCGATTCCCCATAAGAGGAAAAAATGGAACGGCCCAGGAGGATGGCGAGCCTAAGTGGTGGTTGCGCGTCCGAATTCATTACGGGGAGGCCGATTATTTATTATTCGAGACCACAGGGCGGAAAAGGGGCAGAAGGAGAGCATCTTAATGCAAACGGGCCTCGGCGGAGCGAGTTTTATCAATTTCCTTGAATTAGGGGGAACCACGAAACGACGGCCTGTTTAAGGGCCAACAACGCGCGCCTCGAAAAGGGAGAACCCGACTCGAGATAATCACGCGAAGCGCGTTCCAGCGAAAAAGGATCACGAGGTACGTAACCACAGGGAAGTGCTTGAAAATCATTTTGTTATTTAATAATCAGGTGCAACGGCCCTCCGGCCGGCCCCGTCCGGTAAATTGAAAAACGCGATAGCTAACCGGGGGGCCCAAATCGAACCCGGAGGAATTCAATTTTCGCTTTCCGGTATAATGAATTCGACGGCCCCATTAGAAGGTTTTATGGGCTGCCCCATGGGTGAGGAACGTCCCCGCGGAATCGGAACATTTCGGTATCTAAGAAGGTACTTATGGCCGGAGACGCGGCTCCCTCGTGGGCCAATGTGTATCGGCGACCCGATCTCGAAGGGCCCGAAAAAACGGTCCCGGCACGCGGCGATCTGCTCGTGAATCAGCCGCAGATCACTAATAATTTTCCTGGCTCCCTAATTTGCTACCTTAATGACTCGACATGATATGCAAATGCCGCGGCGAGCAATCGAGCGTTATAAGGCACGAACGACACGGCCGGCCGATCTGCTGGACATTTTCGGCTCGGTTCCAACGATTTCTATACACGGTGACGAAAACGTACCGTCCCACAGTGCGGACAAATCACCTGTTTTCGGCACTTCTCGTAGTTCGATTATTAATGCATATATAGAGGAAATTTTTTACAGACAATTATATTTACCAATATAGTTTATAATTTTAACAAAAAACAAATTTTTAGAAAAAAAAATTTATTATTAAAAATTAACAAATTTTTTTTTTAAAAGCTAACAAGTTTAGAACAAAATTAATAATAACTGAACCATGTATGTAAAATTAACAATAATAAACTTAAACAAATTATAATACTAGTGAATAAAATGAATAAACTCAACAAAATGCTATCCGAGCATGCTGCTGCTGCTGCTTCGCTATCCGAGTCATTCTCAGTACTTTGATTGCGACTCAAAATCATTGACTCTCGTGATCTTGCACATTTCGATCTATCCTTACATTCTTATTACTTTTTCAATAGTTATAAAACATATATTAAAAACAAATTAAAAATACATAAAAATAATTGATATATAATTATTGCAAAATTGTATTATGCATAAAAATGGTTATTGTATGATTATTATTAACAATTTCCATCCTAATACGCATGTTTTGCAAAAGAAATCTATTTCATATCGTGATATACACGAATATTGAACTTTCCCAGTAAATTCCCCACTGTAACTGTGGGGATTTTTTACAACCAAATTTGTTTACAAATGTATACTTATTGTTAATTATTCACAGAAAATGAAATTTAACAATATAACTAATACATTTAAAAAGAGAATAACAAATTTTCCACGATAGATCCTAAAGGAAAGGTATGGACACTTCTTAAAAAGTTTATAAAATTGAGAGTCGCAAAAAGTCGCAGACAAAACTATGAAATTCTTAAACTATAATAAGTAATGTATCCGAATATGCATGAATCTCAGGATATATTTTGCCGTTTTTGTTTTATGTTAACTGGAAGTTTTATATGCAATTAACAAATAAAACCACCGGTGAAAACTTGTACAAAAAATAAATCTACTTTATTAAATGTATAAAGAATGCATATTCCTTGGTAAGAACTTTCCATTACACAGAATTATTATTGCACACTCATTTACAGTTAATATAACATTTTTCGATTTTTGGCACTTTAGAGAGTGCCTCCATGGCCAAATTTTTTTACAAAAATCTAAATTTGGTTACTAATGCATATGCAATGGTAATTAGTCACAAAAAATTAAATTTAACAATAAAATTAATAAGTTGAAAAAAAATTATTTTTATGCATAAATAATAATATGCATTTCCTGCTAATAAAGAGTTCTGCCAAAGGAAATTTTCGTGCATCGTCAAATAAAAATGTAGTGAGATGTGCCGACTTGTCCGCACTGTGCGTCCTTTCGAATACGAACTTTTGCCGTGCAATTGACGATGATCGGTGACCGATCCTGCTCGCGGTATTTAGATCATGATTTGGTTGGAAACGATCTTTTAATGGGCAGAATTTGTCCTTTGATTTTTAGCAAGTTTGTCTATGACAATTAGGCTTTAGAAGACTCGCGGTAGGATTTTTTAAATGGTTTTTAGCGGGTTGCAGAAATGTAGGATCCTCTTGGATGAGGATTCCTTAATACAGTGATTTCTCAATTTACAGGGTGTTGCAGTTTCATTGATTGAATTCGTTTAACCCTTAGCACTCGAATGGCGACTGTGAGGCGCCACTAAAAATTGCTGTATAATTATTCAAAATATTTTTTATACTATTAAATTTGTTTGTATTTAATCAATTACTGAATACTTTAGTATTGTACGAGTAAATTGCGCCATCTTCGTATGTATAACATGAAAAAAGAAATATGGAAGGGAAATATTCTAGGTCGGAAGAAATGTTTCGTTTTGGAGTCAAAGTAGCTTCGAGTGCAAAGGGTTAATTTTTTGGATGATTTCTAACGACCCCCATGGATCCAGGAAAATTGGAACGGAGCTTAATGGGGTCCTTGAACGCAAGGGAACGGGAGGGGAACGATAGTCGGGAGCAGAAATGTTTTTTCACGCGTTGGAGGCGAATAATTGTCGGAGGAAGAGGAAGAAGAGTCAACGAGCCGTTGAAGCCGAGGTCCGGTGTCCATTGCCGGGCATGGAATAGTAACAAAATCATTAATAAAATTTGCATAGATCGATAACGCTATGGGTGATCGACCCACGGCCATTTTTGAGCGGGCACCCACTCTGTTTTAATATTAACCGATAACCGGGGGAATCGTGGACCTTTATAAGAGGTTAAGAAATTAACCTCTAATAATACCTAACCTCTAATAAGAGTAGATTAGAAATAGATTATATTAGATTACATAAATAGATATAGAAATAGATATTAGAAATAGATTGTACAAAACAGATTAGAAATAGTAAAATATAGAACACGCAAACGAGAATTTGTAGAAATTAGATAAAAAATATTTCGAGAGTTTCCAACAATTAACAAGCTACTGCTCAAGGCTACGACAATATTGAATCCTTGACTGTGCCGATTAAATTAATTCTGTAAATAGAATAAAATTGTAATAAAATTGCAGAAAGAGGGGAATTTTTTCCCCCGACATGAAAACCCGCTCTTATCGTGCAAAAATGGCCCCGCAGTGGCAAAACCGATCGTAGGAGGCTAGAAAAATCGTTTCGATCGAGAATTTCCTGCCACAAGCGATTTTCCCCCGATGCTCTCTCACGATACTTTACGAGGTTCATCTAGATACAGCGTATGCATGAGCTCCGTTCGCGGTAAACGATCGGCATAACTTTTAATTAGTTGGCCAGCCCTCGGCGCTCGATAAGAGGAGCCCGCGAGTACACAGCCGGGCAAAAAGGAGCGCGAGGAGAACAGCAGCGCCTAATTAAAATGCAGCCGCGAACGGCTCGTGGCCTTAGCGGGATGCGATATGAGAGCATCACTTGCAACAATCTGCTCCGCGAAAACTCGAATAGTCGAGGAGAAGCATGATCGGTTTATCCGTCGAAATCTGGGTCATCGTTCGCTGAAAAGGAGTTCTCGGACCTGCCAAATTACGGTGCAGTCCGTCGCATTTAGCGGACCCAACAAGGCGAACGCTTATGCAAATTGTCCCGACAACTTTTCGCCTCATTGTGCACCGGACGGATGTCCATTTCTCGGGATAACGGTTCCTCCCCGAGTGTTTCGAGGACCCTCCGAATCGGGATTAAAAAAACAAGCCCTGCCGATCGTGTAAATAAACTAAAGTACCGCGCAACCTCCATCCTCAGCTCGTGTTATTCATTCAGCAACGGTTTATCAAGGTCCGAGCCGCTGTTAAAGACGATCAGGAAATTGCACGATAAATAATGCGATCGTTAATGGCGGCGACCGTACCTTCCGAGGATCATATTCGTCATTGCATACTTTTCCATTTTCATGCGGAATTTAATGCAAAGGTAACAACAAAGAAAATTTGCGATGTTTATGGAGATGTATCGAAGGTCAACAAGCGTCAACGTTGGTTCGGAAGGTTTGCTGCTGGTGATTATGATCTCTCTGACAGGCCTCGGACGATCAGTTGAATTTGATAACGACACCCTAAAATCTCTAGTGGAAGCTGATCCAACATTAAGTATACAAACTTTATTTATATTAAACTGTATGTCAACTGTACAAATTGACCAGATTGTTTACTAAATCTGGCAGAACGAGAAACAGACAGCGGAACTTTATGCAAATTGAAAATTTTCCTTGATAATGATGGAGATTATATAATAAATTAAGAAATAAAAACCTGAATGTACTACAAAGTTGTTTAGATTTCAAAATAATTGATTACTTATGGACCCCCCTAATACTTATAGGTCTGCGCTATTTTTTCCTCTCTATATAGCAATATTTTATTGCCGTTCTTCGATATTTTATATTTATTTGTGCTACTCCTATGAGCTGAATTATGTCTTTATCAAATTGACCAGATTGTTTACTAAATCTGTCAGAACGAGAAACAAACAGCGGAGCTTTATGCAAAATGAAAATTTTCCTTGATAATGATGGAGATTATATAATAAATTAAGAAATAAAAACCTGAATGTACTACAAAGTTGTTTAGATTTCAAAATAATTGATTACTTATGGACCCCCCTAATACTTATAGGTCTGCGCTATTTTTTCCTCTCTATATAGCAATATTTTATTGCCGTTCTTCGATATTTTATATTTATTTGTGCTACTCCTATGAGCTGAATTACATCTTTATCAAATTAACCAGATTGTTTACTGAATCTCGCAGAACGAGAAACAAACAGCGGAACTTTATGCAAAATTCAAATTTTCCTTGATAATGATGGTGATTATACAATAAATTAATAAATAAAAACTTGAACTTACTACAAAGTTTGTTTTCAATTTCAAAATAATTGATTACTTATTGGTCCCCCTAATAATTCCAGAATAATTCGATTTTTAATCTGTTATGCAGTTTCTCTTCGCCTCGAAGGGGTCTCCGCGTGAGCGTCGATTGACGCGTAATTAAGCGAGGCTGGGGCGCGTCGATTATCCTATTAATTTCTCGAACGATGATTCCGCCGTTGGATCATTCGCAGCGAACGGTATCGCCGCGGAAAATCTAAATGAAGATTCGTGTCTGGTAACGGGCCCCCGAAGCAACCGGGAAAGAAGAAAAGGAACGTGCACACAAGGACGTTTAAACGGCGCGCCGTTCACAGGTATACAGGTGTTCACAATCATAGGTAAAAGTGTCACCGGTTCCTCGGGTCGCGGGCCTGTTTTATTCATTTATTCCGCGCACACCGTGCCGTCCTTCTTGAAAGATTCATTCAACATTCCCGACATTTTTGCCGGGCAGAATCGGAGCCGCGATCGCGACTCATCCCTGATCGGTACAGTAACTCGACATAGCGCGGCCTCCTTTTCGCCTAATCGTCATTTTGATTTGGCGTACTATAATCCGACAAGGAGGCTGCATACGATTTTTAAACACTGAGCAACTTTTGGTACATTTTTACAGGGTATAGAGAACACTTTCTTCCAGAAGAGGGAATGTGCGACTGATTCGGCAAGATGGCGCCGTCAGTAGCCGCGGAGGTTCTCGTATTTAATGTAGAATTAATGACTGCAGCTTCAGAAGCCTCCAAAGAGTTATTGTTTCAATTTAGCATACTTTAGTGGGCTGGAAACATTATTTCTGAGAGATTTCCATGTGGAAAAATTGAGAATAATCATCCCGACCAAAATGGCACCCCCCGAGCACCTAACCTCACCCTATTTAATTGTAAATTAACAGTCCCAGCGTTGCAAAAGAATATTATGTTTTCCATCCCGCGCATATCGTAGCGTTTTTTCAAGATTTCTATATGGAAAGATAGCTCTGACCGCAAGCCTAATTAAAATGGCGCCGTCGGTAGCCGCGGGGGTTCTTGTATTTAATATAGAATTAATGACTGCAGCTTCAGAAGCCTCCAAAGAGTTATTGTTTCAATTTAGCGTATTTTAGTGAGCTAGAAATATTATTTACAGACGGATTTCTGTATGGAAAAATTCAGAATAATCATCTCGACCAAAATGGCGCCCCTACGAGCACCTAACCTCACCCTATTTAATTGCAAATTTACAGTCTCGGCGTTGCAAATGCTTGCCTTATATTTTTCATCGTCTCAAGGGAATATTATGTTTTCCATCCCCCGCAAGATTTGGAAAAATAGCTCCGACCGCAAGCCCAAGCAAGATGGCGTCGCTACGGGTCGGAGGACCGCCGGTGTTCTTTAAAATTAACGATCTCCGTTGCGAATCTTTTGTTTCGTTGTCGCGGATGTCCGACAGGTTGGTTTATTTTCCCAAAGCTCGCGCGGAGGGACGAAAAGTCGGACGTGCCGATAAAAATGACAAATTAACGGCTAACGAGCGACATTTTTATCGGAATACTGCTGTCACGGGGAAATAAATTTGCCATCGTATCGGCGCACTTCCACGAGCTGACAGGAGGAACCCGTTCGGACATGGCTTTATCGGTAACCTCGTTCCTCCTCTTATCTTTAACCCGCTGCCTTCCTTTCCACGCTTCCATTCCTCTTCTTGTTCCTCTTCGACGATTCTTCCTCCTCGCGAAGCTCTTCCTCGGATTAACGAGCGTTTAAACGGCGTCGGAAATCTTGTTCGTCGATACAGCAGCCTTCAAGCTGTCCGACTCCGTAATACCTAAAATGACGGCCGCAAGAACTGCGATCATCAATCATTTTTCACTCGTTTCTTTCGACTGGTTTGTTAGACCGTTAGAGTTCTTTCGCAATCTGTCTTCTTCGACGGTACCTTGCCCTTCGGCCGACAACGTCCTTTGTCTAACAGTATCCGTTCCGAGATCCAAGGTCGACTGAGTCATCAACGATCTAGAAAATTCCTGAACTCCGACTTACGCCTAGCGTAACAACATTCTGCAACAACATTATCGATTTCGGACGTCGCTTCACCTAACTCGAGCATCTAAAATCTCTCGCTTGTTCTGGGGACAATCCCGCGACGTTTATCATCCAGGCCTTGGCGACATATACAGAGAAATCGCCGTACACAGTCAGAGCTATACATAAAAAAAACTGCTGTCAATTGCTACAAACATTTTGAAGAAATAAATGATCGTTTCTCCAGAAATTCTTGTTTTTCGCAAGTTCGCTCTTCAAAGCTTTTGTTCATAAAAATATTGCGTCTATGTGTAGGAGTGTCCTTCAGGATTCTCTCCGAATTTTGCGAATTATTTAACGCTTATCTCGTTCACATAAAGCTAGTCAAATTAATTATCTGCGCGCTGTTAATTAATATCGTTGAGCGTGAAAGAGGGAGTCTGTAACATTCCCATATTAAATACTTTTGAAACAGTCAAAATGGCCGGTGGATGGTTTCTTCTTTCACGATTACTGAAACTATGAAAACGTTCTCACGGGAAATGTTTTAAAGTTACCATAAAAATCGTATGAAATCTGAGAAAATTTAATCTTGCTGTTACTATAAAGGGATGAGTCTAAGTCACGTTTAGGGCTCGGTAGTTCCAGTGTTAATAAAACATTTTAGCGACCGTGTTAAACATTTTCATACGCCGATTTTTACGGGACCGACAACACCGCGACGCATAACGTCGACATCTGACTCATGCCAACGCGAACCGTCGTCGATAGGAAAACAAGAAGCCCGTTCCGAGTGGGAAAGGGGTCAATACGCTTAGGTGTGGGGGCGAGGGTTATCCTTGACCCAGAGGGGATCCGGGCTCCGTGACCGAAATCATCGATCGGAGATCGGGCTGTTTGGTATTTCACCAGACGGGATCGGGATTAATCGGTGTGACATATTCCGGGGGGAGGGGGGCCGGCCGTGATTATGCGAGACGAGAATTCCGGACAGGCCCTGCGCCTTCCGGTACTCGAAGAACGAATCGAGAAGCGAGATATCGGCAACAGAAACATAAACCGGCCGTCGCGATACATCTGATTAAAAATAACGGGGAGGACAGTTATTAACAGGTTAATTGTCCGTGTGAAAAAGTTGATGGACCTTTTTACCGTTAGCCGTCGATGCATCGATCGTTTTTTCCTCGATCATCGCATTTTGCTTCGTTACTCTCTCCCTCGAAGCATTTCTGCGCTATTAGTGGAATCTGATGCTTGGCGCACGATTTTATTATGTTTTGTGCCAGATTGGCTCTGTTCAGTCGTAGTTAATCGACTCGGATGCAATTAAACGCTGTGAAACTTGTTGCACAATGTCCTCGAAGGCTGAGGGACATCTTAAAAAGCTGCGACGCTATTGTACAATAGGTACATCATGTTAATAACGAATGTGCATAGCCTGTTACCATTATTCTTCTATACTTTTGCACAAGAATGCACTAACAAAACGTCCCCGAAATTTTTAGTCCAAAAATCCGCGTCTTTGTTAAACTGTTTAATCATTTCTCTTATCACTGTTTCCTCGGGTTGCTTAGCAATTACAGCTGCATACGTCGTCGGCGGATTTAATGCATTCATGACAAAAATGAACAGATTAAAAAATATTGAGAGCATTAATGTATCAGTTGCAGGTTATGAACGTTATTGGAAGTTGGAAGAAATTTTTAGTAGATGCAAACAATTTTTATTTTGTGGAAAGATCCGGAATCAGGAATTGCTGGCGAACGAGAACGCAGGATGCAAGAGAGTCGCATGATGGCTTTAGGTTCCACGGTGTTTTTCTTTCGGTGAACAAAGTGTAACGGGACATTTTTAAGGTCGAAGATGTTCCGCGAACACATGCCACGCGGGGGAGTGCACGCCCCGTTAAAAAGAGAACAAAGATGGCGACTTCCTCGGGGCATGCCGAGTATACTGAAAATGCATTAATTCAGGGTTCAGTCGAGTTTCAATAGGGGAAGTGGTGGTAATGAAATGATACTGAATCGAAGATTCGGTTTGGAGTATCGAAGTAAGCTAATTTGCGGTTTCCAGGTGAGGGGCGGGTCTCGCGATGCGATTTAAGGTGTACGGCCAGGGAATCTGCATATTCAAGCATCGGTGACGTCAGAAGGATGCGAGGAACCCGGTTATTCGAATACCGGCACAGGGAGAATCGCATAGTCGTCGCTCGCTCGAGGAATCGCATAGTTCGAACGGAAAAAGTCGACTGACGGCATAACTGATCTTGAAATAATTCATTACGATGGCTCGAACGACTCCTAGATCGTCTATCACACTTTTCGCCAGGTAACAGTTCTTTTGAGTTATGGGAAAAATTGTAAGAAACGGAAATAAAGTTGAAATAAAATTCAAGATGAAAATGATAAATTTAATTCTTTTTGAGTTTTGAAGTTTAATTACTCATTTTTGTCATAACATTCGCAGTTTAATGATGACTGTTAAGTGAATGCCTCCTATAGTGATTTATTTAAATGGTACTGTTTTAATACAGAAGTATTAATTCTGCGAATATTTTTAACACTAGAACCACCGGCTGAGTCAAAATGACTTGCGCCTAATTTTTTCTTTTAGAAATATTGAAATTATAAACACGTTACCACGAGAAAATTGTTTAACACTACGTTTACGGAGCACTAAAACTGACTATTTTACATTTTCTTATAAAAATAACATGAATACATCTATCAAAATCTGTAGCCATTTTTTTAAGGATACATACTTAGAGAAATCAATTTGTTAAATAATTCCTCATGAATCCATGTTTGCAATCTCAATATTTGTGAATTAAAAATATTAGAATCCGTCATTTTGACGGGTCCCGTAAATCTAGTGTTAATAAACTTCTCTATGGAAATAGATATTTAGACAAAACTGGTACGAAATCTAAACAAATGCAATTTCGTTTGTTATTATAAGGCAATGTGTGCCAGTTGCATTTGGTTGTGCTAGTGTCAATAAACATTTCATAATAGTATTGAAAGGAGTGCTTCAGAAAAATTTAACACTACCAAAAAGAGCCACTGATGTATTGGAGAAACAGCAGCTTTTAAATTAGAATAAAAATGGCTCACACCTTATGACAAAATTTCTCCTCATCTCAATATCTTTCGGGAAGATTAATGGATTGTTGGGACAAATTTTCGAGCCTCCGGTGACGACCGCAAACAGCAGTCGATCAATGGCCCGCCGGTATCTCGAATATGCAAATCCCGTCTGGTTGTCGTCGACGCCTCTTGCCGTTGGGTAAACATTTTAGCAAATTTCTGGAATATTTATAGGGAGTTGAACCCCGGTGTAAACGGTTGTAACAGAGGATATATCACGGTATCGATCGTCGATCTACAGTCCGCTAGTCTCCGGCATATACACGAAAATCGAGCGGGCGACATATGTACAAAATGTCGGACACGGTTGACGCGGTTGATCGCTTAATCATGAGCAGGTTTCCGTCGGAAATTCGAGGTCCTAGCATTCGTCCGTTGTATATACAGGGTGTTTCACCTAACTCGAGCATCTAAGATATCTCGTTTAATAATATCTTGTATTTTATAATAGAAAAAAATGTCAGGGGAAAACGGGAGTTGGTGGAATTTGTTCCTTATTTGTAAAATTAAATAACATTGACGAGTAAACATAGACAAATGGATTTAGCCATAGCTGCCACGAGCTCGTTGAAATCATGCGTATTATGAGAGTCAATGATGGAAGTCTTCCACCCAATTAATGTACCAATATATGAACCTATGTACAGTAAGGAGCAAAACTGATTACACACTATTTGAAACAACATAACTTTTTAAAAATTAGTTCAAACGACTTGAATGTTATTGAGAAGTTAGAAGGATTAGTTTATTAGACGAAGTGTAAAAAATTTTTTAAAAAAATTTGAATTGGTCAGAATCGCAAAAGAAATAGTAAAAGTTGGTTTTTTCAGCTTTTTTATCTGAGCCTGTATTGAAAATTTAAAGAATGTGTTTGATTCGCTCGAATAAATTATATCCATGCTGAAAATTTCACCAATATTGGTTGCTTCGTTTACGAGTTATAAACGATTAAAAGTGGGAAAATTGCCATTGTTCACGATTTTCGACTTAAAATCGCGCTTTGGAGTGTCCATGGAGTGTAAATGTATGGTGCGGAATCGTTGTTGATAACAAACTCAAGGTCACGCGAAGGTCATAACATTACAGGTCCTTGGATTCGTCTTGACCTCGGCTATCATATAGCGATAATAAAAATATATATCGTTCCATCTAAAGAAACTTCGATGACCTTGAAATCTCTAATATATTTGTCCTCCTGAGCCAACTAATGTTTTCCTCTGCAATCTTTTCCATCATAAACAAAGAAATCGAGATATTTTAGATGCTCGAGTTAGGTGAAACAACCTGTACACGCGTTTCTGCACCGGTTGCCGATAAATCTGTCGAAAGGTCGACCGGCGAAAACGCTAACGGTAAAATTCTCTGACGTACCTCTCGCTCCGTGGGCAATAAAAACGTACAAGCGTGTAAATTCGACGGAGTTATGTTACTCCGAGTGATACCGGCTATCACGTCGCATCTTGTCCGCGCGGAATTCCTCGGACCCATTCGGGCCTGTTAACGTCTCGAATTACGTTCGTTATGTTAATAACGGCCGGGGATTATGTTAATGCTGTTTAATGTATGCTCGAGACCGTACCGAAAACCGCCAACAGTTTCGTTAGACCGATCTTCGGCCTCGTTCAGCATCTTTAACGAAGCGTTGAGCGTTAATTAATTAAAAAATCTTCCCCTCCGGAGTCGAGCGAAGAATTTATGCTACATTTAATGAAAGGTTGTTGCTTCGGTCGGAGCTTGCGACGACGACGCCGCGATTCGCCTTCCTTTTAGCAGAAATTGAAAGCGTAAACCTGTCCGAGCATTAATTGCCTGCTCTACTCGAAGTAGTTTAATACACACTGTCCCCGGGTTTGACAACTTGAATGCCTAGAAATTCCAGTTTCCCGACAGGCCCCGCGGAGCCACGGCTACCGAACATTACGGATATTCATGAGACCGTAATTAATTTGCCAACACCTTGTTCTTCGATTTCACTTATTTTTCTAGCCACCGACGATGTTCAGTCCTTCGAGAAGTTTACGATTTTTACGTGGGAGAGAATAACGTCACTGATTTTTATAAAGGCAGAGGAGGATGCAGAAATCTGCAGATTGCAGCCGAAGTTTGGCGAAGCAGTTAGAACGGCCCGCTACCGGGAACGATCCCGGGATTCCCCGAAGAAAGACGCATCGATAACGGTGCAAGGGGCTATAATGCGGCAAGGTAATAAACAAATGCACGGTGCCGTGCAAATTAAACGCGACGCACAGGCGTCCCCCTCGCATAACGTTACTTCAGGATTCTTGGCTTCGCAGACATATCTCTCCCTCTCTCTCTCTCTCTCTCTCTCTCTCTCTCTCTCTCTCTCTCTCTCTCTCTAGCTTTTTCTGAAACGTTACAACGTCGAACAAGAGTTTCCAGCGTTCGCAACATCGAGGATTTTCGAAAGAATCTAGCACATCACTCAATAAGTCCCTGG